>NC_087517.1:57928327-58232077 GCF_963921805.1 Phalacrocorax carbo | reverse complement strand
GCCTGAAAAGACTATTTGGTTCGTTAGTTGGTCCAGGTGACATCTGCTCAGGCACGTGAAAGAATTATACCAGCTCTCCCATCCACTGGGGAGTGATCCTAGAGGTCATGCTGGTGTATTTTGTTACAAGAAAAAGAAGTCAGGATATTTTTCTGTATCTTGAAGAAAGATGGCCACTACTACTTTTTGTGTGAAATGCATGTTTGCTTTTCCAAATGAGGTTGTAGTGTGGGGTACGCAGGTATGAGGAGCTACCACATTGGTCACATGCGATCAGCAAAGCCAGCCCAAGATACTCCTACTCTTTCCCTTCAAAATGCTAAGGGCTGCTCTTGACATTGTGCTCTGGTTATTGGACCATTCCATAACCCCAAGCAATGACATAATTCAAGTAAAGAGATACATAAACAAAAAATGACAACTCTTCCAAGAGAGGGCATGAGGATGGGTGTCCAGGGTTAGCCGGGGATTACACTCTTAGTTTATGACTATTTAGCCACCTAGCCTCTCTTTTCTAAATAGATGGTTGTGCCAAGAGCACCTAAACATTTATGAAAAAAATTATCAACCACCTGACTTTCACTTTGGTGCCCGAGGGACTTGCTAGAAGTTGTATGGAAAACATATACCAGACCCGGAATAAATTCCAAGCCTCCCTAGTTCCAGTCTCGTGCTTTAGCTGGAAGACCTCCTGCCTCATTCCCAAAAGTTTTATTATATCCCTTTCTCCCCCAAAGTTGTCAAAGTTGTATTTGCTTGAGAAAAGCATTCATCAAAGAAAGGGCATGAATCATTATATCGTGTTATTGCATGTGGCAAATTAACTTGTCACATGTTGGAGAAAGAAATACCTGGGTTTTATTGCTCTTGCCTGAAAACGGAACAAACTCACTTAAAGTCCTTGTGCAGATTGAGGCTCTCTTGACTGAGACCCCCTCATGTGATGCCACCCGCATTATTTTGGGCTTAATTGCAACACTTTTGTTGTTGTTATTTGAACTTATTTGCTCTTGAGTATGTCAAATTTCCCTTGTCTGTTTTCTTTTTTCAGACTTCTGCAGTGTTCCTGAAGCCAGCTTAACAGAGACTGTTCTACTGAAAGCTTTCTGAAATCATTCTTGAAATACAATGCATAATCTCTTGGGATTAAGTCAATGGCAAAATTCAAATGTAAGTTTAATTTGGCACCTTCCACTTAACTGATTCCTAGTGTATAAAAATGCTTCAGTTAAGTACTTAAGATGACATTTAATTGGTCCTGAGCATCATACTACTCGCTGTACTCTTTAAAAACTTTAATCACTGTCTTTCAGACAGGGCTAGATTTCTTAGGTATATAAAAGCTTTAATGTGGGACTGACTGAGAAATTTGTTCCAAACTGCACAGCTGTCCTCAGTGCCTCTTCATACCTCTTGACAAGTAAAGGGAGTCTTAGCTGGAAAGAGTTTTAAAAAACTACCCAGGACAGTTGTTGCTCTTGGGTTTTTAGCTCTCATTAAACGAGGGCAGGGAAGGACCAGTAAATAAGCAGCTGCAGGAAATAAGGAATTATCCTTGCTTCTGAGGAGATCTTTTTTAAATGTGCAAGAGGGTTAGCATGCTCTTTTGCTACTTTCCCTGCACAGTTATAGCTCACTAGGCTGAAACTGGAGTACCAGACAAAAAAGTGGAAAGTTATACAAAATCACTCGTTTAAAAGTAATGTATACATTATTGTTAGTCATTCCATGGCATTAGATCTTACAGATACATTTTACTTAAGTGTTCTTCTATGGGCACATTTTCTCTCTCTCCTGGTGGTTTTGGGTTTTTTTTTGGCAGTAGTGTTCCTTTCTAACAGTATTTTAGTGCTTAGAATTGATGGCAAGCTATATTTTATCCATATAATGTTTAATTTAATAAGGCAAAATGTGATTATTTGAATTAATTAGAGAGTGTGTAAGAACTCTGTGTAATGCACTTTTTATATTCACTTTTAAATGCATGCTTATATCTATTGATTTATAAATATTTGAGGTATATTTATGCAAATTTGATATACTGGCAATGCAAAGTATTATAGATCATTTGCAAGAGTATTGTAGTGTGAATTCACATTTAAGCAGTGAGTGGTGTTCATTAAATGCCTGTGCTTCAGCTGCGTGTTTGGATGGCGGTATTTTTTCTTTTAAGGCTTAGCTATTAAATCCATTGTAAAATACTGTGGAGTTGTATCTCAGCCTTTTTAAGTGATCACTCAACTCCACTGACTGTTTGGTATGGAAGCTATAGTCAAAATATATCTATTTAAAACAGATGTAGTCATTAGCAGGCCCTCTAAGCTGTGTTTCCCAGCTTCTTCTAAGTCAAGCCATCTCCTAAGCAGGTTAGGAGATAGATGCTTCCCCACATGTCAAGTGTAGCCACACTGCTGCGGTGGCAAGGGGCTAGTGCAGTAGAAATAGGACTTGTTGCTTAGTTAACAGACAAGCTTGCTACCATCCATGTTCCTCGTTCTGTCTCACTGATGCTATTCAAAAATGAAGCTAAAAATAAATATTAGTGCTTGCTTATCAGTAGGCACGGTACAGAATTTTACTCCCCTGAATGCTGCCCAGGGTTGGCTTTGGTTGGGTATTTGTTGCACCACATTGCAACACTATGGACAGCTGTAGAAGACTGCTGTGAGACGGTCCTTTGGGCCACTGCGATCCTGGAGAAGCTGAATGTCAGCACCTAGGGTGAATTTAACCATAGCATGATGAGCAGGAGTGGGCTGTCATAATCTGCTGTGAGAAAGAAAAATAGCAGAGCCTGAGCAAGGCCTTACTGGTAACAGAAAAGAAACCAGATTGTTTTCCAGGCTGCCCTACCCATGACCTTAGGATAGGGATTTCTGACTGACCCTGAGCCATGAAGCATTAAAACTCAACAAATGATCCACTGGGCTCTCACTTCTTGACCTCCCTGCGAGAAGAGAAGCTTTTCTAGCTCTCACTGAGAGAATGATATGATTTCTGTCGTTATCTTTACAGCTTTCAGACTGAGTTTCTCACCTGCTTAAAGAGAACTGTGGCAACCACTACTATTTCACTCCAGTTATTTTCTTGGTTTAGGATTGCAGTTCTTGCACTTCTGTCATTTGCTGATGGACCAGAAGAATGTGAACCTGCCCATCTGATTTCAGTAGTCTTTTCCTAATTTGCTAAGGTAATTTGCCATTTTGTTAAGATATCCAACACATAGCCCTTTAGGACTAGGGGAATTGCCACTGTTGTGTACAGGGAGTAGACAAAAAAAAGGGACCGTTTTTCGTGGAGAATGGACTTGGTGGTCTATAAGCACAAAATCTTCCAGTCCTTCAGCTGTGACCCTGCTACTGCAGTCACACATGCTCCCCAGTGGCTGGCATCACAAGAGAAGAGAGGCATTAGAGGTGGGTTTACATAGGTGTGGATGGAGGAGTTTGGTGCTCTTGTCAAAGCATCTGTGCAGGTAACACCCTGCACAATATGAACAGGTGTTACCACCTTCAAATGGGTGTTACAGGTGTGTTGCTGGTATTACAGGCGTTACAGGTCTAGGTCTGATGTGCATCCTCCATCACTAAGTAAAGCAAATGGTGTGTCTTGAAGCCAAACATACCACTGCAGCAGAGTTTCAGTGGGTATTCTCCTTGGGTTGCATCAATATATATGATGCTAGAGTTTGTCGGCATCACTCTGCTGGGTTGCATGCTGCCTGGTATGTTATGGTTATTCTGTGCTCCTCTGGATGCTCCTAAATTAAAGTAGATCATCTTTTACTCCTAAGAAACCTCCAGAACCCAGCTGCAGCCATAAAGTGGCTATCAAATGCAAGCTGGCTGCAGCTTAGAATTGGGCCCAATATTTCTAACAGCATGAAATTTTGTTGTAGGCCCTCTGGAAGGATTCTGTATATGAAACGTTGAACTGGAGCAAAATCAAATCTGAAGTCCTCTCTGTGGAAAAACAGGTGAAGAAAAGCTTGGCTATGTTTGAGAAGGGACAGGCATCTCTCATATGTACTACAGATAGTGGCTGGTAACAATTTGGAAGAAGGTGTATCTTTCTTTATTGTTGGCTTACGTTAACAAATGCATTATAATGTCCTGACCTCTTGTGTCTGGGCTGGCGTCTAGTAGAACATACTGGCCAAATTAATCTAATCAATATAATCAGAAGAATAACTTGATCTTTTATGTTAGGAATTAAATCATAAACTCTACCCGCTCTGTATGGGTCTGTCCTTCTACATGCACTTTCATATTGCCACTGGTAGCTTTTTGTTTGCATTACAGCAACCTGAGGGTAAACGCAAGGCAAGATCCAAGATAGGAAGGCAAATTGTTTTTGCAAACATGGCAGAGAAAGTGTGTGGAATCAAATGCCAAAATTAATGCATGACATCTGCTCTCTGCTCCAGTTCTGAGGAAAGTAATCCAGTCCTAATTACACACTGCTGTGCCCTCTACCAGCTAAGGAGAATGGTGCAGCCATTCTTTGTACCGGTATATAAATTTATTTCTGGATCTGATAGATACATTAGATGCAGGGCAGGCTTTTCATTTTTTGGCTGTCAGTTGCTTTGGGTAGCACAAAGAGGGGAGGAGAAAGGTTGCAACAGGAGAAGATCAAAATCTTCCAAAAAGAACCCTGCTCCTAGAATAAATTTTTTTCCTAGAGAACTTTCCCTGCAGACCTTAATCAATATTATTCTCATCTGAGTGCACGTATTATTCATTAAGAAACATTGGCAAGATGTGCACTATAGTGTATGCCTTCATTAGAACCTCTGCCTGCCTGCTTTTATCAGATGATCTTCAGTAACTTTCGTTTTCATTGAACTTGTTTCTGTCTTTGGATTGAGAAAGAAATCTTGTAATTTGACAGGATGGGTTTATTAAAAAAAAGTAAAATATTCATATCTCTGGTTTGTGGATGTGTTTTCTCCTCTCACACAGACTGGATGCTGATGAAATCATGTGCAAAGCATAGTCCAGTGCAACAGACCCTCGCTGGCTGTATGACATGGGAATAGCTGGAATTCCTCCCTTGTGTCTTCAGCAGCCATGCCATATCCTTTGTATGCACCTACTGCTATTGTGCCAGCAGCCATTTTCCTTTGGAATCAATGTTTTTAGATGATATACTGTTAGAATGACACTACGAAGACCTGGCAAAAGTCACCCATGCCAAGTAGAGTCAGTGGGAGCCACAAAACACGGGGGACACTGGCAGCATCCTAGGATATTGTCATTACAAAGCAGTGTGAGCCTGACATTGCATTTTACCTTTTCAATTCATGTACTTCCATCGCTGGCTATTCTGTGTCAGTTCTGCCTGGTCTCTTCAGCAGCAAGACAGTGAGGAAAGAAAATATCTTATTGAAGAAAGACATTGAGATTTTTGGACAATATGTTATGGTCTGGCTCTGTGACTGGGACCCGTGTACACTGCTGTAGTATAAAGAAGAATCAATAGTAACAGATTACGAAGAGCCAGCTCCATGGCTCTGCCTCTGTTCACCCATCTCACATTTGATTAGTCTCTGCTTGACATTAAGCTGGGAGCAATAAGCCCTGATCAGAACAGTGGATGTGGCAACAAGCCCAAGAGCTCCATGTGTCACTCCAGAACGAGACACTGTCTCTCTGGATTCCTCCATGAAACAACTGAGGCAGATGTGTGGATGCCAGATTTGTCTTTCAGGTCTGCCTACTGCACCCACCAAGGTAAGGAATAAAAGGCAGGACTATCTGCAGGAAAACATTGCAGTAGCAATGAAATTTGAAGCAGAGGATATACAGAAAAGTCAATTATTGGTCCAGATGGAAGTGAGAGACATTATAGAAACTCTGTCACCAGAATTTACTCATAAGGTTTGGAGTTTTTTTTCCTGTTTGGTTGGTTGGTTTTGTATTGTTTTGTTTTTTAATGATTTTTTCCTACTTGCTTTAAGGGACTTGGGAACTCTGCTGTGTGAAGAGATGGCAGAGTGCGAGTCCATGTGTTGAGTTACTCAGAGAGGTTGGGATAAAGGTGCACTCCTGAACTTTTGCTCAGCTTCAGTGTGAATTGAAATTTTACATCACTGTTGAGAACTGATCGACCATATGAGTGGAAGAACACATCTCACTTGAACCTGGGAAAGTTTCAAGAAGTAGAAAGAGAAAGGAGGCTTCTCCTGGAGAAGGTGTATCTCCTCTAAGTACACTTCCCCTGGAGGCCAGGGTGGGTCAGCCTGTCCCAGCTCCTAGTCTAGGCCTCCTCTAAAGCCATTCACTTGTGACGTAGATTCCTCTGCCTTAGACCTGCCCTTCTCCCCAGCTATTTAGGTACTGAGGAGACGCTGATGAATCTGCAGTGTGCCAAACCCAGCCTGATCCTCCACTAGTTTATACCTAGTCACAAAACCATTCTGATGCCAGTTTCTCCTGTAGAAAGAAACTTTATGGAGTTAATGGCAGCTGAGCTGTTCTGGGGAGGTAGAATCTGCCCATAAAACATCTTATGAAACAAGAAGCAGACCAAGAATTTAGGTCTTGCTACTTTTTATTTTTGAAAAAATATTTTTCTTTTTAACTTTGTGTTGTGGAGAGCAGCAGCAAAACTTTTGAATAACTAATTTATGCGCTGTAAATTTCTCTAAAAAGTCATTACAGATTGTAAAGCCTAATGGCTTAAAGTGCCAGCCTTATATCACAGTGGTAAAGAACTCATTCTCTAGAGGTAGTATTTTTGAAGCTTTGCCATTTTTCTTCTATCAAAGGAAATGCTATGTTTTAACACACTTTCTTTTTTTAAAAAAAAGCCTATATTTACAAAAATATTTAACATTCATTTCACACAAAACATAGTCACAGAATTGAGAGATTTATTTTTTACAACATATAGGCAGAGAAGTTAAGTAGATCAAGCAGGAGTTTAGAAATAATTGCAGTCTGTAGATTTCAGGTATGTATTTAAGTGGTCTTTTGAACTGCAGCCCATGTTCTGTGTGAACATAACTTTTCAGAGCACTTGTGATTTTTCTCCTTTACGGGACTGCTGAATTGCTGTAAAAGGTCAGGCCCATGGTCACTCTCTTCTGACACTAGCAAGGTAGGTGCAAGTGATTCTGAAATGGGTAATAACATCGAGATCTTTTGTAGCTAATCTAGTATAGAGCTGTGCAAATTGCCTTGGTTATTTGTGTGAATTCAAGAAATAAAACCCATGTGTCTAAACTGGCAGACAAAAGTCTCATCTGCTCAGAAATCTGACTTTGGAAATAGCTGCTAAATTCACCACGTTCAGCGGTGGTGGTCTTGCGTGTGGCCTGACACTGTCTTTGCTGTGGGATTCTGACTGGCACGTGACTTAATCACCTTCTTTTTTCTTTTTTGTTTTGATTTTTTTCTCCTGTCAGCTGAAAGATAAAATAAAAAAAACATATTAACCTCACTGATGAAGCTTTTAATTCCCAACACTGAAACATTAACCAACTCCTTAATTAAGAGAGACTGAAAGTAGAAGAATGCTTTTATGTCATTAGCTGGTTTTTGCTCCAGTCATCTGCCTCATTCAAGCATAGGATAATATGAAACCTCACGGGTCTGCTAAAGGCTTGACTTAAGTATATTGCAGACTTCCTTTGCAATTTAATAAGTACGGCATGTCATTCTCAAGAAACTTCATTTTCTCTTGCTTGTGCTCAAGACTAGCAAAAGAAAAGTTAGAGCAGCTACTGAGCAAGGACCTCAAGTTAGACCCAGTGGTCTGAGCCCTAGGCCTTACTGCAGCACATAGGTGTTCTTATCCCGGTGTGCCTCTTCCCTCCCGTACCGGGAATTAGTATTAGACCAGAAGCTTTCCCAGGCAAAGCACAGCTGTTCTCTTTTATCTGCAGTTTCTGCAGTATTGAGCATGATGACTTCTCAGTACTGCCTAGGCAGGGCGTGTGTAAGGTACCATAACTGAGTGAATAACAGTGCACATTAATGATCGACGGGCACCTCAGCGATGGTGTTGTCTGGTCCTCCTCTGGCAGCGAGCTGCTTTAGTGTTTTGTTCCAGAGAATGGAAGGTCGGTGAACTGAGGCTTATTCCCAGTTCTGCCACTGATCTGTGTCAAGTTTTCCCAGTCACTCGTTACGGCACCCAATACATACATAAGCGCTTTCCGAAGGACTGATCTAGCTGTTCCTCTGTAGTGTTAAGGTGCTAAAAAATAAGCATGGTAAAAATCTTTGTATGAGATTTCCAATCTGCTGGGTGAAGGAGGCTCAAAAATTACTGAAACTTGCTCATTTCTCTGAAATGACTCGCTGAACAGATATAATTGAAAACCATGCAGAACAGTGCTTCATCACACTGTAAAAAAGTCATTTACCTAAAGTGGGGACCTTTACACTGGGGTTCAGCCCTTCATCTTATTAAAGCTGTAAACCTAACAATCCCCATAACTGTAACGGTAGGATTACAGCAGACTGTTCAAACTGCAGGATATGTGTTTGGGAATGGAATGTTTTGGGGTTTGTACTTTTTTGCATTATTTGTCTCCCCTTGTGTGATGCTCCCTTATGCGCACACACATGCAAATTTCTCTCTTGCTTTTTCACTCCACCTCTTTCTTTTTCATCTCCAGTGACCACATCTCTCTCAGCTCAAGTGTGAACATCACTTCTTAAGAACGATACCAAAGTCAACATCTGTTTCCTCAGTTTCCTCCCGTTCTACCCTTGGCCTCCCAAGCTTCAGTGCATGCAGACAAATGCCTGCTGCTCGGTAAGTCTGTGTTTAGGTGAAACTGCATCGCCTCTGCAGCAAACTCAGAATTATGGCTCAAGAGTTGCATAGTAAGACCCTGAGATTCTGGCTTTGCACCCAAAAGTCTCCTTGGCCGCAGCGAGAAAAGGAATACTCTCAAGGACCAAAAATACACTCAGAAATGAGTCAATGCATGATGTTCTCCAGGGTCAGTATTTTTCCAGTGCTGCTGTGTTCTTTCAGAAAAAAAAAAAAAAGATTCATCAAGTTAGATGGACCAAGTTCCTGTGGGTGCCGTATGTGCCATACAGTGTACAGTGGAAATTAAAGACCAGAGAATTAACAGGGTTGGTTGTGTTACGAAGCTGAAGGCATTTTTATCCATATATGTGTGTACTCACAGAAAAACATACTTCACTAACAAAACACAACTTTCTGTTCCCAGTCACATTTATGCTTTCAAAAAATGAACGCAGCTCAGTAAGTTTGTTGCCAGGCAAGCTTATCTAGGGCTTGTTTTTTGTTTTGTTGTGTTGGGTTTTTTTTGTGGGGGGGAGAAGAGGAGGTGTTTGTGGTGTTTCTTCCCCCCTTTGGCTTTAAGCGATGAATACAAGGTGTGCCTTAGAGTGAGTAGAGTTGCCAAACAAGCAAGTTTAATCATGGCTGTCTTGGCATGGGTGAATATGAGGATGGGGAATTGGGGAGGGGATGGTTCCCATGAGATGATGCACAGCATTTTCTCACCTGAAATCTACCAAAAATTGGCTGTCTCCCCTCAAGGGGAACCAGCCTGGACAAAAGTCCAAAAAAAAGGCAACATGGGGGACCTAAATAAAAGGTAATAGATGAGCTGAGCTAATATTAGTTTCCTGATATAAAAAGCCAAATGGATTAATGGATCAGCTCATGCATTGCCTAAGGAAACAAAAAGAAAATCTTCAATACTTCTGCGCACGTTGAGGACATGAACAAAAAAGATCTTTAGAAAGTAAAAACCTAATTTGGGGGAATCAATTACTACTTTTTTCTTACACTTTTTTTTTATTTATTTAAAGGAGGTTCACACAGAGGTAAAATTTGGGTAACACGCAAGTCAGAAGTCATGTCTCTCAGATACTACAGCGATGGTCGATCTCGGTTTGCATCAGTCTTGCCTAGGCTCTTTTTAGCGCTCCAGCTTCAGCTAATGGAAATCAAGCCCATTATGGTAAATGTAGGAAGCAAGTACATTAATAGTGGGCACTGACATTAATTCAAATGGTAAACAATTCAGAACTGTTCCCAGTCCATACTAGATTATGTATCATCTTACCTGCTGCTTCTGAGGGCCACTTCTTTCACAGGTTTTTAAAGTACAGAAGATTGTCTGCCACAGAGTTTTCTGGTTTGGTAAACACAACTATTTACACATTCTGCTTTGCTCTCTGTCAGTCCTGTGAACGTTTTTTTTCTTTTTCGATTTGGTTGCAAGCGGTTTCGCTCCAGAACTGCAACCATTGCAATGCCGATCTGTTCCTTACTTTGAAAGAAAAAAGGGGTGGACGGGACAAGTTTAGCGAAGAGGAGATGTAATAATCTAATGCCAAGGTAGAAAGAAAATTGAGTTTATTTATACGGTAACACGTGTGTTAAGAGTGTTATACGGTTATACGCTCCCCCATTTTCTCTCTCACACACGTATATACACACACACTTTAACTGTGCTTTTGTGTTTTGTCAGAATTAATGAGAAAAGTTCCCTTGCCCTAGGGGTAATTAGTGTCCTTGGAGTTAAATAAGCTAATACTTAGACACCTCTGGCACAGGCAATTATGTTTGTGTATTGAATAATTGATTCAAAGAGGGGGGGAAGGGGCTGCTAATCAGATCTGAGCATAATGAATTGATTTAATTAACAGGGGAATCTGAGGGTCCCTGGGAAATGTGTGCATTTATTCAGCAGCAGGAGAGAGTGCAAAGCACATAAATTGAGAGGGAGAGCGAGTGAGAGAGGCAGGCGGCAAGTGCTTTTGCTTTCAGTGATAGGTTCACATCTTTCCTCCCTCCCACCCCCCCTTCCTTTGAATATAATTTTAGATTTAGAGTGAAATCAAGAGAAAAGCACTTTAGAAGCCTGGAAAGCTCTTGCAGTAGCAACAGCAAAGGGGGGAGAGGTTGCGAGCTATCACACGCGATTACATTAAGACAGTTTTTGACAGTGCGGGTCGGGAAAGGACGGCGCTGGGGAACCAGCCCCCGATACCGTTCCTCCCTTATCTTTTTTTTCCTCTTCCCCCCCACCTTTTTTAATATCTAAACTGGCACCCGCGCTGCGGCGGCGGGGCCGGGGGCGAGGCGGCTGGTGCACCAGCCCGGCTCCAGCTCTCCGGCGCCCGGCGCGACCGTAGCCCTCTGCAGCCCCGCTCCGAAGTCGCGTCCCGGGGCGGCCGCGCCGCTGCCCCCCGCCTCGGCAGCGCCCCGCGCCCGGCCCCGCGCCTCGCCTCGCCTCCCCCGGAGCCGCGGCGGCGGCGGCTGGAGGGGGAGCGCCCCAAGGAGCCGGAGCGGCGGCGGCGGCCGCCCTCGGCGCCCGGGACAATGGTGCTGGACAAGGAGGACGGTAGGTGAGAGCGGGGGCGCGGGGCCCCGCCGCCAGCTCTGCCCGGGCGGCCCGGCCGCGGGAGGCGGCGGGCGGGGAGGGACGGACGGACAGACCGGTGGAGGGACGGAGGGAGGGAGCTGCCCCGCGCCGGGGGCGCTGCTGCCCGGCCTGTCCCGCATCGCCGCGCCGGTGCCGCGGGTAGCCGAGCCTCCCACCCGCCGCCTCACAAAGGGGTCCCGGGGCCCGGCCAGCGCGCCCGGGACAGTGCCCCCCCCCACCCCCCCCACACCGGGGCCGCCCCCCCTCCAAGGGCCGCCGCCGCGGCTTCAAGGCCGGGCGGTGCGGGGTCTCTCCGCCCGGGCGTACCGAGCCGGCGGCGACCGCGCTGGGGCCACCGGCGGCGGCTCGCCCCGGCGAGTGCTGCGGCCAGCGGGGAAGCGCCTGCCGCCCGCAGCCCTGTCACCGGGCCCGCCATCGGCTCCGGTGGCCTTCGCGCCTGTCACCACCGGGGCAACTCCGGCGGCATCCGAGGCTGTGGCGTGCCGAAAAGCCGCCCGCGCTCCCATTGCGGTCGGCGCTGCCTTACGGGATTGCGTAAATTGCCATAAAATGTCTCTCTGTCGGGCTGGCGGGGGGCTGTAACTCGGAAAAGTGGATACCAGGCTACAGAGGCAAGTGGGAGACGCTTTCCTTTGCTGGCTTTTCTCCTATTACTCTACCTCTTTTCCCTCCCCCCCCCCCCCCCCCCTTTTCTTTTGATCTGGAGTTCCTGCTTCCGAAAGGTAAGAGGGTGCCTGCCCCGCCACCGCAGAGCCAGGCGGGGCACGAAGAGAGATGGCGGGCTGGCTGGTGCCACCGGGCCGTGTGGGAGGGGGCCGGAGCGCTGGCAGCTGGAAGGTTACGTGCTCCCTGCCCCGGCGAGGTGCGTGGGGAGGGAGCTTGCTGCGAGCTCGTCACATGCCTCTGGGCCGAGAATCCCTCTCCCAGCGTCTTTTCTTCCTCCAGTTTCTTGAAGCCCCCTGAAGTAAACTGAGGTGGTGTTATTAATGGGGTCTCTAATGCTCCAGTCAAAAGCGCTTGTGTTGGAGAAGAGGGAATGAACTTATCTCTCGCTGGCCAGTTAGATAACAGTAGACTTTTCTCGACCCTCACCCTCTGCGCACAAAGGTAAAAGGGCTAAGCAATGACAGGAACTAAGCAAGGGTGATTTCTTACTGGGGCACATCTGTGGAGCAAGGTTTGTGTTTCTGACCTCACTTTCGGGGCTGACGTGCATTGCGAGATTCCCCTGAATTTTGCTCCGCTGTTGGAGGAAAAGGGAGGAAAGGCTTTTAACATCTCCATTAATACCCTTTAATAACAACAGTAACTGGGTGATGTCTTAATCCCAGTGACTCTCTGTCAGAGGGTGCCTGCCAACCTGTATCTGTTTCAACGTGATTGACAGGCTAACAGCAGGATGCTGCCTCTGTCGCAGAACCGAGAGGCACAGGTGAGCTGGGAAGAAAAACTGAGATCTGAAGAGGGTTTCCTAATAGGGGTATTTGGGTTCTTTCAAGTGCCACAGACGTACTCATTAAACACGAGGAGCTCAGGCCGGCGTGATGGTGGTGTAAGGAAATGAAACTAGAACCATTGATTATCCAGACAGTTCTCAACAGTCTCCTTCCAGGAGATCTCATGAGTGGCTGTATAAAAGGGAATAATGGTGGCAATGGTAGAGGTAAAGAGGAAATTAGTGCAGGGTGCATTTAGAAAGGAGTAAAGTAGGAAACAAACCCCTGATGAGAGGGATGTGGAGATCAGAGGAACAAACTGCGGTAATGCCTGGGAATCTCCTGTGCTGTTGATGGAGTAGTTATGCTTGAGGAGAAATTATACTCACTTTTAAAAGTGTGCAGGAGAAATTGGGGACGAGGTGAGATTGAGACAAGAAACTCTCTTTATGAAGAGGTTATTTTACCTTTGTACGTTTCTTTCTGCCTGATTCCAATGGGCTCCACTTGCCCGCTCATCTGTGAATGTTAAAAGGGGATGGTGGACCTGCATAGGTTACAAATGGAAGCTTTTGCTAACTAAACCAATTCCTTTTGAAATCAGGCTTGAATGAGGTTGTTTATAAAAATGGGTCTGTTTTACTCCTGTAAATGGCTCTTTTTTTTTTTTTTCCTTTCTCTTCTTCCCCCCACCCACCCCCAGAGGCCAGTCTGATTTCTACCATCTAAAAATCCTAGCATTCTGGCTAGTACCCAGTTCTCCCCTGGATTTTAAGAGGCTTTGCCATGTGGGGTGTTTGGGTTTTTTGTGTGTTTTTGTTGTTGTTGTTGTTGTTTGGTTGGTTTTGGGGTTTTTTTCAGAGCTTTTTTTGAGGAGTTTTCTTCTTTTCAGGCCTCGGCCAGCAGTGGGGGTGTTCCTAGATATTACTGTGTGGAGAAGACAGGATTTCAGAACCGTCGTGCTCCTTCCCCGCCCCCCCAGCAGTCCTGGTGCATCGCCTAGTAGGTAGAGGTTGCAATGTGCTTTTGCATCCCTGAAGGCTACTTGGCAAGCTGGCCCATGGCATGAGAGGCAGCCGCGCACACTTCCAGCCCCCGGGCTGGGGCTGTAGCGGTGCCTTAGGGGCATGTGCTAGCCCTAGTGTGAAACCAGTATCACCCGTGAAGTCTAATAACTGCTATATGGCTTTGAGTGAAAAGCTTCCTTGGCAAACACGCCCCATGGTGCTGAGAGAAGTAACAGAGATGCAATAATACTTTTCTGTGGTCTTTACAGATATCATTGAGGATGAAGGGGCAGACTGAAAAAATAACAACAATAATAATGGTTTTTGACTTGATGTGTTATGGCATCACGTCAAGTTATGTCAGGGAGGTAACATAATTTTGTGTGTTTGAAGTGACATAATATAACTTGACTGATGCAACATGACTTGATATTAGAAAATACCGTTTTACGGTGGAACTTGGCAAGTATTTTTCTGAAACAAATGTTAGGAAGTGAGAGAAGAGAGACGGGGAAAAGAGAGAAAGGTTGGGAGTGAGAAACTTCAAGGCTTGCATTTTAGTCAGTTCTACTGTGTAAATCACTGCTGAATTTGCTGTGGGCAAGCCAACCTACACACCATGCAGCGCATTTATAAATTTCAAGATAATGAGAGTTAAGATACTTCTCAAATACATAAATGTTTTGATCACAAAGGCCAGATTTCTGCTTAAAAAGTAAACTGACATCAGGTATCATGATTAATTCCAACAGATTGTGTTAACTGTAGTTGATTTTAATTGCTGTACGAATGTGTTGGGGGTTAGAAAACTTTTTTAATTGTTGGTGTGTGAAATGAGTAAGCAGATAAAGCGTTTAAAAATACCCGTTTGCGAAGGGAGTAATCCAGCCTCTGTGACATGCTGAAGCAGTAAAGGAATAAAACGTACATTGATCCGGTACTGCGTATTTTTTTCAAGGGCATTATGTCTGCTAGTTTGCTCTGCCACAGAAGTCAGCTGTGATAGACAATGGCTAACTTCATTTTTATCAGAATCCTGCCTTTCTTGTAATTACCAAATAGTGTAAGCTTAAATATATCATATATTTTGGGGTGTGTCCTTTTAGAAGGTGGTAGGATTAAAAAGTACGCAAACAAAAAGACGGAGCATTTTTGGAGTTCACCATTTTCTAATGGAGGCCAATAGTATATTAGAAGTATTAAAATACCTCAAATTATAAAGCCTGTGTTTTTGTTACTTTTTGCACTGACACTTTTAAGTATTAGACTTTAATCTTTGGGATAAAGTCCTCCTTTTTAGCTTGTGATACTTCTTAAAATGATTATTTACAGTGGCCGCACTCTTACGCTAAAATAGATACTCAACAGTTGCAAACTAGTATCACTAGGAAACAGGAGTTGTTTGAAGTACTAGAAGAAAAAGGGCCAATGTAAAATGATACATTTAACATCAAATATACTCAAGGACTGTTAGGATTAAGTATTCTGAATGAAGGGGGAAGGAAAAGCCACTTCAGCTGGGGATAAGGAATCTAATTAAAAATTGGTATTAAGGCTATATAACTTGAGCCCGCTATCATGCTTTTTAGAGTACCGTTGTATCAGTTGTAAAGGGGAGGAAGAAGCATCATTACAGCAGGAATGAAATGTTGTCCCGGATTAAAAGACTGAGATGAGTGAACTGGTGCTGTTGATCTTGGTAGCGAAGCGTCCGATCCCGCAGTCCTTACGAGCGCCATCGGAGACAACAGATGACTTCTCTGAATAAGGATTGTGAGTTGCAAGAGGAAGGATAAAAGATGTGGGCCCCAAACTTGTCACTTTATATTTGGGCATTGATGACATCTCTGAAAGGCGGAGCAAACCTGTAAGGGTTTGTAACCGCATTTGATTTGTTAAATTCATTTTAATGTCGACCTAGTGAAAATGGAGCTATATTCTCCAGAGTATTCCCTGGAAGTAATACATACATGTGAAAACAAACCCAAAATGTTTGTAGAGAAAATTAGTATCAAGTTATAGGTCACAGCAGATGTGTGAAATCTAGCTGTGAGCAGCCAGGCTGGTGTAACGCAGCCCGGGTCGCTGGCATCCGCTGTGGGGAGTTCTGACTCTCTGACCTGCCAGAAGCTACTGGCTGGTTTCGAACAAATTCCCTGCTCTTAGGGGAGCAAATCTGCAATAACACCCCTGCTTTGGACCAACGCCTTTTTAAACCGAGCGAGAACAGCGCTGGTTTGAGACGCAGCCGGTGAAGCTGCGCTCCTGGGCTTTCCCGTGCCCGGTCCCCGGCAAGGAGCAGCCGGGGCTGGCGGTACCTGCGCGGCGAGGGGCCGGGGCCGGGCTGCAGGTGGTGCTGCTGAGCTGGGAAGGCTGCGGTTTGCCAGGAAACCCCGACAGGAGAATGAGAGGGGTCCCTGGGAAATATGTGCATTTATTCAATAGCAAGTGTGCAAAGCTCGCAAATTGAGAGACAGAGGCAGCAGTAGCCCGGCTTAGGTATTCTACCCTCTCCGAGTATAATTTTAGATTTAGATTCAGCTTAAATCCAAAGGGAAAACACTTTATAAGGTTGAAAGCTGTGTAGTTGCGACAGCCAGGGTTATGAGCTATCAAATGCAATTACATTAAAATAGATTATACTGTGTAAATTGAGCCATTTAGAAGGTGAGAACCAAAGAAACAGCTCTGATCCCCCTTCTTGCTAAATTGCAGTTTTAGTTCCTTGCAATTCTGAGGCACAAAAGTAGGTGAGACTGCTTTTGTATCTGCAAAGTGCTTTATTTCTGAGTGTAATTCTAACTGAGTGCAATCTAGGTTAAAAGCTGGACAACTGGGTAATTAGAGCTCACTTGCTGCTAAAGGACGATCAGCTGTACCGTAGCTCATTTGTGTTCCCAGAGACTTGCTCTCTTCTCCCCTGAGCGGAGGCTGCTGGAGAAGAAGCATCTGTCCCCGGACTTGTCTTGATTGCGGAGATGATGGTGCTGGACAAGGAGGACGGTAGGTGGGCTGAGATTGTGTAAACCTGTGCTTGGTGTCTTCTGTGTACTGCTAACGTAGAAATAAATAGTTTTGACACAGATGCGCGCTGTGCGTATCAGAGTGCTCTGCTTTCAGCTTCTGATATTTTCCTCTTGTGTTGGTAAAAGCATGCTTGCTTTTTATTTTTTATTTTTTTAATCTCTTCTCTGGCATGATCGAACCAGTCAAGAAGGGTTTACCCCAGGCTCTATTTGCTGAAGGACATAGCAGTTAAAGCTTGATTTTGTTTTTTTTTTATATCTATTTAGATTTTTTCCTTCTACAGGTTACTCTAATATATCCATTTTAGCCTGTTTATTTTAACAGCTTTTATTGTGAATCTAATTTTGAGATTTTCTTTCCTTTCCATTGCATGTCATTTGGGTCTCTAATGTGCGCCTTTAATATCTATTTCTCGCAGCTTTTCTTCATAGCTATAAACATAATGACAACAAGCTAATAAGCTGCTCTAGCAAAAAAGCATTGGCTTATCCTAAGAATTTACTCCCTTCTCTAAATGGCAAAAGTGGAGGTTCATTTGGGAAGTAATTTAATGAATGAAGCTGAAAGGGAGCTTCACTTACTTTAGGACTTCACATATACTTATTTTTTTAAAGCTGACTAGTCCTTGTCAAGGATGACTGAGAGGTACAAATTAATGTAAAGAATAACAAGACAGTGTTAGCTAGTAGTTTGAATGACTTGATGCCTTCTTTTGCACGTTGCCTACCAGGGCATGCAACTTAACTTCTCAGTCACCAATAGTTTCTAGGATGAATGTGGTAAGTTTAATCACAACTTTTTAATGAGATTTTTCTAAGGTTGTTTTGTTGCTGAGGTCTTCCCTTGTAGCTTGTACACTGAGAGCAAAGATGAAAACTGAGGCAGAGCAGAACGCGCCTGTAGCCATCCAGATGGACTTCTGTCGATGGCGCTGCCTCTTGCCAAAGACCTCCGCCTTGGCGGCACTTTGTGTATTGAAAGTGGGAACTACACCTTAACTTTTAACGCGCAGTTGTAGCTAGTATCTCATTGTTTCATTTCACCTTTATAAATGGATGTAGTGTGCCGTGTAATGGGTGTGTTGCTGGATTCTCTGATCTTTCCAATTTTTTTTCAGAAACCTCTTCAAGCGTTAAAAAAGTCATAGGAGGTTGTCATTTGGAAATAGAAGAAATTACTGAATATTTGCAAGGGTGTAGACAGGAAACAGCTTTTCACAGGGAGTCAATGAACTTGGAGAAATTGGAAGTTGAGCATTTTGGCAGTAGCATTGATTTTACTTGAATATATGTATTGCTTTTTAAAATATTTATGAGAATAATAACTTGTAATTCCAAGTCAGTTGCTTTCCTGTGTCAGATTGGTGCTAATCATGTATTGTGAATTATACTGAAAGCTGCCCAATGCTAATAAGTTGGAGTGATATGATTTTTGTTCCCAAACCCATGTCTGTCTTCTGGTATTTTAAAACTGAATTAATACTGTACTGGAGAATCATTAGGAAAGAACGCTTGACTATTGTAAATAATGGATGATGCTCACTTTTAACCAAAGGTATTCTGCTGAAGTTTCTCTTCTCTCTTTCCCCTCCTCATCTGCCAAAAAAGGGAGGGAGGAATCCTACCCAGTATTTTACATCTAGCATTTTGAGGTCTTTATCTCATTATAAGTTTGATTTCTAAAATTATCAGTCTGGTCTACTCATGTACATAGAATTGTAATCTGGTTTCTGGGATGGGATGTGAGGTTTTGTTTCATTCTGATATGAAGCACTTGGGACAATGAAAAAATGTGAACAGACTTTCCACAAAGATTTTGCACCTTTAACGTATGAGACCACACAGAAATGTGTCACTATCAGTGCCCTATTGTATGCAGATTTGATCAAATTTTGACTGAGAGTTGACCAATGTGGGGTCAGTGCCTCTGTATAATTTGCCTTGCCCTTCTGAAATTATTCTGTGCTAAATAAGTTGGTATCCTAAAACTGTGACATAATCTTGTTAAATGAAAGAAAAATAAAACATTGGGATTTATTTCTGTTGAGATCTCATAAGTTTCTTTGTTAACACAGTAGAACTTTGAAAAAAAGGAGTAGATGTGAAGCATCTGTTACACATCTTCTAGATCAGCTTTGCAGTTGACTGGACTGTGGATAAAAGACACGCTAAGTGGTTGAGTATTGCTTATGCTGGGAAAACAAATGAAGCTAACAGAATTTCAAAGGCTTTGAAGCAGTGTCGCGCTCAGAGGTGTTCAGTTGTTTTCTTTGGCAATATAAGTCGAAGCAAGCTAGTTTACTTTATTAGAGGCATAAGGCTAGTCTTGTAAGCTTCCTCTGACTAAGATGAATTTGGCTGATTGACCTTATTTCTTTCTGGACCACACGTGTTGTGCTGCATTTGGGGTTTTTTTGTTTGGTTTTTTTTTCCCCCTCTGTAGGACGCATCTCTTTTAAAGGACAGCAGCATTTTCCATATTTTGTTAAATCTTCAGTTTCATTTTGTTTCCCTATAGAACTATGTTCTGCTATGATGGAGCAATGCAAATCAAGTAGAATAGCCCAAATTAATTCTTCACATTGGCGGCAGGATGATTGCCTGCATGGAATCAATAATGCATCATGGAGGGATCAAATTTTGGAGTATAATGTGTGAATAAAGCTTGACACAAAACAAAAATTCAATCATCATAATAGCAATTAGGAAAAAGCTGCAGCTTATCCCAGCTGTAATCTCTGCTAACAATGAAGCACAGCCTGGTAATCAGCACGTATGGTATGAAATGCACTAATAGAAATCATGGCTCTTTGTTATGTGCGTGTGGGGTGAAAGTTTCCTTTTAGCTAACTTGTACTGTGTTAACTAGACATAGTATCCCTCAACCGCATTATTGAGTGTGTGTGCACTTGTAAAAACACGTATCAGCTGTGTGTTCATCCCAATGTTTGCACAGACAGTAGCACCCCAAATCATGGATCCTTTGTGTTTTCAAGCAGAACTCTGATTAAATAGATTGCAAGCGTAGGCCAAGTAAATAATGTATTGGAGGACTCCATTAAACATGTATCTGTATACAAACATTGGGTTTTATTTAAAAAAAATAATCCATAGTTTCTTCAAAAATGAAAAATACAGATACTCAGTGGTTGTGTGCACTGGGGTTGGAGAATTGGTCTTAGGTGGATGGGAGGTATTTAGGCCAATGAATATTAGGTAATCTGAAACTGGATTAATAGCAGCAGTTGGGTTCCCTGTTGTGTAAGAGCCCATCTTACCCTGCACAGAAGGAAAGAAAAGCAGCATTTGGAATTAGAAAAGCAGTGAAATTGATTGTATAATGGCATTTACAGGAATGGTGCCACCATGCCCTAGCCAGGACAGCAGAGCTGTGGGCTGACTTCACAAATGAGTATGCCAGCTGACATACAGACGTACCTATAGGTAGGTCTACGGATATGGAGAGAGATCTACCTCCAGCAAGATAGATCCTCGCAATCTGCTTCTGTTGATAAAAATCATTATACACACAATAAGGCACGTCCAGGTTGTACAGAAGCCTAATATGGAATAGTGCCATATAGGAAGAAGAGCTGTTCTATGTGCTGCTGATGTCTTTTGTTTTCTTTTTAACATACCTTTCTCAGATACAGCTGTTGACGAGTCATGCAAAGATGGAGGAGGGGAAGTGGTGGGGTGGCATTTTCCTCACATGACATGACCCGAATTTTTCTGACGCCTAATATTCCTGCAGCTGCCTCATTTTTTTCTCCTTTTTTTTTTTGTTTTTATTTTTGTCTCCTATGCTCCTCTACCTTGGACCTTCTCTGTGGTCCATCATTGTCTAACTTCACAGTTGTAAAGAAACATTGCACATCTTCCCAGACATCAGCTTATTCAAAGAATGTTTGGTTCAGTTCACGAAAGACCCTGTATATACTTGGGTTGCCTGTTGGTTTTTTGAGGGCTTGATCTTGACACCCATGGTCTTGGTGTAATTTCAGAGGTTTGGTCTGACTTTAGTTCATGACACACTGTCCTTTTGTGACTCAGGTACAGCAGTGGATTAATGTATTTATGAAGAGGAGGCAGAAGGCTGTAAAAGCAGGAATCTGAATAAGGCCAGAGCACATTTGGCAGCAGAATAAACCATGAGACTTGGTTCGGTCAGAAAGGCAAAAAAAAAAAAAAAATTGGAATGTTTCTCCAAAGCTGACCAAGTGCGGAGCTAGAGGTAGTCTTCCTAGAGGTGTCCCTGTTCCTGGAAATGACAAATAGAGAGGCATGAGAGTACTGTGAGATAGTAAAGTAATTGCCTAAAGCTTTTCAAGAAATAGAAGCTACTGTGGCACCGATAACCTAGTTCTCTATTTAATGCAAACTCATTTTATGGGAAGAAGGGGTGAAAGGAGTTAGCAGGCCTAATAGGAGCAAACTACTTCATATAGGTGTATTCCTGCCAGGCAATCAAATAGTTCGTAGTGTTTGCTTAGACTAGATAGCTGAAGGATCTGGGTAGGCATCTGTGTAGGGTGTCATCGTTCTTCGTTCCCAGATGCCGGTGAGATGTGATAGTTGTCTGGTTGACATAACAAGCATTAAAACAGTGCAGGAACATTTTTCAGCTTGGGTAATAGGGCAAAAGAAGCAGCTGGTTCTTGGAAATCAGTTTACTCTAATTTTGGTTTAATATAGTAGAAAGGACGCTTGACACCCTGGCAGCGGAACATAATTTGTCTTCTTTGGAGTTAGTGTTAAATTTTATTATCTTTAATAGATACGATGTGAACATGTCAGCCTGTTTGTCATAGCCATTCGGAAAATGCTCTCTTATGGTAGAATCTTCGAAAAAATTCCTTTTAAGAGCAGTGCATTATTAATAAAGTAATCCATTAGGTCTGGTGATAAAGGGTCACAGCAGAGTCTGAAATACGTTTCTTAAATGGTTAAGAAATTTATCATGGTTGGAGGATTAATTGATTTCATTTGGAGGCTTTCTTAAGGTTTTTGGGCTTTGTGTTTAGAGATGGTTTTATTCTCTGCAAATGTGCTTGCTGCTCAAAGTTTTGCTTCGCTGTCATTAGCATGAACTATTACATTTCTGCTAAAGGCAAACTGTTCTTTTAGCATTATGGCTGATTGCATCTGTGAGGAGTCTTACTTAGGTAAAGAATATGAAAGTTTATGGCAAATAAGGTATTTTACTTTAAATCAGTTCAAAATCAGAAGAACGGTATCAAGCATTAAGTGTTGCAGTGTAAGAATAAAAAAGGCACTGCAGATGCTGCTAAACGCTGAACTATAAAACTCTAATGGGTCCATATCTTTTTAAAATTGGACAGAACTGTCGTCATTTGGAATACATAGACACTGTTTTAAACCGTATAGAAATCACTGCCCCCAACTCCAATAATGTGCGTAACTGTTGCCAGGGAATGATTTATTCAGTGAATGTAGCTCCTATTCACTGAAGACTTGGGGGCGGAGGGAAGGGTGATTTAAAATGAAAGTTGTTCACTATTAGATTAACATAATTAAACCTATGGATGGTCTCGGAACAATTCACTGCAGCTACTCTTTTTTAATTCTCAGTGTGTGAGTGTGTGTGCGTGTTTTCTCTGTCCTCCAACAGGGTGACTCCCGAGCCCAAGTTTTCAAGCGTGATGTTGGGTGCTATCTGTGCAAACAGATGCTCAACACTCCTTTCCAGGGAATGTTCTTGCAAACGAGTTTCTTCATACATTGCACATGAAAGCAGATAATGGATGCTGTTGCCCAAATCTAGAGGGTTCTTTAATTTCATCAAGCATTTCTGAATTCTTTACGCCAGTGTTCAGAGTTCCTTGTGTGCTAATCAAACTCTGAAAGGGTGATTTGGGCAGTGAAAGTAATATTTGCCTTATTTTTAAACTATGGATTTCAACAGTTCAAGTTTTTTCTTAAAGAAAAAGTGGATGATTGTTACATATTCATGACTGAACTACAGAGAACTTGGACCAGAATTGAACAATTAACCCTCTCACCAATGTAAACATTCATTTGAGTGGAAGCCAGAGATGTTCCTACTCAGTTGATTATGGATCTGAGATATAGAAATGTATTCTGGAGGACTGTGTTTCTAATAAATAAAAAGGCATAATGAGAATGTAACTGGGAAGGAAGACAAAAGCAGCCATGCTTTAAATTGTTAATGATGGTGCCAGTGGCTGCAGCTTTACCACAGCTGTTTAAATTGATCAGCTAGTGAAAATGTTTTATTTTGGCATTTTCCCCTCCATGTGCAACTCTTTCGAAGGGACTTCTGGAAGCTTTTCAAAGGGGAATCATGATCCTTTTTTAAACGAGGCTTAGAACACCAGAGTTTCCAGTATTTTGGAATCCAATATTTAAGGATGCAGTTCAGTTTTTCTTTTGTAAAGTTTTTGGCTGTTGAGCCATTGCTTCCCCTAAATTTCCTTTCCCACTCTTTTTTTTTTTTTTTTTTTTTTCCTTTTTTCTTCCCCCTCCAAGAATATTGCAAATTACTCGCTACCCAGAAGAGATGAGGCAACAAGCACGCTTCCTAGCTGTCGTTTTTTTCCCCAGTCTCCTCTATTTTTCCCAGCGCTACCGAGCTTGATCAGAAAAGCAGAAAGGTGCTATGTCAATTTGCTATGCATCTTTTGGTCAAGCATCCGGTGTGAAATTGTTCTGTAAAATGTTCTTTCTCAGAGGGAGCTTGCTACTAATTTGTTCCCTGGTTGGCTCTACCTTGCAGCTGATGTGAGTTAACCAATACCTCTTTATTGCTTGTATCGTTTCCTTCTGTTCCAGAGAGATGAGTATACCGTTCAGAAAGGTGCAACCCCTTTGAGTGGAGTACGTAGGGGAGGGTTGTACTTTCTGTATTATTGACAAGTGACACGGTAGAGATCTACGGGTGGAGGACCGGCCTGAGCCCATGAGCCTTGGTGTGTTTTGTAGAACACTCCTGCCTTGGGTTCCCACCTGAAAGAGCTGATGAGCAGACGTGTTAGGACTTTGTGTAAAGCCTCTTCCTGGCACTGTTGATGGCAGGTGACTCGTGGATAGGCCATGCCTTAGGTACTGTTGAGCAGCCTGATTTCTGCCTAATGTACTCGCAGAGGGGGTGGGTATTGAACATTATTCAGAATCATTATATATTTATCTTTATACTCCTTTGTGGAAAATGATTTCTGTAAGTACCCTGTTACGGTTATGAAAGCCCGAACCAAGCATCAGTCTCAAACCCTTTGACCTGTCTGCACAGAATGGAGATCTGTTTTGAAAAGGACTCCTTTATATCTGTTTTTACTCCATGCCCTTCCATTCATTTGCCTATACAAAGCAATAAAGGGTAAAACTAAAGTAACATAAATTGGTCTGTCTTCCTGAATCCATGTCTCGCTAATGTACCCAGATTAACTCAACTGTAAATTGTCTCCTTTGGATGTCGTGTCTTGCTAAAAGTTTCCTATATGATTCATGATTTGGATTGCTTTTAACAGCTATTGGCTAAGCAATATGGTAAATGTACAAGGTGATGCAATTGGCATTAGTGAGAGGATGCACAGGAGCATGTAATGCAGTCAATACTACATTAACTACTGATGCCCAATTACAGAAACTGGAAGAGTGGCTTTTAGGAGCATTAGGACTTGCAGAAGAGCTGAGATCACCTGCCGCTCCTTGCCTAAAAGCTTCACCCTTTATGCGCTGGGATCAAAGCAAACATTTAGTTGCTATTTTGTCATGTATAACAACGAAGGTATTTTACCCCTCTTTTTTTTTTCCAAGAAGTGTCACACTGATGCTTTTAGCACATGTAAAATCCTATCTCCGTATTTCAAGAATCTCCTTCCATCTCCTGGGGCAAGACTTTATTTGAATAAAAACTCTTTAACCACCCCTGTATTTACTGTTTCACTGAAGCTTACTACTTTAGCCATTTTTTTCTTTTAAGGAAATACTAAGTGCAATTTAAAGTGTCCTATTTCAGTGTGTCAGACAAGGTTCCCCTTTGTTCCCCCCAGCTCCTTCCCTTTTCTAATCTGTATATGATTGTTTGTGACCTCAGCTGGCTTGAAGTCTCTAGAAAGAGTGTTTTAAAATACAACCAGATACCACATAAAACAGGATATTTGAGTGTGTGACCTCTCTGCAGTCCACGTTCAGATTAAGCACACATTGTTTCCACCATTGCTTTTAAAACCCATTTGCAGTAGATGGCAAAGGACCACATTACACTAAAAGACAGCGCATACTTTTAGATTGAGCTGAGTGTGATCACAGTTTCTAAATCTGTTTTTAAAATAATGAGCAATGTCACTGCTGCATGGCAAAACTAGCAACCCACAAAGTTCCTCTGGACTTGGAGCGAGATGGGAAATTAAGGAGCTCTAAGAACACTGAAATATTTTAATATAAAAGACAGCTGGCAGGTGGCTTATTGCTCTTGTTGCAGCATTTGTCTCTACTTCCAGCTATGATACTTGGCATATTGCTGCTGCTTTTAACTCTCAAAGCATTTTGCCAGTATTGAGGAATTTGTGCACCCCAAGTACCTCTGGCCTTAGTTCCAGGGAATGCTCTCTGGGGGGACGTGCCTGACACCCCAAGGCATGGGTGGGCTTCTGTGCAAGTTGTCCCAGATTTGTTCAGCTCTGCTTTCTCTCTGCACAGCCCTTGCTGCCCTGCCCAGCAGAAGGGGAAGGTGGGATCTGCAACGCCGTCTCTTGTAGCACAGCGCTGGGCCTGTTTCCCACCTCACTTGCTCCCTCATGCTAGGTTTGGAGGTCAGAGCTCCGTAGAAGGGAGAAACGACTTCTGGATTCCTGGGAAGCACAGAGCACTATTGCAACAGTTGTTCTCCTTGACTGTTGTTGGGGCAGTTGTGTTGATCCCCTCCCAATATCTTCCCGCCATAATTATGAGCATCGGTCACATCCCCTCCAATTCCTGCCATGAATATAAGTGTCGGTCGCGTTCCCCTCTGCCATTTCATGCATGCGGCAGAAGAATGAGCTAAGACTGTGCTGCAAAACATCCTGGCAGTCTACAGGCACTTACTTAGTGACCCTTTTTTGGTAGGTGGTGCCTTAACTTCTTAGGCCACTGGTGTGTTGGTTCTCCATGCGATTGCTCCAAGGTCCCATCAAGCTCTGCCCCACATCTAGTGACTGTCTCGGTATTCAGCTGGTCCAGGGGTGTTTGCTGTGGCCAGAGGAAGGAGGGACTGGAGGGGTGGGGGCAGAGAAGCTGATATTTTAGGAGGGCTGTTGCTTTCAGTTCCTGATCGATGCTCTTTTGCACATCCAGAGGGAGGGAGCAGAAGGTAACCTGCTGGTTTTCTCCTTCCACTAATGTGTTTAAAAGATGGCACCAGCAGTGGAGGCGTGGGGGAACTTGACTGAGCTCTGCCTTTAGCGTGGCTTCAACGCAGACAAGTATCCTGTGCTTGATGCACTTTCCAAGCTGTAAAAACAATGCTTTAAATATCTGAAGTACCCAGCAGGGCAAGTCAAAACGTCCTTGAGCAACTTTGTGTTTAGACAGCGTTTTCTCTTTTCCTTTGATCAGGAGGGAACAGATGTGTCTCTTATGTGTGTGTTTGCACACACCCCCTGATGCACACACATTCGCTGTCCTTGTGCAGGGACTGCAGTATTTAGGGTAGGTTGTTATTCCTCTTTGTTCTTTCTTATTACTTTTTTTTTTTTTCCAGGGAATTTAAGTTGGAATTTAGAGAGGTCAGACTAAACAAGGTTTTAACTTACTCTAGCTCGTTCCCTTATCTTTCTTTAATTTAGGTAGAGTTAAAAAATAAAAAAAAAGTCTCCCTTAAAAAAAAAAAGTATGCATATGTATAATCGATTCATTGACTAGTCTTTTTGGGGGTTTTTAAGCATTCAGTCTAAGTGGGCTGCTCAGTGAAATTTGTACATTCATAAAATAGCTGATTGAAAAGCAATATTTCAGATAAATACAAGCCAGCGATCTATCAGCAGTTGTAATAAAAGCTGGGCTTCAGGCTGTGATTTTATTTTGAAATAATAAGAATTGCTTTATTCTTTTTACTTGAGTTACCATGGTAATTCTGTCGTGTAGCAGTGTTATATTGATTTAGAAAGTGGACAGTAATATTTCTTTTGTGTTATTCTGTTTCTAGGGGTTGATTTCTAATTTCCACTTGGAGATTACTTTTATAAATTTCTTAAGTCCTTCCACTTTTTTCTCTAGCAGTGTAATTTTCCTCTCACACATTGCTATTTTCTGAGCTTATTGGTTTGCTCTTATTTTAAATTAAACTTGCTGGTTTCAAATATTGAAATGACATCTTTGTCTGTGTCTGTACTTTGGTTTAGCAAAATATTACAGTCTGCTGTTTTATGCTTAATAATTTAAGGGAAGCTTTATGTCTGCCATCAGTGGTTGTTGGTAACTTATGACTAAACCAACACAGAGCTTAAACCTCTGACATTTTAATACTGTGTAATGGTGTTTCCACCCTGCACACCGTTTCTTTGTTTTGTTTTTTTTTAATCTGCCTTGTCTGTGTATGCTAAAGAGCCGGACAATTAAATACTGAAGAGATGAGGAGTTTTTGGGTGGAGCTGGCTCTTGGCCACTTTAGGTTTCCGTCTCACTTGAGCGAACCACTGGTTTTGTCCATTGTGCAGGTACCCTCCCTGGTTACCCATCTTTCTTGTGCAGTTAAGAAGCTTCAAGTTTTCTGAAAACAAAACTTTGACTTGCAGAAGTGCATGTACATACCCAGTGACTGACAAAAAATAACAAGCTGCTTTAGCTCTGTACAGGTTTGTTATACCTTAGCTATGGAGCAGTGTTCTTAGATTACTGCTGCTTTAAGAAATAAGTCTAAACACGATGAGACTGTTCCTTGTGGCATCTTTTTTTTTTTTTTCTTTTTGTGAATGAGAAATAATGCTTCTATTCCGAACATGAGAGATGAGGGGGAATGAACCTCAAGCATCACTGTTTTCAGAAGTGGTAGTTTAGATCCTGAAGCCAAAGCCATGAATTCTGCTTTCAGACAGTTGTTGTTCAGCTTACCTGTTAATATAGAGGGTGGGAATGCTATTCTGTGAGCACTAAGTACAAATTTCCTGATCTCATGAAAATGTCACTGAAAGGTTTTGTGGTGCAAGTAGCTGATGGGAGGGGAACTGAAGTATTGTTCTGTTGCCCTTTGGTTTCATTCCTGTGTGAAGCTCACAACGGTAAGAACAGGACTCCAGGAGCCCCAGGTGATCTCTGCTGGGATTGCTGGACCAGCTTCAAGCAGGAATTACCGTCAGTTGGAAATGGCAGAAGACAAGGGGAAGGGCGGTATGAACATGTGGTGGTTGACCTCAAAAGGCCTGAGGTATGAGGTAGCTGGAAAAGGCAAATGCAATCCTAGACTGGATTGAACAAGAAACTGCTAGTAATGATCACTGTTAATTATCCTGGAGAGGGGCACTGATAGACCTTGTCTGTCGTGGGTAAACCGCAGATCACTCATTCCCAGGGACAGTAAATCCATGTGGAAATAGGGCAGAGAGGATGCTCTTGAAGACAGAGGTGTCCATGCTTCAACTTGTCTACCTTTGCAAAATAAAGGCTGACTGGTCTGCCCTGTATGAGGACACTGGGAGGGGAAACACCAGGGAGGACAGAAAACAGGCTTTTTGCCCCAAAATATTTTATTGTCATTAGAACAAGTAGTTGGAAACGGCTTGAATATATCTAGGCTAGCAACTTGAAAGCTTCTGGGCTTCAAAAGAGTTGATCTCTAGATCAGCCTTCCCCAGAGAATAGTAGAGGCACGAAGCTGAATTGTTTGGGTTAGAGAAAGAGATGGTATGATAGCCTCTGACTGCAGGAGGTGGGACTTGCTGGTCCCTCTCAGTCATTAGTCCATGCTGAGGCATTTATGTCACAGTGCATGAAGCTCTGTCAGTGTTTCCATATAAAACCCATATTTTCATGAACATTCATTTATGGTGAAAGTCTGCACATAAGATCCTGCCTGAGGATACCTTTTTCTTTCCTATTAAAATTTTATAAACCCGTCACTTGGCTGGGATTTTTAGTTCTTTGTGAAAGTAAAGTAGAAGGGGGGCCCCGATGAGGAAGCATGGAGGGTATAGTGTCAACAAGCTACAAGCTTATGCGTGAACTCCTAGATGGGAATGGCAACTGCTATGACTGCAGGTTCCAAACTTCTTTTCAGTGATCTGATTTGGTTTGATCCAAGTGTGAAAATGCATAAGGAGCTGCTGTTCCCAGAAGTTTCCCCTAGCTTTTCTGCATGTGTGTTGGCGTGCAGGTGTTGCCTGTGCTGTTCAGCTTAAGAGCAGTGATCCACAGACTTTAAAGTCTTCAAATAGGTCTTGACCTGTGAGGCTGTAATGGCCCTTAGAGCCTTTACAGCCCATTGGGTGATGTCTGTTACACATTAGTCGGTAATAGCTCCAGAATAAATAACTTGATTTTTTTTTAAAGTCAGTAATTATATCTCTCCACAATGGAGTGCAATGACTCCACATGCTAAAACACAGTTTTAAAGTAATGCAACAACAGACTGTTTAATGTCTCTGACAGTCTCGGTGCTGAGTTTAAGTCCTCTGCCTTCTTTCTCCATCATTTTCTTTCTCATTGGTTACTCATATTACAGCATATCCATGCTACCAGGAGCTGACATCTCACCGCAGATTCCCTGTGATATGGCAAACAAGTACCTGATACTATGGGTCTCCTCAAAATAATGCTTTGGTCTTTCCCTATCGCACCTGCTTTTCAGGAAGAGCTTCAGCTGATAATTTGCAATCATCTTAGTAGGGCTCTGTGCTCAAGAGAGCAATCTTGTCCTGGTAGGAGAAAGGACTAGATGATTTAACAGACTTTTTTTTCAAAGCATTTCTCTCTGTATCTGATCTTTCCACAGGATACAGTGCTGCCTGCATCCTAAGTTGGGATTTGGGTTTGCTACCCCCTACCTAAAATATATTTTCTTTCCCTATGGTTCATTCAATTATAACTCTAGGATATATCTCTGGGACTGAGTAATTGGCTAGGTCAGAAGTAATCTTTATTTTCACTAGAGAGATGTTTACAAACTGATGCTGTAGTATCTCTCTAAAACCCACTGAGAATCTGATTAAAGGCCTGAGGATCTTCTGCAAAGATTGCCTGCTCCCAGTTGACTTGAAAGGGTCAGCATGCTGTCACAGTTTCGACGACTAAGAATTAACTTAAGGCTGATTCAAATGCTACTCTCTGTGTATAGCATTGATTGGACTGCTTTCAGATGGCAAGAGGTAACTTTATACTGTAGCATGTGTGAACTCCATTTAGTTAAATAGGAAAGCTGAATGAATATGGTTGTTTGCAGCATGGGAGCTCAAAGGTGAACGCATTCTACCCCTTATGACCTGAATTAAATACTTTGGGGAGGGTGGGAGAGAAACATAATTCTCATATAACATACTTGGGATACTGAATGCTGCAGCTGTTCTACACCAAGTGCAGCTCCTAAGTTTTGCATAATCTTTTCTTCTCTTCCCCTACACATGGTCCGTCTTGTAGGCTTGAACTTAATGGGATAGGATTGCTTGTAGTGGAAATGGCAGCAGAGTGCTCTTCTGAATGGGGAAAAAAAACAAGACCCAATTAAATTAGTTCGGTGCATCATTATCACTGCCCCTTTTTCAGGAATTGGTAGTAGCACTAAGATTTTTAACCTGGTTTCACGTGAGCATTGATGCTCAAAGGCATTGTGCATTAATGTGAGAAACAGCTGGTGTTGATTTGCACAAGGCTGTGGCGTTCGTGATGCCACACTTACAGCTGCTAGTGTTAGGGTAGCTTTTAAAAAGACCCTGCTGAATGCAACCACCTGACATAATGATGTGCTCTGTGGGAAGCAATGCCAGGCTGCAAACTGATGTATTTTAGTGCTGTCAGTGCATGCACCAAAGCAGGACATGCTACTGCTCCTGCTGCAGCTGAGCCTGTCATGTGGAATTCTGCTAAGCACATTATGCAAAGAAAATGGGCTGAGCTGAGGTGTGCTCCTGAGCACCTGCTTCTGCCTGCCAGCCTCTCCACCAAGCTAGCAGTTGCCTTTAGCTGATAGAGCAACAAGGGAAGGTGCCACACCAGCATTAAACCTTCAGCCAGAACACAGGGGCCAGCTGGTGTAAGTCAGCGAGCAGCTTGCTGCTTCAAAGCAAAGGTGGGGATTCCTGATTTCTTGCCTCCTGTAATGTCTGGTAAGCTAAAGGCCTTTCTAGTGATACAGTCACAGTTCCTAGGCCCTTCTTGGGGTTTCATAGATGCATCAGTGCTGTCCATGAGCAAACAATCTCAAGGGTTCGGTGCATCTGTGTTAAAAGGTTCACATTTCCCTGGGCAGTTTCTTGGGCATTCTTCCTAGCGTTGTCTTGGAGTGAGGCCAAGATCTTAGGCTAACCTAAAGCCTTGGTGTGTTTTTTTTTTTTTGCTTTTTCTTGCGCTTCTTGTCTTGGAACTGTTGAAATAAGTCCAGGAGGATGAGATGCTGGAAATGCTGACAGGTTCTGAGTTAGAGCAACCAGAGGGGCCATGCTGCAGTAATGTATTGCTCAGCTTTAATTGTGCCTGGCGCTATTTCTGTGTTCCCTGTGGGCAGTTACTGTGCAGTGCTCCTGCATGGTGGCCACACTTGCATCCAGAGTTGCAATTTGCCAGCGGTCACTCTTAGAAGAAAAATGTGTCCTGGCAGGATCCTGAGCAAGCTCAAGGCGATAGCAACTGCACCAGCCAAGGCAGAGGAAAGGAGACTGACGTCTCCTGTAGGTGACCAACCACAAAGTCAGACAGTTTCCTATCTGCAAGACTTGGAAAATGACACCTAGTCCTTCCTCCCCCTACCTTCCCTCCCAGGCTGGAGGAGCTGCTCCCTTCTGGTCACTGTAGTTTAGTCATGACATGTTTCACTAAACACAACTGGATCCATTTTCTGTACAGTAAACAAAGCTTGGGACAAATATTTTGACTGTCTTTGGCCATTATAAACTTTTAATCAAACTAAACAGTGCATTGAACTAAGAAGCTGTGGATATGTTGCAGTAGCCTGTGCGCTACACTTGATGGATATTCAGTGTTTGCTTTTGCTTCTTTTCAACCTGTCTTCTTTCTGCTTGGGATGGTTGGCTCCTTCCTCATCACTGAGCAAGCTCCATGTGTTTAAGTCTCAAATGATGACTTGTTTCCCACCCCCCTCCCATCCCAAGAAACCAGATAAAAATTTGAGCTCAACAAAACCCTTGCCAAATCCTGATCTGTACTTAGGGTTTCTCAATGTGTACTGTTCTCATTTAGCTTGTAAGCCTACAGTACTGACTCTCCAAAGAACACTCCTTGGTGATGTTTAATCAAAGAAAGCAAATATTTCTAGGTCTTGGCTTAAGTTTCCATTAGATCTACAGAGCAAGCCAGTTGTGAAGGTTATTATGCTGGTTTCTGCTACAAGAGAGTGGCATGTGAGTTGTTACTACAGTACCAGCTGCAAACAGTGTGACAAGTCTCATTTTGTTTCAGTTAAATGAATACTCTTCAAATGGTATTAACCTAGTTAAAATTTTGCTTATCAAAGCAAGATCTGTAAAGCAAGCCAGGTAAGTGCGTATTACTGTTAGAAGTTGTATGAGAATGCAGGAGGAGGAGTTGATTTTGAACTTTCCTCACGCTCCATATCATGATCAAGTGCTTGAGGCAACTTTAACATCTGAATGAGTTTGTCATTAAAGGAGTTGTGTTGATAGCAGGGCTGTGTTTACTCAGCATTTCCCTGCAAGCTCTCAGAGTACTCCTTCCACTTACGTGTTTACCCTTGAGTTTAGCAGAGATGCCTACCCAGTGAAGGAAAGCTCTTACATGTTCTGTGGATGCTGAATGGCAGTATTTCCATGAAATAAATGCTGAAGAGGTTTTTTTATGTCTTGGAAGAAATCACTAAGACATCATGTAGGGGAAAAAAAAAATGCAACAGGACTTGGCCCTCCTTGTGTTTATGTTTGATTGGTACTATACTATGTAAGGCAGTATATGCATACAGAATAACAAGAAATAATCTCTAAGTTAGAATGTTTGAATTAAGCATCCAAAAAATGGTTGAGAAGGGCAATGAAAGTAAAGTAACTTTCCCAAAATAGGAGCATTTTGGTGGTCTGTGGTGGGATGAAATTCCGGTTTCCAGATCTCAGGCCTGAACACTATATGCTGAATTGCAAAAACACATGTAAGTTCATGTGATTCTGGCTTCAGTACCATACCCAAGGGCAGATCCACAGGGGTGCTGGCTGTCAGTCTGTTTCCAGTTTACTTTAAGAGTAAGATTGCATTATACTGTGTCAAAAGGTAATCTGGCTAAGGTTTTCTGTATTGCTTATGCAATTTAATGTCATCCTCACCTTCCGCCTTGCTGGATTTATTGTACTGTATAATAGGTATTATGGCAAAGTGTTTTTCCTCTGAAATAGAGAGAAACAATTTGGGAACAATGCGCAAACCAAATGAAACACATGCTCTACTGGAAGATTGGTTGACAATGATGTTTTAAAAATATTAGCAAGGAGATAGGCAATAAAGCACAGAATTATCTTTAGAAATGTTAAACTGGGTCTTCATGTATGGGAGAGGAGGTAAGTGCAGCCACCGAGTAGGGGAAGAGGAGAAGAGGGCATGCATGGATTGCAAGCAGGACATGCTGGGGAGTTTTGCGTGTTCCAGGTATTACTGGCTCTAAGTCAGAACAACTGATACAGAGGTAAACAGAAGTTGTATGGAACCTGCCATTTATAAAATGTAAACAGAAAACTCTTTCTAACTAGCTAAGGCTTTGTCAACATTTAGTCTTTATTTTACATGACTACTGATCAACAAGTATTTAGTCCTCTCCTGGGTGTTACGTGGTTTTGGCTGGTTTGGCATAGGGTGCCTCATGGGAACTGAATCCAAAGAGAGATGTGGGAGGTGGTGAGCATAGCATTGCTCCTCTTTGTGCCACAGTCCTGTGCAGAAGGCTCAGAAGGGCCATTTCATGGCCACCTCTGCCACAGAATAACAGGCTGCTTGCAAGCAGTCAGCACCTTCAGCCCTTGGTGGCCATCCTGCAGGACACACCTTGGAGGGAAGCTGGTGGTGCATGCTGGGACAGAGCTGGGAGACAGGAGCCCCAGCTGCAAGCCACGGGCAGCTGAAGATCCACCATGTGAGCTGCTGGGCAGCCCCCAGCCAGGGCCAGGGTGTCTTATACCCTGACCAGCTCTACCTCACCTGAGGTGCTTGGCATGGAGGACGTGCCTTGCTCCTCCTTGAGAGTGCATGGCTGAAAGGTATGGTTTGAATTGTGGAATGAAGAGAGGAAGAGCAGAGACCTTTCCAAGCACTGTGGCAGAGCCCTCCTCCTGTTTGCCCCTGTGCCGGCTGTGGTGCAAACCCACTGCCTGTCCTTCACCTGGGGCTGCAGCCATTTGCCCTCTTCATCTGAGGAGCATGTCCTGCTTTATACCTCCATCTTCCTGACTTCTTTCAGACATCCGTGTGGCTCTGTACTCATCCTGTCTCTTCAAAAGACAGAAATCTTCATTTTCCCCTCCATTTTTGAAGAACTGAGATTCCTGAGTCCTTGAATCATTTGACTTGCCCTCTGCTATGCTGCCTTTGCAGCATCCCTTTTATATAATCACCACTGCTCACAGTATTCTGTAATACAGCCCCACTCCTCTCTCTAATAGACCGCTATGATGTCCATGACTTACATCCCTGAATTTTCATTACTGCTACAAAGACTTTTATGCACTTTAAAAGGGAACAGATGGATTCTTCCCTGTTTTGGAAGAGATCATTCGTGCCTGTCCACCTTCTCAAGTTCACCTATTTTCATTACTTTAACTTAAAATGATTTGTGGAGCCTTCTGAGCTCTCAAAATTAAACTGGAGCCTGAATAAGATTTGAACCTAGATTTTCCTCATCTAACCTAAAGTAGATGATAGCTTCAAGGGAGGACCTAGAGAATAGTTCATTTTGGTTATACTTCAAAACAGTAGTCAGTCTGTTCTTCTCCACTGTGCTCTTTCAGAGTTGCTCCAAGGAAGCTCACAAAGAGCCCTCTGAGACTGAAGTGGGAATGAAGCGCTAATTGTTAAATTATCTTTTGCCCCCCAAAACCTAAGGAAAATAATCTGAAGGATGTTAGTTGCATACAGAGTATTCCTGTCTCCATCCAGTGTTAAGTAGCCTTTATGTTTTGTTCTTTGCAGTTCTCAATAGGCTTTTGCACTCAAACAATACGGACTCTAGCAGGTGGCATCTTTGGCAAATGACCTCGTCTCAATACCAAGACATTCAGAAGTCGGCCTTCCTCATCTTTTTCAGAACTATTAAAATAGAAGGTGAAGGGCAAATGTATTACTAATAGGGTGAAGAAGCACTAAGATCTTAGACTGGAAGAAAATAAAAATATTGGTTTCCAAAGAATTGAGTAACTGGTGAAGAGCATGGTCTAATAGCTGGGCATAGTAACTAGAGGCACTTCTCTCCAGAAACAAATGATGCAAACTTAAAAGAGTGGGTCTTCTGCTGTGGCAGAGGTTAATTATACGAGTGGTTCTGCAACTTGCAGGCTTTTTCTTCTGTGCTCTGCTCACATTTGCCTTCCTGACGTGAACTGCAAGTAATGTGCACAATTTATGTGTCTCTGTCTGATTTTGGTTAATTGTAGTAGTAATTACTAATTTCCAACCCTTGACCTGCTTTTCTAATCGCATTTTTTAAATGATCTTTTTGTGCCATTTTAAAATTTGGTGTTTGGTTTTTAATTTAGATAAATTATGCTAAAATGTTCTTGAGAGAGCTGCGCGCTAAGGTCAAAAGCTTTATCTGTGCTGTGCCCATTTTCTTTAACCTATTTTAATAATCGTAGCTGCTTTCTTTAATGGGTAGCTTTTGTCTGAACTATGTTAAATCTGTCGTGTTTAGACCAGGCTGCTGATGTAGCAGTAAAACAAAGTGCTGCGGAGCAGCCCAGAGGCCTGGGTCGGGGATGTTCTGGGGCCGGGTTTCCCTCCCTTGCTCCCTCCCAGCACAGCTCACAGCACACCCAGCCCCACAGGTCCCCTAACCTGCACCTCTGCAAAGCACCCAGAGACACGCCATGGGTCTGTGGGGCTCAGTGGCCACCCTGGGCTGTATCTTCAGCATCCCACCATCAGTTTAGCTGTGCTTGCACCCCACCGACCTTGTTTGAAAGCCTTTCCCTCCACTTTTCCCTGTAAGTAATAGACACATGCCCGTTGCTGCTGGCAGTGGCCAGGGCCCCTCGTTACGCTGATTGCCCCACGAGTGCGTGCGAGCCGTGGGAGAGCTTTTTGGGACAGCCGGTAACATCAGCAGGGTGAGCACCTCCCTGCCTTACAGACTGCTGTGTCCTTCGAGCCGAGGTTTCGAGGGGAGGTGGCACTTCATCCCTTGGAAGAGAGATGGCCAGGCTTCATCATGAAAGGCAAGGGCTCACTGTCAGCCTTCTTGTGGGAGAGCTCTCAATGTTTTTAGAAAGGATGCTTTTTTTACCCCTCTGCTCTCCCCAGACATAAAAAAGCATACATGTGTGTACAGGTAGAGAGGCAGCTTGCTTTGACTGTTGGTGGTAAACTGTGCTAGATTTCATGCAGAAAGGTTTTCTTACCTTTCTCTCCTCCGCTTTTTGCTTTCGATGGGGAAAGTTTAACAGGGTGCGACGGTTTTCGAACTTGGAAACAGGTATTGAAGAGCAATTAGCTGGCCAGCCTCTCTGGATAAAACGGAGAAAGCTTGCCAAAGATCTTCTTGTCTTTAAACATTTGTACAAATCTCTTGTCAAATATAGAAATAATTGCCTTTTCCCCCCTTTCTTTTTCCCTTCTCCTCAACCACTTTCAGTCCTGCATCTGGTTTAATATAATGGGTGTTTGCATGAATGGCTTAGTTAGCCAGGGTGGTAATAAAACATTTTAAATTTATTGTGACATTTGGATTTAATTAAAAAGTACACACTTAGAAAAGTAAAACATAATGTGTAGAAGGAGTCAGGAAGGTTTTTCTCCTTTTCTTCCAAAAAGCTAATTAGAGTTGTATTTTAAATTGTTTATGTGCTGCTAATCATTGTAATAAATCATTTATACTGAGAAAGACACACTCTAATGTGCTTGTGTAACTGTTTATGCTCTCAAGTTTCTATCATGAACAAATTGATCTGGAAGTGAATTTATTAACCACTAGGGAAGAAATCATTAGAGCTTTCTCTAAATATTCCCCAGGTACACTTTTATTATAGTAGTTTACTGTTTTAACTAAAAGTAACGTGACGGGGCCTTGGTTGTAATTATGATGCAAATTGACTTTCCATCGTTTAAAAGGAGGGAAAACTGCCTTTTTGCTGGTAATAGATATCTATGTCGTATATGTCAGAAAGCCTCACAGCTTCCAGTGTTTTTTTGCTGAGAACAAAATGTAAACTCGTGTTTTCAGAGGAACTAGTTGTGGGGACTTTATGGAAGTTTTAAAATAATCCAGTGGAAAGTTTAATCTACCTGGCCTTTGCTAAAGGATCTTAGGACAAGGTAAGCGTAGCCTGTTGCATTAAATCTTTTCCATCTGGCAGCACACTTACAAAGAAACTTGGTGCTTTGAGAGTGCTGCAGAGAACTTGAAGTCTCTTGGGGATAATGGGCGTTGCTGTTTCCCTGTCCCCAGTGAAGACACTGATGCAGAGATTTTTCATGCGGAAAATCGGTAGCAGAACCGCAATTGTAATCTGAGATTTTCTGGTTCATGGTGCAGTTCTTAATCCAGGCTGGGGAGCTGCTGTCATCCCAGTTAGCGGGAACAAAGGTTTTTAAGGTGGGCTTTTCCTGTGAGTCTGGAGGTGGCCATGGAGCCGTGTGTGAGAGCGTAGGGAACCGCAGTCCGTGGGGATTTGCAGCCCACTGGCTGAGGCTAAGGAACAGCTTTCATATTTGAAGGTGTCGCTGAATTAGTTTTCAACACCCGTACTTTCCCTATGGTAGTAAATTGCATTTCCCACCCTGCCCAAGAAACCAAATCTGACTATTGAAAGCTCCAGTTAATGCTAGTAGGTTTTGTGGGTGCTTTTCAAATTTAGATGCTATTATTTCAGTACTGAATTATTTATTTACAGTTCTAGCATCAGGCCACCAGGCAGGAATACCTGCAACGTGTAGATTTATATAGTTGAATAGATGGTTAAGCATTTTCTATTTGAAGTCCTCAAAACTGTGAACTACGTTGCAACTTGATGGGGAGTTTTCATTTTCTATGGAATATTCTTAATTTAAAAAAAATGCAAACAACCAAGTAAAAAAAACCCAATGACCAACCTACAAAACTAACCAGTGTTCCAATTTCTGGTAGAGCAAACAGTCTGCAGCTCTTTCCAGCAGAGAAAGGACAGTCAATATAAATAAAATTGTTCTTTTTAGTATATATATTATTTGGACAAGGAGAGTGGGAGGATGCGTGTGGAGTCCATGAGAAGCATCTGAAGAACGCAGTGGCACCAGGAGAGGAGCGGAGACAGGATTAAGCTGGAACAAGAAGCAAGGACTGCTTGTGCCTTCACACAGGAGCTTTCCAAAATCACTTGCTGTAGAAGCTGCAAACCACTGTGCTGAACTGCCACTGGCATTTCAGCTTGTTTCTCCTGCAAAACCTTACTCGGGCTGCATGTGTGCTCCCACCCTTCCCATTTAAGTGTTCAGTCGGACCGTGTGTGAGCCATCTCCAGCGCTTGGTGGAGGTGTATTGAGTGCTTGACAATCCATGTCAGCGTTCCCGTGGCTAAGAGTGTTTGAAGGTTTTGATGGCTGGTGCGTGTGCGCATGTTTGTGAGAAAGACCTCCTGTTGCCTTGGGAAGTTAGGCACTGGAATAGCTTTGGGCCTTAAGTATCTGGACTTTTATTTTTACTGGTTTGTTTTTTTTTAACATGGTCCTTAGCTACTCAAGGTTGAGTTAATGTTATTTTTTCTTTTTAGCCTTAGGGAGGTTCAAAAGTGACAAATGCTTGTGAATCAGTCTCAGCCATATGCATGCCGTGCCACCAGCAACCTGTGGGCACGTGTGTGTATGTGTGAAGAATTTATTGGTCCTGCAGTTACATAAATGTCACTGAAGTTGCTTTCTATTTCTAGGTTTTCCCCCAAGTAGTTTTTTCTTACAAGATCAAGATACTTACTCTCTGTCTCCTTTTAGACAATATTTCTGATGTGTTGGTTTAAAATCTAGTAACATTATACATATTTTGCTTTCAAAGTGTGAATTTTTCTGAGACTTCTAGTTATTCATTTTTCCAGAAAACTACTATACAGTGTTCTGCCACATTAGGTTTCCCTAATAATCCATGGGAGGATGTGATCAAGATCTATTACTGCCTCTCGACGTGGACGCCACTGAATTCTGTGAAGGAGCTGTAGTGGCAATTTGCTTTGCTGTTTGCAGGCATTTAAACCTGTATTTGGATAGCCTTGCTGTACTAACCAGGCTTCAGAATTGTAAGGAATCAAAGAATGTCTTGTGTCTTCTAGAAAATGTGGATTTTTTTTTGTCATCTTTAGATCCTTTTATGGCCATTTTCAGAGTGAAATAAGAGGCTTTCAGTCATTTCATATTCTGCTGGTTCTGACGCTTAGAAATGTAAACGTGTCTCTCAGAATGCCATTAATTGAGAATAATAAATGTCCCTTTATATGCAAAGTCTTTATATAGAGGTGACTCCTGCTGTGATTCCTGAAGGCATTTTTCCTTCAAAGCACAAATATATCAGCACTTAAAGTGGCATATGATATCCTCTTGCTGTTCCTGTGGCCTGAGCTCTGCATTGCCATGGCTTATTTTTCTTCTCTCAACACTTCGCAAGGTGTGCCGTATCCAGACATTGGACCTTCTCTGCAGACATGTCCGTGAATTAACAGAACTGAAAAATGACCCGTGGCAGTTTTACAGAAAGTCCCAGGATTCAGAACTGGCTTGTCTTTTGGCAAACTGAAGGAGAGAGAAAGAGACCAACGCAGCCATGTGATATGCGTAGTTAGTGGGAACAAAGTTGGTGCCCATTTACCCCGGCGGAACTGATGAGGACAAGTTGTCCACTGCCACCTCTTGCTGTGTAAGAACAACTTTTGTGTCCAGTCTACTCATGCAGTTTTGGACTTGTGTAAAAGCATTAAAGCATCTGTTGTGGTTTAGCCCCAGCCAGCAACCAAGCACCACGCAGCCGCTCGCTCACTCCCCCCTGGTGGGATGGGGAGAGAATCGGAAGAGTAAAAGCGAGGCAACTCATGGGTTGAGATAAAGACAGTTTAACAGGTAAAGCAAAAGCTGCACATGGAAGCAAAGTAAAACAGGGAATTCATTCACTACTTCCCACCAGCAGGCAGGTATTCAGCTGTCTCCAGGAGAGCAGGGCTCCATCACATGTAACGGTGACTTGGGAAAACAAATGCCATCACTCCAAATGTCCCCCCTTCCTGCTTCTGCCCCCAGCTTTATATGCTGAGCATGGAGTCATATGGTGTGGGATATCCCGTTGGTCAGTTGGGGTCAGCTGTCCTGGCTGTGTCCCCTCCCAGCTCCTTGTGCACCCAGCAGAGCATGGGGAGCTGAAAAAGTCCTTGACCAGTGTAAGCGCTACTTAGCAACAGCTACATCATCTCCACATTATCACCACAGTTTCCAGCAAAAATCCAAAACATAGCCCCATACTAGCTACTATGAAGAAATTTAACTCTATCCCAGCTGAAACCAGGACACTATCTGCAAGATACTTAAATACATAACCTTGGAGAACCAGGTCAGTAGGTTTTTAAGTAGAGCTCTGTTGTAATTTCAGACTTTTTAAATATCTTTGGCATGTAGCAGACTGGTAAGATTTAATACTCCCTGTTAATTTGCATTTTGTCTCCTTCCTTGTTAAAAATTCCTTGAAGCTGAGCAACAAATTACCCAGATTGGCCCTTCTTCTTGTAAGGCTTTTAAAATGTTGGCATTCTGAAACGGGGGATCAGTGGCTTTTGTGTGATGTGGCAGGAGCTTGTCTTGGGTGTGCAAGAGTGGTCTGGACTGCGGAAGCACCAGAGGAAATTGCCACTTCAAATTTTACCATGAAACTGAGGTAAACTCTCTTCATGACGAGTAAAAGTGAGTAATGATTTTTAAATGAAGGCTGTGTAAGATGCGGGGGTGCAGGATTGCTCCAATTTGTGTGGAATGGGCAGTAGTGTTCCCTTGGTTTAACTCTTCACTACCCTCAGGGGAGGGTAATGTGCAGGTACCCATACTGATTCAGACCTTAACAGGGTGACAGACAGTGTTGCAGTGTATTGGTTCAAGTAAAACCACCAAATGGAACTGTGATGAAGCCATCCATAAACTGCATATTAAAGACTGATCGTTCCCTGCTGTTTATAATGCAGAGCATCTGTCTTAAATGTTAACTTCCAAAATATTCCTCTGTGCGCTGATAATGTGATGCTAACTGTGGGATGCAGCTTTACCATTTTCTATGCTCTACAACAAAGATACAAGCTCAGGGGTATATTAGTATGATAATACATTAACATAAAGTACACCTTTTTCTCTGCAAAAATAGGCATTTCTCCCACCACAGCTGAAGAGCAGAGGATATTGTCTGTGGAGGTTTGCATATTGTACTGCAAGTGCATTTTGACACTAGAAACTGAAGAAATGGGAAACTAGATATGTCTGGGGAGTAACTACTAATCTAAGTGTCAGGTTTGATACTGGCAGACTCTGTGGAACCAGTAGCTCAAATCTCCAGAGGGCCGGCGGAGCCCTTGACCTTCGTAGCAGGAGATGAACTGTTGTTATTGCTGAGGGTTGCTCTCAGAGAGAGGGATGGGCGAATCTTAAACATGGAAGTGGTGCCTGTTCTGCATAGATACAGGATGTCTCGGAGCACTAATGCGTAGGAAGGTTTTCCCCTTATCTTCTTGGCCATTTAAACAGTGCTGTCTGTTGGCTTCACTCCTCTCTGAAGATGGCCATGTTTCGTCCCTCTAGTTGTTTGTGGATGCAGTATGGGGGTCTCTAGGCAGAAGACATGCAGTGTCAGCACTGGAACCATATTTTTTAAAAAATATTTTCTGTTTACTCAGGCTCTAGGAATTGTTTGTGGTGTAGCTTATTTAAAAAAAAACATGCTATAAGTTTTGGTTCCCAGAGGTCAGCATGTCAATTGTGAAATCAGCGGTAGGCCTTTGAACACAAGATAAATGGCCATCACTTGAAGTTGGCCAGCTGTCCTATTGACATACCGGAGAGGGCCTAGCAAGTCTGATGTCAACCCAGCACCATCTCAGTGGCAGTAGATACAGGAGGAGGCTGAGCGAATTGGGTTTTCCAGCCTGGAGAGATGGCAGCGGGGAGATGTCACTGCTTTGCAGTTCAGAGACGACTGAGCCAAACTCTTCTCAGAGGGGAGCAGAGGTTCTCACCTGTGAGAGGATTTCATGCCAGGCATTTCCATGGGAAAATAACCCCTGCCGCAGGCAGCTGTGGACAGGGTTGAGCAGAGGCAGGGTGGGTATGGGCAGTGGATGATGCAGTGACGGTCCCGCTACAATGCTGGGAGGAGAAACTGGCTGTCAGCTTCCTGTGCTGCGTTGGCTTTCAGCGCAGCTCTGCCACTCCTCTGGTGTTGCCTGATGGGCCTGTTTGGAACTGGCGCCGGATTTCAGCTGCAGTAGTTTGGGGAATGAAGTGAAAATAAGGCTGAACCCGCATAAAAAGTGAGAAGCCTCTGGAGAAGTATTCTGCTGTTTAATTCTCCAAAAGCAGGGTGGCAATCACACACCCAGCAGTTGCTGTGAAATTGCTGCTATGGCTAACCAAAAATGGGATAGATTTTCTACTTGAACTTTGGGGTGCCTGAAATGCAGATATCTGTTCTTTTTCACCCAATTCCTGTTTGAAGCAGTTCAGTTAATGACTCAAATGGATCTTGGGTTTTGCAAATACTCATTCACATGCTTCTATTAGGTTTGGATCCAGAGCAGACGTTGTTTTTCCTTATCAGATTTTTGGTTCACTGTGAATTGGGAATAAGTACACTAGTGGTATATAAAGATGAAGCGAAATAAATTAAGATTTTTATATGCACATTACCATTTCAAATACTGTTGTGTCTCAAAAAGAAAAAAAGACCATCTAGCACTTGAAGTAACGAATTACTCATCTTACGCTTTGCTGTGGCAGACCATGGCTCGCTTTAAAGTAGCATTCTTTTTTATTGCGCTTAGGTAATTTAGACACTCCTCTGAAAAGAGGTACCACATGGAGTGCAGTAGAGTTGAGGTAGATTTGAGAAAAGGATTACATTTTGCATGTGGAAGCAATGAATGTAGGCTGTAGATAAACGACACGGGTTTAGAGTGATCATTGCTGCTACAGCTTGATTATTTTTCTCAGGGGCAGGTGCTGGCTCTCTTCTTCCTTTGAAGAACTACTGTACTTGTGTCTGCACCGCATTTCATATAGCATTTGTGCTGACTTCTCTTCTTCCACTTCCTATCTGCCTCCCTTTCTCACCCAAAAGTAGCACGCTGCGATCATCTAACTTCCAAGTCTTCAGCAGTGGCAACAGGCTGCTGCAACAGGTTATGACAAGGGCCACCCTATGGCCTATGAAAATACACATACCATGTGTTTCATGCATATAAAAGCATCTGTTCCAGAGCTTTAAAAATGAGGGTTGCAGAGAGGCTGCTGTGGTGTTGGGAGCAATCAGAGCTAGGAATGATGTAGGGTTGTTCAGCAGCTCTTTAGGTTAATAAGCAAGTGTTCGTAGCTGTTCCCTCGCTGAAAGGTGTACTTGAGAGCAAGCTGGGATTGTTCCCTTGATATGCGCAGCAGAGGAGAGGAGGACATGGCAGGGCTGGAGATGTGCACTGGGAAACCAAAATGTGTTTCTTGTGTCCCAGCTAGATGTCCAACCATATTTCTCAAGTATTGCATTCACTTTATGAAAAGGCAAGGCAGGGAAAGAAGGAATCTAATACAACTTGGAAGTAATAAGGTGGACTTCGCAGCAGCCCTGTCCTTAATGACTTTTATTCTTACAAACCTGGTTTCCAGATATTTATAGTCGGTGAACTTTTTCTTAAAATATAAAAATATTTGTAGCTATTTTCTTTTTTTCTTTTGAGGGGAAATAAATTACCAGGTGTCATTTGACACTGTGGATATATTTCCTTCTCTAATAAAGAGCAAATTTTCTTTAGATTCAGTTTCTTGAACTTATAGGAAAATTGTATAGCATTGAAACGCTAGGAATTAATCTGAATAGCCAGTGTGAGGTGAAGACACTCCCTCCGCTCTAATTGGCGTGGCCTGGTGAAAGCCAGCTCTCAGGCTGCCTCCCTCACTAACTGCCCAGCCTTGTGGCAGATTGACATAATTCCCCCATCCCTGGGGAACCATAATAGAGCATTCCCTGAAGTGCTCAAAATCCTGAAGGGAAATCAGGATCTCTTTTTTTTTTTTTTTTTTTAATGGGGTTTCTGGAGTGCTTCTGTTCATCTAAAGGACTGTGGGCTATTAAATAGAGGGGTTTTTAAAGGTTTTTCTAATTGCCACACTTCCTCCCTCTCCTCCCTTTTAAGTGAGTTTGGACAGTTGCAGAACTTTGATTTTAAATTTGTCTAATCTCTTGAGATATCTAGGTAGGGAAAACTATTGAAACTGAAAATGGCTCTGATGAATTTTTTTTTCTTCTTCTATTTTAATAGATATGTGTAGTCTACTTAAAAAGCTTTCTAGAGAACCTTTTCTAAATGGCTAATTTAAACTTGTCAGGTTTTAATTATAATCTCTCTATACACAAGTTAAGATGCTTAATGCTAGTGAAAAGTTCTGAATACAAAGCAAACCTGTGTCAAGTTGTAGAGCACTCTTACCTGTCTTAATTACTTCTGCTCTGAACTTTAACCTTAACTCTCCCATGTCTTACACATTCCCTTCTCTCATCACAACCACTTTCCTTCTGTAGAGTGCTGTAGGATCTGTCTTAACTCTGCAGAATTTTTAGCCCAGCAAAATTCTGCCATCAGACTGTGGATGTTCAGTTCCTTCTTTATCCCAGTGCAGCATGATGCAAATTCCTGGAGCGCAGCCCTGCTGCCCTGGGTCGCCCAGAGCATGCCCTTACCTCTGCTAGAATGGACTACTTGTGGAAGATGGGATACCTCAGCTATAGGAGGGGTGCCTTGCATCCCAAACATTGTGATGACTTCTGGCCTCAGTGAAAATCGGTTCCCAACAGCATCCGTAGTGGTTTCTGTTTGCAGTTTTACAGGTGTTTTCATAGGCCGTTTATTCATTTTTAGGACTGTCTGCCTAATTTTCTAGCTATGACCCAGCCTTTGTGACAAAGGTTAGTTGCGTGTTTTGCTTAGATAAGAATTAGTTTCACTCATGTTTTTAGAAAATTAGCCTTGAAAATACTCAGTCAGTGCGGATTCCTTCTGGAGAGTGCATTTAAAAGTTTGAATCCAAAATTGATTTGGAAGTACTCTAATCTAAAATAACCCTGATGTTAGCATTGTTGTCTGCAACTCCTGCTAGCCCTGGCGTTCCGGTTCAGTGCATTGGCACACAGTTCCCTGATGCTGTGAAATTGAGACTCATCTGGAGATACAGACTTTTCTAAAAAGGATTGCAAGGCACTTAAGACTCCTTATTTCATTAGTTCAGTGAAGGAGTTCTTTTCAGCAGTCAGGAATCTCATGATGAGGTAGACAAAAACTGAGTAAATCAAGCAGTAGAGACTCCCGTAGAAATGGAGCAGACAAAGTTTTTTGCTCAGGAAGTGTTTTGGCCTGGAAGTGTAGCATTTTTGGAGCTAAAGGGTAGTGGTTTAGAATTTCTTTTTAGTCTGAGGTTTCAGGCAAAGCATTAGTAGATACATACCCGGGCCAGACGTCAGGAGGTACATTTTAGGAGGCTTTCAGTTCTTTGCACTGGGCTAGGTTATATGCCTTTTTTTAAAAAATTGTTTTTAACCAAGTGTAACCACCGGCATCTTCACGTATGTTGGTGAGAATCAAATGGAGCATAAATAACTAAGTTGAAGAGCAGACTTCCACTTTAAAGGAATCGGTTGTTGCACAAAGCAGTGGTAATGATCCAGAGGAGCAGGATGCATTGAAGAGAAGAGTAAAGTGTGAGTACCATCCAAAGTGCAGGCAGCAGGTCATAAATTCTTGTAGTGGTGGTGGTCTGAAATTCAAGGAATAGGATTAGAGAGCTCCTGTAGGCTAATGAAAACAGCTCCCTTAGGATCAGCTTGAATTCAACTCAGTGGTCAACCGTAAGAGGAATCTCTCGTGCAATTCCGACTTCTCACCCATACTCTGAATACAGCAATGCTCCTGAACGCTTAATAGAGTAGAATATGCTCCGTTACAGTATATTTCATATGACTTCTAAAATGCTTTAATGAAAACTAAATGTCATGCTAACTTGCCCCAAAACCTTAGTGCTCACTTTATTCTGGAATATATGGTGAATTGCAGCACAGTTTTTAAAGCTTTTCTAGAGCATTTCACAAAAAAGAAACAAAAGGGAAAAAAAGAGAGTCTTGCAGTTTTATTTGGGTCTTTCCTGTTGTCCAGGGTAATAGAGCTCAAATCCTGTCTCTATATGTCACCTCAAAGAAACTCATTATAGAATGACTATAAAACAGCTAATGCCAAGAAACCACTTTTAATTCTTATCAGCATAATTTCTTGTAAAGACGGGTAGCATTAACAGCCAGCTGTGGCTTGCGAGCCCTGCTTAATCAGTTGTGAATAACAAAAATTAATTTGCGGCATATAGTTACTAGCCAGCTGCAACTATAACAAATGTTTAATGAATGAACAGTATTCCACTGGGATCTGCATACCTTTCCCTGTGAATGAAAGGGGAAATGGTCAAGAGCAGGACTTTCTCTGTCCTAATTGTAGTAGCAAAATAGGGTAGAGTAAAACTTGTCTGTGGAAGCAAACTGTGGCTAAGAAAGACAGGCTAGACCTCAGTAAACAGAAGAACAGAAGCAACGAAAGCATTTAGCCTCTGCTTTCTCTGTCTTCTCTATCTTCGTGGAATTAGGAGAACAACTGTAGTTGATATTATTTGCAAGGTACAGCAAGTTCTTTCTGACAAACTTCACCCTGCCCTTTTTCTAATCTTGAAATATTAAACTGCTTTTGCCAGAGCAGTCAAGTGAGAAGGCCGCTGTGCTCTCTGAGATCAGTGGTGGGATGGGAAGGATCATTCCAATTGTTGGTGGGTATACTTTGTATAAACATCTAGGGCCTTTGTTAAACTGCATGCAAGGCCGGGGTATCCAGGGACCTCCTGTAGTCTGAGCATCTGCATTACAGAAGTCACAGTCTTTTGTCTGGTCATCCTCAGACAGGAGCTGTAACTGGGCACAAGGTACTCTTGTTCCCTTTCTGGCTCCTGCTAGAAAGGGCAAGCCAGTGCTGGCTTACGCTCTCCTCTGCCTCTCAACCACCTCCAGCTGGGCAGAGGAGTGTGGAAGGGAGCAAGGCAAAACATCCAGGAGCTGGTAGTAGAAATTTCAAGGTAATTTCCGGTCCCTGAAGTTTGGCTAGGCATTCCTGTGTTGACTGCAGGTGTGGTCTAGATAAATCCAGTAAAGTTGCACTAGATGTGAACCATTTTGGCACCTTTTCTGAGACTTATTCATGTGCAGCTGAAGCTTACCAAAGCACCTCCACAAATTCCATGGCTTTCCTATGTTTCCAACCTTTCAGGAGGTTGTATAGTGTCACTGAAAACTTCAGGGCTTGCAAAAGGTTAGGGTATTGTTTCTATCCAGGATTATACAAATTCCACTTCCTAAATCAGTAATTATTTATTGGTTACTTGTGCAGTGATCACCAATGCAAAACTGAGATTGAGAGTCTCCTATCTGTCCACACCCAGACACTTAACAAAGAAACTTGGAACTGTGACAACCTTGGTCCCTTTCTTATACAACAAGAAAAAGATACCACTTTGAAATAATGGGGGGTGGGGTGGGGGGTGGGGGGGTGGAAGGATAGGAGGCTCTCTTAACCTTGGTTTTACTTTGCTACTTTCATGAGACAGAATTCCAGTCTGCTTTATTTTTTAAGTCAGCAAACTGATTATATATTGTAAAAGATCAGTGTTTTCATGGGTGAGTAGTAATTACTGAGTAATGGCTTAAAACATTTCCTGAAGGAACATAAAGCTGGTTTTAAAAGTCAAGAGTACATTAAAAGGATTACCATGTAGATTTGATTTTTAGATAACACTAAAATGGATCCCAAATGGACTTATGAAAAGGGATGCTATCTCTTTAATGGAAAGTGCATGGTCTGACAACTCAGCATGCAAATGGTCCTGCAGAGGGCTGTCTGTTGTGTTTTTTCCTTTCAACAAGAAAAGAAGGAAATAGCTCTCCTTGCCCTTCTTCTTTCAACTTTTAGTAGCAGGTGGGTTGGTCTGGTTTTCCTAGGAAAGGGAGACAGGCTAGGATTGGGGAATAAATGCATCTTTCTGAATGACTAGGGAGGTGTACCTCAACTTCTAGAAGGTCAGGAGCAATTGTATCTCTTACATGGATTACATTAAGTAGATAGACTCCCTCTGCATTCTCTATAGGTGAATCTTTACTCGTCTCCCGGAAACAAAAAAAAAATGCAAATACATTTTAGTCCTTGTATATTTACTTTACTAATATTGTGCAGGCATGAGCATCAAAGCTTGGCTTTGCAGTTAAGTTTGGACAGGGGCAGGAGGGCTGTTATTTTCATACTACAATAACTTGCAATTCATATTTCATTAAATACAGAGCACCAGGATTCCAAATTCTTTTGTGGTATTGCACAAATTATTACAGGCTCCAAAAGTCTTGAGGAATTTCTATAAGCCTGTGAAAGCTTTAGATTGGATAGTGATCATTGCCTGCATTAAGGCCTGTGACAGATTGCTTCATCAGTGTACACAGAGCAGAACATCAAATGGCCATTTGGCAGTGGGCACTGAAATTCTATTAAGGTTGCCGAAAGCTTAGGTTGACATTGTATATGTCTGCAAAGAGGCAGAAGAAAAGATGATGGTGATGATGATCGTGCAATGATATAGTTCTCTTCTCCTTAAAATATTCACATATATAGCATACCAAATCTGTCAGGGTGATGGTAATGTTTCGCTGCTAAATCTGAGCTCTGCTACATTGCACATCTTTGCATATGTCTTGAAACCTCAGTAGTAATACGTTGAACAGTGCATTTTAACTGGAAGATGAGAATTGTGTAGTATTACACATGTGTCTGTAAATAATTGACTTAAGTTTTTACTTCTCACAGTCTTTGGGATTTTTAACTTGATATATGTTTTTTCTATTTTATTTTCTTTCCCTTTGGGGGAGGGCAAAAAACTCCCTGTATTTAACATTGGTACATAGGTTATTCTTAAATGAGCTGAAAAATGAGGGATGAGGTCTCACCCTTGTGATCATCTGACTCAGAGACTCGTCTTCCATTGGTTTGCTTTGACACAGTCTCCTTCCCTGGAGATATTCAAACCCCGCCTGGACGCGTTCCTGTGCCCCCTGCTCTGGGTGTGCCTCCTCAAGCAGGGGGGGTTGGACAAGATGATCTCCAGAGGTCCCTTCCAACCCCTGCCATTCTGTGACACCCAAACCCCCCCGAACAGAAAACTCTGAAGTTTAGTGTCTTTCCAGTGGTCACCTGCAAGTCAGTGGAATATTGAGGAATATGGAAAGAATTCCAGGCTAGTCATCCCTTATAATCATTTTCTCATCTGTGGTGGTGTTATACTGCTGGAAAGGTGGCTTGAGGGTAGTCTCTCCATTGCCAGACTTTTTTCTACTGCAGACACTGAAGGAGGGAACTGGCCACCAAAAATCAGGACCTTTGCCAGACTGTAGGCCACTAAATTGTGATTAATTGAGAAAACTTGATCAGAATGTTCTCAGGATAGGTTGAAGGTGGAAGAAATCTGCATGTCTCTTTACTGTTCCCAGGGCTTCCAACAGTAAAAATGGATTTTACTGAAACACTACATGTGCTAAGAATAAGCTTTGGACATATGCCAATTATGAAAAATTAAAGCTCAAACAAGCATATTTTATGAGCACAGGGAAAATGTTGCTTACTGGAATGATTTATAGAAACTGTTTTGCAGCATCAATTATTATGTTTTGCATTCTGTCCTGCTGCCATGTGTTCCTTTATAGCTACAGGTTGTCGTCTGGACAGAGGAACTCTCTAATAGAGAGAGGCTTAAATCAGGTACTGGAAGACTCAAAACTTTTGGGGAAAATGAAAATTTAGATTCTAAACCTAAACCTTGTGTCCTGAATCAGGACCTACCTTGATACAGATTCAAAGACCGTGATTGATTATTTTGGGTATCTGGGTGTATCTGAGCAAATGGTTTGAAAACAGGATCTCTATATGGGAGACTGGAGGAGGAGTTAAGCCACTCATGAAGCTTTGGGTCACATTTAGGCAGCTGAAACTGCCAGGGAACACTAGAGTCTAAATTATGTTTCTCTACAGCTTGTTCTGAACTGTAGGGCCAAAACAATTGCTGTGGTACTGGGAGGAGGACTATAGCACAGATAAAATAGAAGCACTGATCAAAATGTTGTTTCCCCTATTAACTGCCCTCTCCAACTACTTTTTTGCCATGCATGGGAAATACGTTCAGTAATGATTCAGAAGAAAGAATACCACAAATGAATTGCTAAAGCCACTGTAAAAATCACGTGCTGTATATTGCAGCATGAAACTGGAAACAAAAAAAGATTGTGGTTACTCATTGAATAATTTTGATGAATGGTCTATGGCTTGTTCATAAGCATTTAGTTGCAGGTACTCAGTGTTCCAAATGTAATGTTTTAATTGGATATACAAATGACATGATGAGTTTCACCTTGCTGTCCATAATTCTTCAAATGAAATTCTTGGTGAAGATGCCTGAGACAGCGTACTCTCAGTTCAGTGGAAGTGCATGGTTTAGCTTGTTTCACAGGGTGTAATATTCATAGAAGGTGAGTAATACAATACTGGGAACACAAAGTGAGTTCCTTTTTAAGGGAATGAAATTCACTGCATCTTTTTGGCAATGACTGTCTGCATTTACTTAAATGGGTGATGCAGGGCTCTAATGCTTTTAAACGATATCAGATCCCCTGATAAAAGACATAAGACTGCAGCTTATTTATTGTGATGAGACAGGAGTTAATAAGATTACTCCTACTCTTCAGTTACTTTTTCATCTTTTGCAGCCAAATGCTGGGGTTTTTGTTAGCAGGCAAAAGGAGGTCAGCTCATTTAAAGAGTGTTGATGCTAGAAATAAACGTTTTTTCCCCTCAAGTGGAACTCTGAAACCTAGGCTTAGCTGCCTAACTGCCAAAACTCCAGTCTTTAAACCAGAATTGCTTTCAGCACTGGAATGCTGCATCCCTATAATAATCACTTATGTAAATTAAAAACAAAAAAGGAAAAGAAAAAAAGAAGTGTACCATAAACTTGTAATAACTGTGGTCTTTGGCAGAAGGGTTGTTCATAAATGTGGTAACTATCTGAAAAGCACTGCACAAGCAAGAATTTGTGGTGGAGAATAAATACGTAATTCCAGTACTCTGTTGTGCAAGGTGCTATACGACTGTATAGGAAGCACTGCGCTGGAGTGGCTGTCACAAACCTTTCTGGGAGTGGATACACTTTGTGTGTGCGTGTAGTTATCTGCTTTGTCATCGAGCAAGCTTTTATGGTAAAAGTAGATAATCTGTGGGAAAGTGGGTTTTGAAAAAAAACCCAAAACCAACAAAAAACCCAAAACAAAACAAAAAAAGCCAAACAAAAAAAAAATCAAACCCAAAGAAACCCCAAAAACTTGCAGAGGGAAAGAGTTAAAGCCATCTGCCTGAAAGCCTTGTGTAAAACACACACACTATGTTGGGGAAATAAGCCAATTATGTGTGCTTCACAGGAGGTGGGGGACTGACCTTTGTGTATAATTAGTTCTTTTATTTAAAGCAAAGATTTTGAATAGAATAACTAATTAGCTGTCATAAACGGCAAATTGAAGATTTTGGCCAGATTCCTTGGGGAGTGTGGGAGGACGTCCCTCCTCCCAGCCCATACTGTACGCTCTCACTCTCCTCATTAGGGTTGTTTTTAGTTCTCTGCAGTGGTAATGAGGAGTGCAGTGGCGGCACTTCTCGGAGCCCCCTCTAACAAGGCATGAAATGCAGGTGGAGAACTGCCGTCAGCTCCCGCCGCTTTCACTCAGCACATGTGGGTGTAGCAGAGGGCTCGGGTGGGAGAGGGGAAGCCCGAGGGGTGCTGTGGGAAGTCGGAGGGGGGTCTGAAAAGCCCTGGTGATATCACCTGTGTTCTATGCTCTGGACTTGACTGTATAAAATACAGGCAAGCTGCAAAGCCTCGAGGCATATATCATTAGCCAGCAGTCCCGCATTACTCTTTCAGACCAATTAACCTTTAGAGTTGCATTAAAGAAATTAGGTGGTGAACTTCAATGCTTTCAGAGGGGACCAGTAGCTCTCTTGCAGACCTGAGCACTGTGGAGCCGTACGCCATAGGACCATTGCAGATAACTGTTATTTAAAAGGTCTACCATTTATAAAAAGTTCCCAGGCTCTCTTGGAAACGAGGCTTTATGAACAGTGCCCTTAAAGGAACTGCAGCTGATTGCCATGTGAACAGAAATATCAGTAAAATGGCTTAGAAAAATTTAGAGGTGTACTTAGTGGACACTTGTGTTATAAAGCCAGCTGAATAATTTTACAGCATGACCCCCACTGAGAAGATACAGGCTGATTAAAGTCAGTTTGTCCGACTGTGAATAGAGGTAAAGTTTAGATTACTCACTGCAAAAACAGCCTCTTTAGACACAACCATAAATTTCAGCATGTCCAGAGGTGGTGTCTATAATTTTTTAATGTGCATTGGAGCTCCGAGCACTCAGAACAGGTTTTGTTTTGTATTTACCAGCAGCAAGTCTATTAAGTTGTAAAGGGCAAAGAAGGGAGCGTAGGTAGCCAAAACCAGACAGGCTTCATCTACTGTTTCTAAGAAAAGATAGCAATGGATGGCTAGCAACAGGAGAGGAGAGCAACTTTCAGAATTCGGTAATCAGTCGGTATTCCCTTTGTGATCATGTATTTTCATGGGTGAGTGAGCAGTTGTTAATTTTCCAATGCCTGCAACATGACTTCTCATTTTCTAATCCTTGCCCGCAGAGCGCACGTGGAATTTGTTGAAGGTGAGCCCTTTGGTTCTTGACAGCCCCAGTTAGACACCACATGCCCCTGATTAAATTGAACTAAGTATCTTGGCATTTTTTTGGTAAGTACTGGGGGAAAATCTACATAGAAAAATGAAGCAGTATCGCAGATTTGCAGTGAGGAAATTTCCAAAAAGAAAGACCAGCTCTCCAGGTGGTTTCTGCCTGCAAAGCCCAGGCTGCTTGGGGTTTGCTGGAAGGGAGGCAGGCGGAGGAAAGCGGGCTTTGGTGTTGGCTGCGTCCTCTCTCTGCAAGCCTCCGACAGTGAAAGGGGTTAAGATTCTGAGATGCTGCTCTCTTGTTTCTTGACATGGCAAGCATGTGAGGAACCCTTGCTGATCAAGTTTGGCAGTTTTTGAAATTTTGTTTCACGCCTTGCCTGCTGTGTCAGCTCACCAGCTAATTGCAGCTGCAACTTTCTGTAGTGGTGTGTGTGCTCCGTGCAGACCGGTTGGTTGGGATGTCGGAGGGAAGCCTCACAGACCAAAATGTAATTTCAAAACACTGAACCTGACCAGCAGAGGCTGACCTTGCTCGTTATTATCTGAGTGGGAATAGCAGCTTTGAACATCATATGATCTCTGAAATGGTACCTTTTTTCATTAGAAAGCCCCCTGCTGAACACTGACCAAATACATAGCTTTATTCCTCGCTTAAGGTACTGTTTAAAAATACATATATGTATCTGTTCCTTAGCTAGTTATTAGAAGAATATCAAAGTCTTGTGTTCCCCTTATTCGCAGAAGCCTCTTAAGACAATGGTGTGCTTGCAGTAGTAGGGAACCGAGATGGTGGCAGTGAGTGAGGGCTGCCAGGGCCACAGATGGAACAAGAACCGCCACTACAGCCAGCCCACAGCTGTCCAGACCTACTTGCCACCTCAGGAGACCCTCCACCCCTGCTAACCTGCCCTTACCGGTCAAATCAACCTCACCTAATGGTCCAGGCAGAGTTTCATCACTGCTGCTGTTTCAGTGGCCCCTTGCTCTGGGTGAGGAGAGCTGTAACTCTGAAAGGGCACTGGTTTCAAAAGCACTCAAGGGCCTTGGGAAGTCCCGTCTGGCTGAAGATCTTGCATTTCTGAATCGCAGAGATGACCTCAAACCCCACCCATGCAGCAGTTCTCTTGTGAGGGGGTTTAAGGGGCTCTGGTGATCTAGAATCTGCATTCTGAAATCTGCAGCACCCCCAGATGCAGAATCCTCGAGTTACCTAGATGAACCTTGCAAAAGAATTGTATGATGGCACCCCCCCACTTCGTAAGAAATCCTCTTCTGCCGCTAAGGGTACACAGCTCACATTTAGAGAGCCTGTTTGGGGGGGTGGGTAATGACTCACTGGTGTCCAGGACTCCTATCTTAAAATACAATTTGCACATCTAGGTTTTAGTTTTCATAGGTGCGAACTACTTTCTTTCATCACTGGTACTGATCTTACACAGTTTGCAAATGCAAATTCATGTATGTGCCCTCCTCTGCCTCCAAATAAGGCAAACTCCTCTCACGATGTGCTGTTTGCCTTGCATGGAGTCGGAGAGAGCATGGTAAGAAGGCTTTAAGTTTTCTGAAAAATAAATTACTCAAAAAGTGAAGCTTCTCTTTGCTCCTGAAATGTACTCTGCATAAAGGGAAAAAAAAAAAAAGTGCTGTGTTCAGAACCTAGGGGCCACTTCTGTCATTCTTACAAGAAACTCTCACCAGGAACACAAGACTTCTGCAGTTTGACCTCCAGCACCCACAGTGTATTGCACTTCTGACACTTCCCTCTCTTTCCAAACATGCAGTTATTTCTCTCTGGCTGTGTATGTAGCATTTCTCTCAGGAGCATTACAGGTTGCGTATGTGGCAGGCAAACGTGGATTTAAGTTTTCACTTATTATTTCATATTTGTCACTGGCATGAAAAGTTTGCTTGTATCGACTTGTGAGCAGATTTCAAGTGTGCCGCAGCAAAGAGCAGGAGGGCTCTTTAAGCCTTGAGGGTTTTTGAATGTTACTTGACCTGTCTCCATGCTGCTGAGACTACTTTGATAACAAATGGATCAATACCTCCCTGTTTGTGTAGAGGTGTCTTAAGTGCTATTGTCGTCTGCTTGCAGCTCTGACAAAGCAATTATTACTGTAGGAGTGGTGGGTTTTACATGTGCTGAGCACTAGCCACCGTCAGGTCACCCTGGCTTTTAAGGAAAGCAGCAAACGTCACTTACTACAGCAGCACTGTCGAGGTCCTCTCCGGTTAAGGGACTGTTAATAATTCCATTATGAAGCTGCTACTTTCTGGGACATCCAACGCTTCCTATAGAAATGGTGGCTTAACTTTGTGTAAGAGTATATAACCAGCAACACCCACTACTCTAGCCAGAGTTTCCCCTGTTGTCTTCTCTGCGTTGGTTAAGCCCACAGCATTCTTGTTCCAGGCCCAGCATTTCCATTTTTTAGCAACTGACACTAGTAATAACAACGCAAAATCAAGGCTCTAGAGAAAATGGGATTCTGGTGTCCCAGTGAGTTCATTTCTTCTTTCAACATTTCCTGTTCCCTTCTTCCCCCACAGTACAATCCTTGTTTATTTTTCCACCTTGCCTGTTGATTCCATAAAATCGTCCCCTGCCTCCTTCTTAAACTGAGAAGGGCGGCAGGTCTCACACCCATGTCCGTGCTCACCATGGGAGGCACTAATGCTTGGAGGAGAGGAAAAAGCTGGAGACAGCAGCGTGAGGAAGGTGGCCACAGTCATCTCTACCAGTCTAGTGCCTCGAGTGTCCTGTCTCCACCTCATTCCCAGCTAGCTCATGCTTGCTTTGCAGTCCCAGCAGGGGTTTCCAGGGAGGAAAAAACTCCTGGTTTTTTATTACTTTCTCCAGCAGTACAAGAGGAGAGGGAAAGCTCTGCTTTGCTCAAGGAGCATGGCTTCACTAGTCTAGAGGGGCAGTGGTTGGGTTATTCTCAGCAGTCCTTGCGAGCTTTTGAATAACATTTATTTTAGAGCAGCCCCTGGGCTGCTCTGGCTTTCACTGAGGCCTCCGTGACCAGTAGGGCTCACAAAAGAGGAAAAACAGTGGCGCGCTACATCTTTTTATACTCACTCCTCTCCTTTCCCCATCAAGCTTCATCCAGCCAAGATGTTGGACTGGGGGTGTGTACAGTGGTGGCCCTTCTAGTCTTCGTATTTGCCTGTGGCAGGTAACTAACAACCCAGGGATACTGGTAATGAGGGGAAAAAGGAAATGTTGACGTGGCAGCCAGTTTATTCTACTGCAAGTTGTTAATTGAAAAAAAGTCTGGTGCTTTGTGTCAGGAAAAAAGGGCTGCGTTCCTGCAAGTGTCACACTCCTACTTACCCTGTGACAGCAAATGAAGTTTAAGTTCCTTTGACCATCAGCTTCATGCACTTAATTTCTGTGAATTCCTTGTAACCCGCAGCAGTATTTTCTCACAGATCTACCTATAGCTCACAGTGCTACCCCAAACGCAGGAAATCTACTCAAGCTGCCTGATATCTTTTAAACTAAACGCTTTGTTTGTGTTGCAGGTGTGCCGATGCTATCTGTACAACCAAAAGGGAAGCAGAAGGGCTGTGCTGGCTGCAACCGGAAGATCAAGGACCGGTACCTGCTGAAGGCGCTGGATAAGTATTGGCATGAAGACTGTCTAAAGTGTGCCTGCTGTGACTGTCGTCTTGGAGAGGTTGGATCAACTCTTTACACAAAAGCAAATCTCATTCTTTGCCGCAGAGATTACCTGAGGTAAATAGAGGAACATACTGTGGGCTCTTCCCAAAGCCTCTCAGTGTGCTGCCAGCTGTTTGGCTTTCTAAACCTCTACTATGAAAACATGTATTTGTGGACGGTCAGCCCTGCCCAGAGGAGGTTGGAGTTTCCTCCTCTGTTTAAGCATGGATTTTTATTTGCACTTAATGTATTTTGTAGTCAGGGAGGTGGCATCCTATGTTTAAGTCAAGGTAGAAGGAGGAGGGCATGACTTAACTCTTTATTATTATGAGGCAGCAAGAACAAACAGTGCTTGCTGAGAAAATTAGAAGACTGTTAATTGTTCTTGCATATTTGATGTTATACTCCTGCACATTGACTAAGATCTGACCAAACCGTTACCTTTTCTTTTTCAGTGATAGCTTTTAGATAGACTTCTAGTGCTTATACTGAGTAAGGTTCCTCCCGAGGGGCTCTTGTCTCTTTCCTAAGTAAACAGAGCAAAACACTCCAGAATTACAGATCAACTTCAAAAAATTTTTCTTCATGAGGAACTCTGCAGAGACCATCCCTAACTCTGAGTTAGAACTACCCTGTCAGTTGTGTTTGCAATACATAACAACACATGGGATTTTTTTGCCTGGTGTGTATGGGGGTTTTGTGCAAAATACTTTATATAAACACAAATTAATTTTAATAAGACAGCAAGCCTAATGCAAATACTGTTATGAGGGTCACACTGCAAAACACTCCAAGTTTTGCTTTGTTTTTCCTTTGGAAGAGTGTACTTGATCCCCAGCTAATGGCTAATGTGTGTGTTCTCTTTTTTTTTTTTCCTAAAGCACTTCCTTTATTAGCATTTCCTATGCAACCAGCAAACACATCTGAAGCAAAGCAAAAACAACATGCCATTTTAAAATAGGGAGGTAAAATGCCGTCTAACCTTGTGGTGTCCAGAGGCTGGCTAAATTAGTCTCAATGATCAGATGTGTCACGTGTTTCAATGTAAAACATATTCTTGAAAATCTTTAGTAAATATTTTCTTAGTAAACTTGGACAAACAAGTTTCTCCCTCTAAAGATGAGAGCTTAAGCACTGAGCCAAATAGAAGAAATGCCTATTAGCTGCCATATGGGAGCTGCCACCTTGCCTTTCAGCCAGGCAGTATGCAAGAGCATCCTGCCCCCATAGGATTTTTGCTTCTGCTTGAGCTGAAACTCTCCAGGGCACACATGAAAGGTCTCGGCTGAAATTCTGGCACTTGGGCAGCAGTCGCAGGTCCATACCAGGTTAGATGGGATGCGTCCCCAAAACGTGAGGAGGAGCTTGGGTAAGGGTGGAACACATCTGAAGGGGGAAAGACAGGGTAAGCAGCCGTTGGAAAGGTGGAAAGGGTGCGATGAGGAGTTAACTGTCTTCAGTATTGTGAAATAATTTTTGTACCTTGTCTTAATTCTAAGTATTTACTAATGCCACAAGTCACTTGCTCTGGAAGTATCCTTAACCCTGTCTCTGCTGATCTGAAGAAACTGAGCTCCAGAAGGTTCTCTAACACACAGATTTCTAACCCCAGATTAGCATTTTCATTCTTCACTGACATTCCTTCAGTGCAGCTGTACTCCTTCTGTGTTGTGGATGTAATTCTGATGTGTCAGTGAAGAATATAACAGCTCTTGATCTTCCCTTGTCAAGGATTGCATAATTTCTTTTCATCATAGTATCACAGTTGGGTCATGCTAGCTGCTAATCACAAGGACCCCCAAAACCTTTCAGGAGAGCTTCTTCCAGAATAGTCTTCCTTCCAGAAAGCATAGGTTGCATTAGTTTCTGGAGTGTTTTTTATACTTGGTTGTATTAAAACTCATACCTTGTTTGCACCCAGCTTGCAGTCCAGGTCTCTACATCCGTCATCCTCCTCTTCATTATTTATCAGTTCTCTAGACTTTGTCATTTGTGCGCTTGATAAACAGTGGGGGGGGGGGTGTAGGTTTGGGGTTTTTGTTTTGTTTTGTTTTAATCTGACCTGAAAGATAGGTATTCAGTGTTATTCTACACATTGCAGAACCCTACTGGAAATACTTAGCTGGGCAGCGATTCCCATTTACATTTGCTTTTTGAGACCTACAGCTACCCCATGTAGTGTCCATTTAATGAGCACTGTATTGATTTTGGTTTGTTCTAGTTTCATAACAAAAATAACATGCGGCATCAAATCAGACACGTTAAAGTGCCGAAGGAGAGCTATATCGATGCTGTTTAACTTAGAAGAACCTTTTGATCACCGCAGTTGTAGAGCATTTTTTTCTTTCCTTGGTTTATCCCGAGAATGCTTCTTTGAGGTAGAAAAGCTTAATCTGTGATCTTCTCACTGGCCCCCAGATGGCGCGACTTTCTGGGGCACACCAGAGGTCTGTGCTAGAGATGGGAAAGAAGCCAGGAGCCGCAGATCCCAGGAAACAGCCCACATCCTGCCTTCAAGAAGAGAGAGAGCAGTTCATGAGGTGAACTGTGGACGGCAACCACTGGGGCTAGTGTTTGACCATGTCCATGAAACTTCTGCCACAGCAGCTGTTAAGCGTGGCCTTCTCTGAAGCAAACTTTTTCTGTACCTGAAAGGGGTCTCATAGTCCCTCTGCCTCCATTTGTTGGGTTAGAATAATCCCAGGTCCACCAAGGGGGGAGTCTGTTGCTATTTGTGCAGCATGGTTAAGTTGTGGAGAGAAGGCTTATGTGGCCCAGCAAAACAGGGCCAGTCATTCTCCATGCTAAAGAAATTGTAGATATTGTGAGTGAAAATGGGGGGCATCTGCCCATATTGCAGCAGGGTACCGACACTTCAACTGGCTGCACACTCTGCTCTAGGTCTTTGGCTAGTCTTGGCCTCCTCGGATGATGGCTATGTATACATACATTATGCTACTAGCTAATTTTGGGGCGGGGGATTACTACTTCCTACTCTTAAATATTTTTCCCCTATCTGAATTTAGTCTGTTACAGTGGCTTTGACCACTAGAAATATTTCTTACTTGTTTTTATTGGGAAGAACAATGTAATTGTCATATCCCAGGAAATTTAGCCAGCTTTACAGCTGTGATGTTTTATTCTTGCTAGTAAGTAAATTTAGATTTATACTATTATTGGGGGGGTTCTGCCGCACTCTTGGGTTCTTTTCTCCTGATGCTACGGAACAATTTCAGGGTCCTAGGATAGGAATAAGGGCATTGCTAGAGAGTCTTGTATTTTATAGAAGTTAAAGCATTTTTTTTTAACTTTAAAACATACTTTATTGCCTTCTACACATAATATTTCTTTCTCAGTTTTAACTATTAATTCTATTAATAGAAAGAACTACAGTTGCCATCACCATCTTCTCTACTGTCAGTTCACTCCTGGTAATTTGAATTTTTCTTCCTGGAGAATTACCCATTCCCATCATTATATAATTCCTTCCCTTTAATAGTTCTAGAGCTTCTATCCATGTCTTTTTTCCCTTGTTCAACAACTCATGGTATTTGTACTACTAGTCACGCTTCAGCAGAATTCATTCCTAAAAATAAGTTTTTATACTTCATACTGTACTCTCACCAAAAAGGGAGTACTTTATCTGGAAGACAGTCAAGGGAATTTATTGTTGGACACTTTCTCTATATGCCTTTGAATAAGAACAGGGTGAATATTGCACTGATATTTAGTAGGTCAACCATCATGTGAAAAATTAAAAGCTAGACTGATTTTGCACCCATAAATATATATATATCTCTTTTATATCTGAAGTCCAAAAGGAATATTGCTGTGTAATGACCAGGAGAAAAAAAAATTGGTGTTTCATAATCTCTTTATAGACCAACTTTTCTTTGAATTTGCCTGTGAGCTGAGTGTGTAGTTTGGGAATATGTGCTTTGTTACCGGGTGAGACGTGCTTTCCCCTCCCCTTACACAGTCTCCATCTACGAGCATGCAGCAGGCTTGTTCCTTCCCAGGGGTGCAAGGACCCAGCCATTACCACCCAGCATCAGGCTCCCACTTGCCTCATCACTTTGGAGGCAGCAGTGTATAGGTGCTTACCTATAAAGGACTCCCAGAATATTTTGGGCAGCTTAAAAATTCAGCAGTTTGCAGGTCTGGGCCCCTGCGTGCGCCACCCCTCCTGCAGCTAGGTGTTGTCGGGCCAAGAGCTCCCACGCCGCAGTTGTCGGCAAAGAGCGGCTCTGCCATACTGGAGCAGCTGTGGCTGCTGCAGGGATCGGGGACGGGGACGAATTTCTGGGCTCTTGCCATCGGCATGGGGCAGAGCGCTGGGGCAGGAGCGCGACTGGCTCCCACCCTGCTGCATCGGTGTTGCTTTGGTGTAGGCTTTGTCCGAGATGCTGGCAGCATGGTGGGCTGCCGGCCGCATGCACTGGTCCTCTGTGCATTTTTAGGAGAAATCTTTCAACTGTATTCCAGGAGCTGTGAGCAGCCCATAGCCTGATCATTTGTTTCAAAAGATAAACTGTCGTCATTGCTTGTGAAGGAACATTTGTTAACCTTCACATTTCATAAAACACTTTCTTGCTCATTTTTTAATCATGAAAGATGAAATTGGATCTCGAGTTGTTATCCTTGCAGTATCACCTCAGTCTCCAGCTGTGTCTAGATGTATCTTTCGATACATTTTGTCTGAGCAAATAGATTTACCATTTGTTTCATAATCACAGTTCCAGCATTCCTACCTCTAATTATTTTTGATAAGCAAATGCTATTGAAGAAACTGCTTCTGGGACAGAGAAGCTTAGCATGCAGCTCAGATGGCTCCTCGCAGCCCCATGCAGCAATGTGTGTTTGTTCCTAGGTGTAATTAAACATTCACCAAGCTTCAGTTCACAGGGACGGTTTGGGTCTTGCATCAGGATTTCCCGGGAGGAACTGACAACTTAAATTTCACTGTGAAGTGCTGATGAAGAACGTGATTTTTCCTTTTTACTCAGCGGGGTGCCCTCACATGAGCAAAGGCAAGTCAGGCTCGCTTTGACAGGAGCAGAACTGTTGCTCCTGTGTGTTTGATATACTGGTGTTGGGAAAGTTTTTCATCATTTAAACTGATTAGGGCCTTAATTAGACTCCAAAGAAAGCTCAAAACCTGCATTAAAAAATGATGGCAAATCAGTAAGAGAAAAGGGCGTTTCAGGAAGCCCTGATGCTGTTCTCAGTTGATTTCATGGAAATTCTTTCCACCCAACTTCCCACATGTTTTGATTGCTGCCGCAACCTCAGTCACGGCATCGGTGCTGCGACCTGAGCGTGGCATTGGTGCCTCTGGCAGGCGGAGCAGCCCTACACATTCCGTCTGGGGGATAGAGGCGTCCTGGCAGGACTGCCATCCCCTGGCACTGGTGCACCTCAGCACTGTCTGTATCACAGAGGCTCAGCGTCCCCCCTGGGCAACTCCTAGTCCAAACGAGTCAGCTGCCCGGTACTGGGGTTTCCAGTCATTGGATACTGGTTTTTGCTTTGCTCTGAATGCCGCAGTGGGTTCACTCTGTTGGTGAATTGCTTTGGGACCCCTTTAGACGAAGTGTTCTGTATCTGGCAAATGTGCAGTGTTTAACTTTGTTGTGAGAGATGAAAAGCCATCTTGCACAAACACGGGTGCCCTGCTCTCTGGCACAGGAGAATGCAGGCAAATACCCTCCTCCTGGTGGGCTTCCCCAGGTCGGTAATGAAGGCCCTAAGCCAAACAATTAAGCCACAGTTGGACATGTCAGCACAAGTCTTCAGGAACTGAGAAGTGCATGCCACAACTAGCAGAATTTAAGTTAATCTACCAGAGACATCAAGACATCACTAATACTCTGAATGTGGCTTCAGCCTGCAGAAGCTCCAACACCTTTGAAGCAGCAAGGAGAGTCTTTAGTATTTTTTCTACCAGCAGAGCGTAGCATACGTGTATGCACCGAGAGTGTGCCCTGCCTCCTTTTCAAGGGACACATCGAGCGTGGGGAGGAGAGGTATAAATGAAGTCTGGCTGAACAAATTATACCTGCTCAGAGCCTAAAAATGTTGCAAAATTGAAGTGCTGTTCCTGCATCGCAACAGGGAACCTCTTGCTTGCTATGTAGGATACCCTCCCTTCTACGCTTGGTATCTGTACGGATTAAGGTGGATTAATTAGGCTCAAAATACAATGTGTCTTGACAATGTCGCTGTGCTTTGTGATGTTAAAGCACAGATTATTTTTTTTTTGTCCATAGTATCTGGTCCAGGGGTTTCTCACAGCTCATGCTTTTCAGGAAAAACAATCAATGCTTGGTTTGTTTGCTTCCCCCATCCCCCTTTTTTTTTTTTTCTTTCCCCTTCTCCACACCTGCCAGTCAGGAGGAAAGCACATGGCAAGTAATTCTTCCAGGCTCTGGTATACTGGCATGCCTCTAGCACTTTCAACCTTGCAGTTTTCTGACTGCTGTTTTTAAACTCTCCTAAGAGGACATTGTTGCATGTGTGTTGAGTGCCAGAGACAACCAAGATGGATTTTAAGGTTGGCAGCTTCAGTTATACCGTAAGGAAGGCTGGGGCAGAGGAGGAGGACTTGGACTTCTACCTGCTAAGGGTTCCAACCCCACCATAAATATTTATTGAAAATATGGAGGGAGAGACCAAAGGAGTAAAAATAAGTGAACATTTAGATGCATTCTTCAACTGAAAGCAGATGCCCTTCAGCAGCCTTGAAGTTTATGCCTAATAATCTCTGAACTAGTGCGATCACCCGACCAGAGGGCTTTTTTGTACCTCACTGGTTCAGCTCTTCCTGTTACGCTATCCATGAATGTCAGACCCTTTGGCATGCCAGATATAAATTCTCTGGGATGGAACCTGAGGGCTTCATGAGAGGACAGCTTGACCAACTTGATGAGTATCAAAATGCAATTTCTTTCCTTCAGCTGATGTGAATTCCAACTTCAGCACTGACAATGGTGTCCTGGAAAGGAGGGTGCACCAGCTAACATGTGTTTACCATGCCAAAATGCCTATTGCTAAGGCTTTCTCTGAATATTACGCAAAGGCTGATTACAGGGAAGTTGGGAACCTCAAGTCTGAAGTTACTTGCTTTTAAGTGATGTTCAGGCTTTCCTTGCAATTATTGGCATATTCAGTACTTTGGTCAAATCAGAGCTGTAGCTCCGCATATTTCTAATATCCACAGATGGGAAAAATACTTATTGCAAGCTGTTAAGAACCATGCTCACTGGAAGACTAGTTGTTGGTTTGTTTCAAATGGTAGGGGCAAAACCTTTTCACAATGATGAGTTTCAGGTACATAAGGTTAGTCTTGTTCTACAGCAGGTCCTGATGGAGCTAGGACATAAATGGCAGCAGGCATATAGGGAAGGTGTATGGGAAAACCTATTTCACCTACTAGCTGGAGAGCATCTAGAATCATAGAATCATTAAGGTTGGAAAAGACCTCCAGAGTCATCAAGTCCAACTGTCAACCTAATACTACCATGTCTCCTAAAAGCATGAGCGTGGGGTTCGGTAGCTCTTCAAAAACTTATCCAGATAACCTGGATATACAAATATATAGAGAATTACATAGCTGTACACAGTATCTACAAATGTAGATATTTATCTGCAGGTAAGTGTTTAGTCCTCTTTCAACTCATAATTCTTATCTTTCAGTGTTGACAAAGCCTCTTGTTTTGGGGAATTGTCAGTCTCAACTGAGCCATTGAATTTTGAACTTGTCTTGTTCTTGTAGTGTTTAAAAAAAATCCGATAGACACTCCCAGCCTATCCTTTCTGTACCACTCATTATTTACATTTGCCTGTCCTGGTTCCTCTTCTTTTTTGTCTCCTGTGAAGTCAACAGCTCCAAAATTTTCACTCTTTCTGTGGAGAGAAGATTTTCTCCCTTTTTCTTGATTGCAAGCTGCTAGCGCTAGAGAGATGAGAAGAAATGGGGACTCTCTCCTTGTAGGCAATGACTAAAACAGATTGTTTCTAGTGGTGACAGAAACAGGCAATCAGGTTCTCAGTTTAGCCACCCTGCACGTTTTGGTCGGAGAAGGAAAAACCTGTTAAAAGGTGCTAAACTTAATGTGTTCATATGAGACGTTTCTTCCTGTTTTCCCTACAGTAAGGATCCTTTACCGTTCTTTTAGCACCCTGCAGTTTTTGGGGCAGTTGACTTTACTTCAGGTGTATTCATGGAGCTGGTGAGGTCTGGTTCATCATGCAGAAGACTACTCTTCAGGCCAGAGAAGACTACATAAAAAGCATCCTTCAACAGTTGCCTACTGCTTCCAAGAGCAGTCCCTTCTTTTCCCATTAATTCATTTGCATTCACTGCTGCTCCTGTATGCCAATTAGCTTTAATTTTTACTATACACACTGACATCAATGGCCAATGAGAACAGCGCGTAGCGGGGTTTTTAGTGTGCCTATAAACTACAGAAAATTGTCCTTGGACAAACTCCTGCTTTTAGACTGGCTGACAACAATAGACATGGTTAAGTTCAGGCTAAGAGCCATTAAACATAATTACTACCACAGGGTAAAAGTTTAATTGTGCTAAATTTGAAATCTGCATAGTCTATGCTTATTTACAAGCTGGCTAGGTCTTCCTGTTACATAAGGGGGGATAAATCTGTACTTAAAATTGTTGCCTTTTAACTTCAAAGGGAGATGAAGAAAAAATGGGGTTTTTTAGAAGCAGCAAAACAACTCCATTCGGAAACCTTTCTGTATTTCCAGCTTCTTTTATGCCAATAGCTCCAAGCTGGTAAATAGATGCTGAGCATCTTCTGATAGATTTCCCTCCCCCCCCTCAATGTGCTTCAACTTTGTGTGCGTGAATGTGTGAGAGAGTATTGCATCTGTTATGAAGGTGTCTGGGGGACAAAATGCAGATCAGTTTGTTCATGTGGGGTTATTTTAAATTTAACCACAGATGGGGCTTGGGGTGGAAGATCTTCTTCCTGCTCCTTGTTTTCCTCCCCTCCTCCAATAATGTTAAGCTCCCCACCTAGACAGTTTCAGCTCAAGTAGCTTCTGGGTAAGTAGGTATCAGAGGTGGCAGGTTTTTATAACCAAACAAAAAAGGCCAAAGTCTGTGTTCATTTTGCTTTTTCTTCCAGCAGATTAAAAGAAAAAAAATAATGTTCACTGAGCTACAAGTTACAGCGTATTTTTAGAAGCACGGTGAATATACAGGGCTCTAAATCACTCTCTGAAAAGCAGATTAAAATTAGGAAGTGCTAGAATAAGTGTGAAATGTTCATCTGTTGGGAAAGGGAGGGTATGGAGGACTGCGACACTTGATAGAAGAGAAAAAGATTAGCATGCTGACTAGCTGGATGCTACGTTCATGTAGACATTAGAAGGCAACACGATTTCAGCTGGACAGAACATAAGCTTCAGATCTTATGCAAACAGTCAAAGCTGTTTAACAATTGGTTTACCCCCAAAACCGCTGAAAGGAGACAGGTGAATACGATGCCAAATACATTTTTCATGTTTCTTAAGCTAACTGTTTAAATAGTTAAGTGAACATCTGTCCAAATTTCCCCATCATTTCCATTTAGAAAAGTCTCCTATTTGAAGGCTGAAGAAAAGCGCCTGCTTAACAATGCAAATGGTGCTGTCTGGGGCCCCTTTATTTTGTTTAATCTAGATTGAGCTCCACACAACTGTGATGCTAATGAATAATGGATATTTTATACTTGTGCATGTAGCAGTGCTGGGCACAGAGCAAATCTAGGATTAACCTCCCAGTTTCACTGCCTAACACGTATTGGACTCTTTTTTTTTGAGTTTGCTGTGACTTGGGTACTCTAAAAGCAGATGCCCGGTTTTACGGAAAATGGCAAAACCCCGGCAAAAGCTGTCAGGTTTTGCTGAGTCCAAGTGAGGTACCATAGAAGGGGACAGCTATGTTGGGGGAGGGAGGGATGTCTGTATTAATGGCTTGATTTGCGAGCGGGGGCTGAATGAGAGCCAGGGTGTTTCAGGGTGGAGACCTGAATGCTTTTCGGTGCCACACTTTTTCAGTCCTGTCTGCTGGCGTTAGGCAGCCAAACACCACGCTCAGCTGCCTCCCCTGCCTGCGTGCGGGAGCAGGAGCAAGCTGGAGTCAGCTTGCAGAGAGAAAGGGGCTGCCCCGTTACCGAATACACGGTCTGAGTTTGCAAGTGCAAACTACATAGCTGGGGTTTTACTCTGCCTTTCAGCCCTGATATGATGGATCTTAGGGGAAGAAATTTTGGTACTCCCGTTGCAAGTTTTCTGTCTTGCCCCACTATAGCACAAGTGTTTCTGTTTGGTTTGTATTGTTTTACTTTCAGGGAAAATGTAGTGCTGTTTCTTCATGGGAAGTCTTGGGGTTTTCCAGCCAGGCGTAATGAAAGGCCACGGATACCACTTCTAATGAAAAATAAGGGTAGCCCTTTTTTATAGCTGAAGAGCAAGCTGACTTTGTTAGCACAGCGCTGTGTGAGGGTCGGAGAGTTGTGTGGAGGTTTCTGTAACATTGCTGGGTGTTTTAATTCACAATTACTGGCCAGTAATAATTAGTATTGATTAGCTTGGCAAATTGCAGGTTTAGAAATTGGTTATAGATTTTCCTGATGCTTCTCGTCTGCCTGTTGTGGAATCAGCCAGAACCAATGGCTTGAAACAAACCATGAGCCCAAATCTGTCTGCAGGCAGCGACGCGTTGCACACGCAGAGCTAATGGTCAGCAGGAAACGTACGTCTTGAGGCTCATCGCTCCAAGAATATGATTTTTATCGTCTCCTAAGCAAAGTAACTAACCACATATATATTGACCACGGTCTCGGCTGAAATTTGGTTTTGTCGGCCTGTTGATTCATGCCCCGCTGGTTCGTGAGGCTTTATCGTCGCCGCGGTGGCATGCTGCCCCTGGCACGCGCAGGGGTCTGCAGGGACATCTTGGAGAAGTGGGCCGGGGGAGGGATTCTGCAGTCTTGTTTGGGTCCCCCGGCAGGAGCTGTAACAGCAGCAGACATCTGGGGAGACAGATAGTGAAAGCCAAGATGAAAATGGCAAAGCTTCCAGTGCTGAAGGGCTGTCCTCGAGGACCGGGGAGCTGAAGTGGAATGGCTGAGCATGCTGTTCGGCCGCGGTGGAAGGGCTTAGCTGGCTCCCGGGAGGGACCTGGAGGCCGGAGGAGAGGGGCACAGCCAGGGAGGAGGGCTTGCTCTCTGAGATGCCTTGCAAAATGCTGTTGTACTCATCACAAGAGGAAAGGTGCTTTTTCGTTTTAAACAGCAGGTAAGTGGGGTTCTTCCTGAGCTATATTATAGCGTTGCCTGCCAGGATTGGCAAAGTTTGCAGGTCTTCTGTGTCTTGCTGCGAGAGGCTGCCAGCCTGTCCCTCCATTAGGTTGTGGCCAAGCGCAGACAGGGCAAGCACATGCAGAGGAGGACGGGCAGCTTTGAGCACCTACCCCACCACTGCAGAGAAGGAGATAGTTTTTGACTGAAATTTTGTGAGCCCCAAAATAGTGCTCTAAGTGTTTAATGCTTTTCTCCATTAGACAGCAAATTAGCCCTAGGCTCGCAAACCAAATGGAGTTTCATCTCGACAGTCGGAGCCTGCTCACCAGGCAGTTTTATCCCAAGTTCCCGCACACTGGTTGGTCAGCGAAATGGAGACTGCAACTTCTATTTATTGGTGCAATACAGTATTTGATACTGCTAATTACACTTAATTAGTCCTTCCACCATTTAATTAAAATGGCTTCTAATGATTGTGCTTCTTTGGCAGGCTCTTTGGTACCACCGGGAATTGTGCTGCCTGCAGTAAACTGATCCCTGCCTTTGAGATGGTGATGAGGGCCAGAGATAATGTTTACCATTTGGACTGCTTTGCCTGTCAGCTCTGCAACCAGCGGTGAGGACACAGTTATTATACACACAAACACAAACTAATTTATACCTTTGCCTGCAAAATAGGGGAAATGTTTGATCCATGCTACCTATCTGGGGCTCACAGCCTGCTGGCGTGACTTGGGCTGGTTTATTAGGCTGACCTGGGTGATGCACGTAAGTACCTGTAGCCCCTTTAGTGCAAATCCCCTTGTAGCTGGTGGGAGTTGGGGGGGCTGAGGGGGGGCACACAGCCTGCAGATCTGGGCAGGGTTATACACAGCACAGCTGCTGCTGAATAAAACAAACTGCTTCAGCGTCCTTTCAGGATCTACCCTCTTTGCAGAACACAGACGATGGAGACTGGACCTTCTCTGGCAAACTGATGTTATTTTGCTTAAATCAGGTTTCTGACAGGCTCAAAACTGGGGACAACAAAAGAGAAGGCGAAAGAGAAGGGACAGGAAGGAGAAAAATACTCTAGATAAGCCCTTTCTAACACTAGAAAGCAATCCCTTTAGTTGTTGTGTAATTAATAGGGATCTTGGTGGTGTAATTTTGAGTGGGACTTGTGTACTTTGCTGGGTTTTACCCAGTGAAAAATGCTCGTCAAGGAGTATAATAAAGGGTCATGCACAAAGTTTTCCCTTGGGCTACCTGCAGCTAGCCGCATTTGGGATGGCTGTGAAAAAATCTTTCCGGGGCCCTGTTTGTTGGTGATCGTAGGCAGAATGGAAGCCCACAGAGCCCGACATGATACAGGGTCACCTTTTGATGCATCCATCCGTCCTTGTCAAAGATAGCCCTGAAAGTGCTTGTTGTTTTTACTGCTTTAGTGAGGCTATAGTGACTGCCCAGGGCATGAGGGCTGTGCTGAGGTGTGTGTTCTGGACATGCAGTTGTGCTTCCTAAAGATGAAACAAGGGGACAAGACTTCAGCTTGTGTGAAGGTGTGAGAGAGACAGTGGTGGGAGAAAGATGACAAAACTCATGGGAGGATGTAGAACCTAATTCTGTAAAGGTCAAGTTAAAAGCCTGACTTAAAAATTCATCACTCTCTTGCCCTAAAATAAAATTCACAGTGGGATCTCTAATGAAGTAACCATACTCAGTGTGTGTGTGGATGCAAACCCCTGCCACCTTTTCCTCTAAACTTAGGAGACCGTGAAAACTGGAGCCAGATTCTCCTTCCGTGCCCACTGACAGTAGTTCAGTTCATGGGGATGAATGGGCTTGCAGCTGGGTGGTGCCAGAGCATGGAAAAGAAGAATCGGGTGAGCAGTAGCTCAGGTGGCTTTACTCAGTCACGTTATTGAAGGCAGGGGCAGTGTTTGTTCGAGGTAGAAAACTCTCCTATTAATACTGGCGGCATCCACAGGCGCGGTGGCAGCGCCAAGGCGGCAGTGACATCTAGTGGCTCCTGGCCTTGGGCTCCTTTCCCGAAGGCACGCTATATCTTTCAGTTGCCCAGTCTTGTTTTGCCACTCTCAAGCATGCTCTGCAAAAGCCGTGAATCCCCATCAGCAGCCTGTGACTGTTTGCAGAGCTAATATGGTCCCTCCCTGAGATGGTCTCCCTTCACACAGCTGAAATAGCTGGTTGTTCAGGGGGTTTGTCTCCAGACTCCAAGTGTTGTGGAATGCTGCCAGGCTCAGCTTCCTTCAGCCTGCCGATGAAGGCCAGGCAGGAGAGGGGTGCTTCCAAACTCCGTGCTGATACTGGGGCTAGAGTATCTCAAATGTCCCTTCTGGCAGAGGCAAGTCATGGCTCTGGGCTGCACAGGCGGGAGTGCTGGGTTGGCGTTGGAGTCTGTAGGATGAGCATTTGTCATCAAACCCCTACTTTACCCTAGTTTCTCTCATGGAAAAGCCTAGTACTGCCTAGTTTTCATTTTCAGGAATTTCTTCTAAATTTCATCCTTTATTACAAAGGCTTCACAGCACCTTTCTCCCTCTCTTCCCTCTGTGATTGCTAACACTGTTAGTGCACTCCGTGCAAAGTACAGTCTTAGTCTGCCCTTAAAATAACGTCCATGCACTCTCACTGCCTGGCAGGAAAGCGCAGGTAATCCCCCTGTTCTGGCAGAATCATGCTTTGATGCATGAGGGGTTTGCCCAGTTTGGGAGGAACTGAGTTTTTCTGAAAGATGGGCTGAGTTAGACAGTGTAGAGGTATGTGTAGATTGTTGGTTTTGGCTGATATCAGAAGGCTACAAACCTTTGTGAGTTATCCTCTAGAGATTTTGGCCCGAAAGGGCTGAATGGCAGTGCTCCTGTAACAGACAACATTGGAAGCTGAACTGAGAACAGTGAGTTCAAGTAACCCTGAAGTCAAAATTGCAGAGGTGGATGTCAAAACTAGTTCTGAATTGGAAACTCCATCTCATTCTTCAGCTATGAAAAGATTGGATTATGAATACCTTTCTCTAGTTCTCTTCCAGTTTACGTGCCCTTCTATAGCTAGCCTCTGGCTGCGTAGAGTGTTAAATCCATCAGAGCAAAATCTCTAATATTTTTACTGAGTGTGCAGTATTTTCATTCGCTTCATTCTCCAAAACATCAGGTTTGCAGCAAGTCCTCAATGCTACTCAGCCTGCCATGCTTTAAACTGTTATAAGGTCAACATTGCTTTTCACAATACTGACTAAATGTTGGTCACCGCTGTAACTGGCTGATAGGTCAGTACTACAAGGGTTGCAGGAAATCCAGCTGCTTGTGTTGCCATTATCTAAAATGTGGTTTTGCTCAGAAGAAAATCACTCTGTAGAAATGGCAGGGCAGATTCAGTGCCTGTTTCTCACTGCTGCTGGCTGGAATGCTGTCAGCCAGACGGGCTCTGCGACAGACCTGTTCCGAGCATGGGGGCTGCCAGTGCAGTCCCATGTCTCACCCTGAAGAGAGAGCTGTGGGTTGGGGCACGTGAAACTGCATCTGAAGTTGCCCTGTTAGATCCTCTGTCTCTAGTTGTGATGCATCAGCTGAAGAGATCCCAGTTTACTGCTGGGTTTGCAGGACTGGCAGGTAGATGGAAAGAGTCACCTTTGCAGTGAAGCAAAGCCCTCTCCCAAAACTTCACAGGGTGTCACGGTATCCCTGCTGTGCATTTTAGTTCCCATGTGCTCATACACACATCTCCCCCCCAACTCCCAAGTTCCTCAACTCCTCCTTTGGCTGCTCTAGACCCAAACCAGATTTGGCAAGAGACAGCTGTTGGCAATGCTGTTGGCAAGAGTAATTTTCGCATTTCTCTTCTGAGAGAGAGATACTGTACTTAAGGTAGGGATGAGTAGCAGAAAGCAAGCGGCTATGTGTGTTATTTATTGTGAGTAAACCTACTGGTGGGCAAGGTGGTTTTCAGGAGAGTGTGTGCAGTACAGCTGTTAGCATAAAAGCTATTAGTTTAAATCAAGATTAATTTTTAGCTTTTTAATGTAAAATATGGGTGAATGTCCGAACTACTAACAGACAAGCTGCAGAGGGAAGATGATGGAAGGTCTCCAGTGAAATCATATAAATTGAGAATCAAAGCCCAGTTCTCTCTGTACCAACTTGGCAAATCAGTTTATTTGCAGGCGTCAGTTGGAGAAAACTTGTGCCCATGTCAGACCTATAAAGGAACTCTAAAATGGTGACTCCTGTTCTTGTAGCACAAAATATTAGGCTTTATGGAGATGCTCCGCCTGAAGCTGCCTGGGTTACAAATCTAGAAAACATTTTAGACAAGGAGTAGGCAATGTCCCTGCCAAAGCTCTGCCTGGCAGCAGAGGAAATGGGTGTTTGAGGTCTGCTAAGTCTCCTGAGGATGGGATCATTGCCACTAATCTTCCTTCAAAGCCCAGTAAATATTTGGCCTTGCCAGAGGATGGTACCTACCCTTTCCTGTGGCTTCAGAGCTGCTTTTCAGCACAGGGGCTGGGTGACTCTGCTTTAGGGACCTGGGGCTGATTTAGGACTCAGCACTTGAGGCAGGGAGGTGCAGCCATGCACTCTGCTGTCATGGCCCTGTTGGTGTGATGGACAAAACCCAGCCCCTGAACTGGGTGCAAAGAGCATTATTTGTTATCTTGAGAAGTAAAGATTAGCTTCCGATTCTTGAGCAAGCAGGCAGGGCAAAAAAGCTATTGGCTGTCAAGTCACACCTCTCAGATTTTGTATGTGGAACTTTTTTGACCTTAATGGTCAAATAAAATTGTTAAATATCACAAGCCTCTCTGTCAACTTCAATACAAACAGAACAATTTACATGGTATATAGAGAGCAGTGCCCTTCGCTCAATGAAGATAAAGGTTAGGAGTCCAGCCACCAGGAAATTTCTATTTATTGTTCCACACTGTACACAAGGGGGTGAGGAAAGACTTAATAGCCAGTCCTTGCCTGGAAATTAGTGTAAATACTGCCTCACCCGAGGGAACTGTGGAAATGTGGATACCAGCAAAAACTTCAAATAGTCTCCGTGTAATATTGCTCGTTTGATTTCCTGGCTGCAGAGCTGACACCACTTGTCTGCAGGGCCAAACCCCTTAACTGCTCCCGGCCTCCTGTGGCCGCTAGCATGGGACCTGGCAGAGACCAGGACCGGCTCCCCGAGCTGCTGCTTACGACTATGGCCTGGGAGCTGAGCACCACCGTGCCTGGAAAAGGGATGGCAAGACCCCAGGGCGTGCGTGGGGAAGGGGAGCGGGGTGCAAAGCATGCGGGCTTCCCGGGTTCCCACACCACTGGCAGAGCGATGGAAATCACATTCTGCTCCCTGGAGTCGCCTTCAGACCCAGACTGCCTCAGACTCCCCCTGTTCTAACCTCTGTTCATACTTACACCCATTAATTCTTTTAATCTTCCAGATTCTGCGTGGGAGACAAATTTTTTCTGAAGAACAACATGATCTTATGTCAGATGGACTATGAGGAAGGGCAGCTGAATGGAAGCTTCGAGTCCCAGGTTCAATAACAAACCCTGCTTCGCTGAAGCACTGTGGGATGGGCGCCTGGCCGCGCAAGCAGCGAGGGCGCCTGTCAGCTTGCCTGCAATATTTTTTTAATTCTTGGTCCAGAGAGGACTATATACATTGTAGTACTTTTCCCCCCCAACACAAAGCAGTTACAATTTTAGATGTACAGTTGTGCCTGCTTAGCTGAGCACTGCATTGCCTGTATGTTTGTGAGTTTTTGGGGTCTGGGGGAGGGCTCTGTACAGTCTGTTTTCTGTATATAAACTGGAACATTTATTTTATGAAAAATGTAATGCAATTTTATTACTGGTGTGAATTAAAAATTATGAATGTTTCCTGGTCATCTTAGCTGTGGTTTGTTCCCCATGAGGTGAAAGCCTGTATTTCCTGTGCTTGATGTTGAGCAGGCTACTAGAAATATATAGAGAGATCCCTGGAAACTGCATGAATAAAAGCAGAGGCAGGACTTCACGCACACAACTGGGGGGAAGAAATGCTGCTGCAGAGTTAGACCTCTCCACTTGAACCGTGTGTCCAAAGACTTGTGTCCAAAAACCTGCTGTGCTGTACAATGGGAGGGAATGAGCTGCGGGCGGGTGAGGGCTGGGAACTGTCGGTGCCACTGGCCAGGTCTCACCAAGGCTGCCGTGCAATGCTGAGTTGCTGCTGAGAGTCGCCTTGCTTTCATCTACGAGTTTAGACAGAGTGTTTCTCTGCCCAGGCATGCTTGCTGACCGGCTGATATGGTGTCTCGTGTCGGGGCTGCGAGGAACAGGCTCCCTTCAGCCCTACCAAGAGGTGCTCAGGCATTGATCAGAATATTAATTTCAAGGCTTTGATAGGCAATGAGGTTTTCCTGTGGGGCACTGCTTGTCCAGGTCTGAGGTGATGTCAGGGTTCGAACGTGACCGGGCGCTGACGCAGCAGCCCTTTCTGCAGCCCTTTTTGCTTACTCTGTGCTAGCTGCTTTGACCTCCCACATAACGAAAGAGATCAGATTTGAAGCATTTCTCATAGAAAAGCTCTGAACTGTGTTCCCGCTGCAATGCTTTGTGCAATGATTTTCAAGGTTATGCAATTCATGTGTAACCCACTGGACTGTACAAAACATATTTCTTTGTATGGTGAGTGTCACTTTAATGCAGTGCACCAGTAGCTGTAAAGGATGGCTGCAATTCTATTTATTTTGTCTTCTTGCTCTTTCTTAGATTTACCCCACTTTCCTCTAATAAATAGACACCAAGTACTTTTTTTTCTGATGTGACTTAATCAGTTACTGGTCCTGGATCGCATGTGCAGTCTCTGAATTGCAAATGCCACATGCAGTGCAGCTTGGTACTGCTCTGCCTATTGCATTAAATGCTTTTATGTACCTCTATGTTGAATAATGGCTAAACAGAAGCAAAACACTACCAAACACTTAGTATGCTTCAAAATATTGCCTGTCATCTGAAGCTGCCTCAGACACATGGACTGATTGAGTGATTTTTCTTCACAAACAGACGTTTTGGGTTGGGAGCCCTATTATAAAATGTGTGGCCCCATCCCCTTTTATTTCCATCCAAATGGAATAGCAATTTAAAAGCCACCTATAGCCACCTGTGGTGTTATAATTGCTTTCCATTTTACTGGTTTTTGGGGTTGGGGAGAGGGGAGTTGTATTTTGAGAAACTGTAGAGTTGATGCTTTTTTTGTAGAGGCTATTGCAGGCAGCCACACTGGGGCTACTGAAGGAGCAGCTTGTTGCCCAAACATTTTGTTTCCTTGCTTTGAAATGGGCTGCCAGAGAGTCGCTGCCTCTGCCTGTGCTCCAGAGTGACAGGTACCCACCTGCCCGTGGGGTCTGCTGTAGTTCAACACACGATGGCAGTGTGTTGGTGTTGTCCCATAATGAGGATGAGAGCAGTAAAACCAAAACAAAACCCCTCACCAAACAAGCTGGGGGTGGGGGGTTAATCAGATTTAGTTCAGATGCTTAAGGCAAGTTTTGGCACCGGTTTAAACACCAGAAAAATACTTCAGTGTGGTACTTAAACCTTCGAGACAGCATTTTTTTCCTTGGCTTAGGTGGTCTCCTTGCTTCAGAAGAAAGTATAACTTTACAGAGCTGCTTGGCTAATGCCAGCTAATGGCTCTGCAGCTACCAGAGCTCTCATACACTGCTGGCAAAGCTACAGAAATGCCACCCAGGAGCAGGAGCATGCTGGAGGAGACGGTCGCTTGTGCAGGAAATCCCACTCTGCTGTTGGATGGATAAAGATGGCACTTGAATGGCACTTGGTTGGTGTGAGCCAAGTCTTGCCGCATACGCGAGCCCCACACTGGCTCTGCAGGGGAGGCGAATTAGCTGGGCATGTCTGGATGCATCTGGGGATGGGGTGGTTTGGTGTGGGTTTTTTGATATGTGGCAGTGCAACAGGCTGAGTCAGCAAACCCAGCAGAAGACAGCCCCCCAAAAATGGGTTGTGGGCTGATAAATGTTACCAAATAACCGGTAAGTTGAAACGGCAACAGTAAGGTCTGGTCTCAGTGGCTGCCATCTGTATGGTACTGGCAGCATGGAGATATGGTGTAGAGGAAGCCTGGAGTGAAGGATGAAACCTGGTTAGCAACGTGGGAGCAGGGAGCGCACAGCACTCCAGTGGTCACAGGGGATGTTACCAGACCAACATCATTTTCCTGGGTGGGTAAACGTCAGGGTGGTGCATTATGAGAGAGTGAATCGCCATGGAGAGCACCCCTGCCTCTAGGGCAAGGCAGGAACTGAGCCCTGCACACCCCAGCTGCTGCACCAGGAGAGCTGGGGGAGGCTGAGCCCGTACCGGCCAGCACTGTGAAGGCACAACTTCCCTTCCAGTCATGCACACTAAATACAAGGTCCATCAGCGTACTGCTTGGATGCCAACATCTCTTCAGTTTGCTCAGTGGTCCCTGACGTGGGCTGCTCTGGAGCCCTCCATCACTACTGCTACGGCAGCTTGGACCCGCTCACACTTTGTCAAAACACCCTTCTGTCTGGGGGGGGTGGGGTGGTGGGGGGTGGGTTAGTTACACCTGGGCCATGACGCGCATGCAATGGCACTCCAGGCATCTTGTTGCCTCCCTGCACTTGCCCTTGTTGTGAAATGCAGGCAGCACGCCCCTGCCGGGGTGCAGGGGCTTCATTTCTGATGGGTAGCCCTCTTGATTTGTCACTGCAGCTGTAGATCTGGTTTCTTGTGCCTAACAAGGAATTTTATGATGCCGTTTCCTGCAAAAGCCCCGGCTGGTGGATGGGAGAAAAGTCTGGGAGAGTGCACAGTTTCTTGCTGTTGAATGGGGTGCAGCAAATGTCCAGTTGTCTTATATTTAAAAAAAAAAAGTGAGAAATTGTGCAGCATCTGCATCCGCCCCTTTTTTGTGTCAGCGCAGCGGACAAGGCCTACATGCCACAGCCCATGCCCTGGACAGCGTTGGAAGTGGGATTTCTTTAAAGAAAAAAATCCCAGGAGGACAATGCAATCATGAATTTTTGTCTGAACGCTGCAAATTTGCTTAATAGAAACAAGTGCTGGAGTGCAGACCTGCTGTTGAATAATCACTTCCACTCTACGGAGCAGAGCACAGAAACCTTTTGATGGTGTTATAGTCATCACTTGGCATACATATTCATTCAAGGAATCAGAGCAGAGTAAATGGCATTTTAGACTCTAATCATTTAGTATTAGCAGATAGCCTTTTTACTGCTAAAGATAACCACTGTTTAATCAGTTTAGTGGCCACTGGCATACAGTATGACACTTAAGCTTATGCCTTGGTCCCCGCGTTGAGGAGGACACGGCTGCTGGTGCCCCCTCTGCCGAAGTCTTCACCGTTCCCAAAGTCGGCCCAGCCGCTGCCGACCGCACGCAACTGGCTTTAACTTCTGAATTATCTGTCATTTGCCTCCTTATCTTAGATCAAAGGGGTATTTTAAGGTCATACTATGAACATTAAAATCTATGATCTTTTATCTTTTTTTTTTTCTTTTTGTAGTTGGGGCTAATGACTGATCACAGCACTGCCTGATTTTGAGATTAAAAACAAGCCAGTATTTAAATGCAATCAAAATCTCAGGCTGCTTCTCCATTCATCTTTAATGCTGGTGTAATTGCTGCACAGATTCTGGCTCTTCCTCCAGTCTCAATTTTTTTTTTTTTTGGTGCATGCCTCTGTCTTTCAGAGGGATGTTATACTTCCCTGAGCAGCATTAGCGCTATTGAGGACTCCGATATCAACAATCCAGCTCGCCCAATTTCATATCTTGCCAAACAAGTTAATCTAATACTAACAGCGGTTTGTTACCTCGTTGTTAGCTTAATTTACTTTACAAGAAATGCTATATTTGCATTTCATCCCTCTGTCATTGGCTTGTGAACCGTGCTTCCCAATGCCAAGAAGGGATGGCTCACACCGTTTTGCAAGAGTCTCTCGGAGTGGCGCTGCGACGCGGAGGAGGGGGCCATCACCCCAACCAGGCATTTTCACTAATTGGCTGGGGGGGGACATGGGGAGTTGGGAGGAGGATTTTGAAAGCCCTAGAGCAGGTCCTGGAAATGCAATATTCAGAATAGCAGAAATACTGCTGCTGCTCTTCCAGTAATATAGCTGAGTCGTAGACAGTAGTTTTCCCTGGTGGCAAACATATACAGTAAATGTCTTTAGTATGGAAATCAGCAGACATATGGGCACAGCAGCAGACGTTCGCAACACCAACAGGTTCCTCAAGCTTTTAGGGGGTGCTCCCGTGCCAGCCTCTGCTGCACACCAGGGACGTGCCAAGGTCTGTCCGCCAGCACGGGGGGAGCCCCGTGTCTCGCTCCTAAATTGCTGGGTGGCGGCACGGGGGGGGGGATGGACAGCGAGCAAAGCCCTCTAAGCAGTTGCTCAAAAGCCAGTTCCCCTAATGCCCCAGCTCCTGGCCCTCGGCAGCTCTCAGACGGGAAGGCTTTTCTCCAGTGGCTGCACAGAGTCCTGTTGGCTATGGGGCTGGGAGGGGTGGCGAGACAGGGCTGCGGGTGCCCCGCAGTGGCAGTAGGTGACATCAGTGACGGTGCCTGGGGCTGGTCCCCCCTAGCTTAGGGGATGTGGTGTTGCTGGAGATGGAAATGGCTTTTGCAAGTGTTAGTTTCTGGCTTAATTCTTAATTAGGTCACTATGTGCCACATTGCTAAACCCTGTCCTGAGTTATGGGGCGCTGGCTTTCTACCTGCTCTAGCTATTGCCACCTTCTGCTGTCCCGCCAGCGAGCAGTGGTGTTGCCTGCACTGAGTTTGTAATACTATTTCCAAAAGGGAAGGGACAGCAGTGGGGTGATGCTACTCACCCTGTCCCCCCGCCCCACCGTGTCCCCACATTCCAGGCATCAGCTTCTCGCAAAAAAATGGCCTTTTGAGCAGAGAGGGAGGTTGCAAACATTTTGTTAAGGGAGGCCATTCAGATGTGGGGCTGGTCCCCAGCCGCCAGACCCACTGTGCCCCAGCTCTTCAGGTTGTTAGGTTGTTCCAGCTTCTCCTCTGCTGGCACTCATCTCACTGGTCGAGCTGCATTTGAATTGACCCAGCGAGGGGAAGTCGGGGCGCACCCCCTCTGTGCTCTCCGTAGGCAGTGAGAACCAGCCCCCAGGGTGAGGTATCCCCTGCGATGCCTTCTGAGGTAGGGCTGAGCTCCTGCCGGAGGCACCTGCTCGGCGGGGAGCCTCAGTTTGCACAGCTCGATTTAGGTACCACTGCTTACAGGAACAAAATTACGCCGTCTTTCCGTCTTGCTCTGATTTTAATAGCAAAAGGCTGAAGGATGCCAAGGACGGCTCTGGCCAGGCTGAGACACCTGGCGGGGTGGCTGCTTCATGATGCTGAAGAAGGTTTTTAGTGAAGGTCTGGGAGAAAGCAGGGCTGGAGGAGGAGCAGCCACTGGGAGCAAGCTTTGGTCCTGGAGAAGCAGCAGGAGCCAGAGAGGTGGATCAAAGTGGGAGATCAGCCGTGAATGAAAGTACCCAGTATTGGTGGATTATTGTGAGCAACTGGAGGACAAATGCCAAAAACGGAGATCAATTTTACCACAAAAGCGCTCTGAAACATCTCAGAAGCGCAGCATGCCGGCCCTGAACAACCACCTTGCGCACAGGCAGCGAGCTGCCTGCACATCTGCAGCGAGACTGGGGCACGTGTTGCCATCACCCCGTCTCTTCTGCTGCCGTCTGCTAGGTGATGTCCCTGCTGCCCAGGACAGCACTGACCATCCCTCAGGCCCTGGAGAGCCTGCCTGGAGACACCAGGTGTGAGACCCACCAAAAACGTTGCCTTTCACCCCGGTCGGCGGCTGGCAGCCGGAGCCGTGGTGCGGCGCGCGGGCAGGCCCCCAGTGCGGCCTGTGCCGGATGCCAGCCGGCGGGCGCCGTGCGGCAGCACGCCCGTGGGCTGCAGCAGGGCCATGGTCACCTTGCCCAGTGGCAATGCAGAAATACACATTTAGGCTCCACCACTGACTGGCCGCGTGAAGCCGAAGTCCAGGAGCTTCCTGGCATGAACATTTCACTAACTAAAAGAAATTTATTCTGAGAAGAGCAAGAAGTTGTTGGGTCTCTCCTTTTGTTTCTTTCCACTGCAAAATACGTGTAGTTTGCACCTTTTCTTATTGCTAAGCTGTGCTGAATCAAGACCAGCCAGGCAAATCAATTCTCCCCATGCAGGCTAGCCAGACCAGCGCTGGGGGGGCAGGCGCTGCCCACCGGCTGCCTACAGGCGGGCAGGTGGGACTTGCTGCTGTTTTAGCCCTCACTGGTAATACTCATGGAAAGAGATGTTGCTAATGCAACCCGAGCTTTTATGGGCGATTTTACTAAGAAAATGACCTTGGGAATAGCTCTATTATTAAATATTATGAGGTATTTACTTCAAGGTCTTGACATCCCTGTAGAAACTACAGAAAATAGTGGTTTTATTTAATGAAAATCTTGTTGTTCAAAAACAGTGTTTTTGAACTCTGGGGATTATTCGGCAGCCCAGTATGCATCCCAGCAGCGGATGCCCGCATGCGGCAGGAGCGCCGAAGCAGGGAAAGCGCCGATTCCCTCCAGTCTGCTGCTCCCTCTGCAGCGCACCTGGCTTTTTTTCACCCTCAAAATGCTTCCCTATGCACTTTGCCATCCATGTCTATCCTAGTGGAGTGATACGTAGTGTTGGTGGTAACAGGACAGTCATCAATGGTGCTCAGACAGGTTCTGCCACCCTCCCAGGACAGTCTGTGGGGGGCATCCACCGTGACAGCTGACCCAGGGAAGCACAACCCCAACACTCTCCTCCCCCTGGCTTTGGGTCCCATCGCTGCTGTGACTCCTCCAGCTGTGGCCTCCAGTGGGTGGCTCAAGGGCAATGAGCGACCAAAACACCAACAGGGGCACCCCTGTCACCAGCCTCTGGCAGCAGCTGTAGGAAGGGGAGGACTGACCCTGCCCGCAGCAGGCTGCTGGGGCCAAGGACAGGCGTATGGCCGTGCTGCAGCACCGCGGTGCATTTGGGCGCACGTGCAAACAGTGCCAGTCACAGACACCATGCCGCCTTTACCACCAGTCTTTAAGAATGGCTTTTCAGTAAGTCTATTTTTTAACCTAAGTAACCCCTCTAATGTTCAATGCTTAGGTTCAGAAGGGGGGATTTATGTTTGCAGTTTGGTTTCCTGAAAAGAGCATATATTGTCATAATTTTAAAAATTATTATTTCTTAAACTCTTGCCAAACAGATCCCAGAGATGCAATGAAGCATCTTGCCTCAGTAGCACACACGGTGGAGTAACAGGGGCCCTGGGGGGCTGAGGCGATGCCGTCTCTTCTGCCTGCCACAGAGGAAGGGGAAAGGTGTCCCAAAGTCAGGTCCCACCGGGAACACAAACAGTCAGGGCACAACACCCTCCAGGGCAGGGCGTCTTGCCTCTGCATCCCAGAAGAGGGTCTGGGAAGCCCCAGCCTTTGGCAAGAAAGGAATATCAACATTACTGCTCAGCCGTGGCCGCATCGGCAGCTGAGGGGCTGCTGCCGGCCACGCCACGCTGCGTCCCCTCACCCCAGTGGGGAGCAGCAGCCTCATAAATAATTCCTCAGTGTAATGGCAATGTTGTAAAACATGAGTATTTAGTGCATACATAATAGTTGTTTATTCATACTTAAATGTCAGCTGGTGAGAACACATTTAAAAGGCTGCCTTCCTGGGGAAGCACAAGCCACCAGAGGAGACAGGCTGAAAAGGCAGCTCTGAAAAGTCACACCGTTTCTTGCCACGCTGAAGCCCAGGGCTGGGGTGACAGACCCCGCACCCCCCCACTTGCCGGGGACCAGGCCTGTGGGAGCCAGCACCATCCTGCTGTCAACAGGACCATCTCCCACTGATGGAGGGCTTTGCACTTGTGCTAGGGCTAAATTTGGCCAGAACTGTGCCGGTTCTCCTGGCACGCTTGTGTTATCCACGCGGCCGAGTGTGGGGATGCCAGTGGAGTGGGCTGGGGGTGGTTTGCACCCCCAGCACAGGCTACGGGGCGGCAGCACTTTGCAGGACAGGGTTGCTGCAGCGTGGTTGCAGGGATGCAGCCAAGGGTGCAGGCAGGGCGAAGTGGGACCGCTTGCCCGCTGCCTGCCTGCTGCCTGCCCGCCGTCTGCCGGCTCATGCTCACTAGCTCAAATGTTCAACACTTGGGAAGGGGGGGAAAAAAAAGAGAAAGAAATTATCAGTAAAGTAAAGCAACACAAACTTATGAAGGACAATTTTTTTTGCTGTCAATACACACAAAGAGGCAAAAATTGGAAGCTTTTGAGGAAAAGAAATGCGTCTGAACTTCTGAGCACACGAGAAAGTACTGAAAAGCCCTGCATCGCCAAGCTCCTCTGAGGTAACTTCTGTGCTCAGAGAGAATATTTCAGAAGACATTTTATTCTTTAGAAGATGCCAAAAATGCAAGACTTGGCACTTTAACAAAACAGAAAAAGGAAAACACATAATCTTCTTAACTAGTAAGTCTTTGAGCCCAGGATCACATTGTTGCCATATAATAAAAAGGGATGTTATGCAGTAATTTGGGCAGTTAAGAATTCTGTGCATACTCAAAATCATGACATTTCAAGGACAATAAAGTTGGCTGGCTCGTGGCCATTGCCCATACGACGAGAAAACAAAAAACCGGATTGTCAGCTGGTTATTCATACCGCATTACAAAACAAGCCTCCCAACAGACAAACAGTCTTTATTGCTTGTGTTTTTGCTCCAGAAATATATTTTTTAATTAAAAAAAGAAGAGTTCTTGCAGCATTCATCTTACAAATGTTAACCCCTTAAAAGACAATTCTGACATACTTTGCCGCTGGCTTTTCCACTTTTTAAATGTTCTACAGACAAGGAGAAACTCAGAAAGAAAAATTTATTTCTCACATGGCATGAGCTGTCTGTTTCTTTTTGGAGAAAGAAAGAAATAATCAAGGCATTCAAGACAGCTTTCATGCTATTAATCATGTTGGACATGATTAATCATGTGGGATGCAATAAATCACGTGGGATGCTTTGATTTTTGGGGCGTCTGACTTGAAATAACTCCTAGGGGGTCGTTTTCCAGATAAAACATGTGAAACCCATGAGCGTGTGCCAAGTGGTGCCTCCAAACCTACAGCCAGGCTTGAGAACAGCCCCGGTTTCGCAAAGGGCTCAGGTGTGGAGCTGGTGGCACTGGTGTGCCGGGCAGGCAGAAGGCTCTGCCCCCGCTCAGCCGGGGCTGGCGGCCAGGCAAGGCACAACAGGGAAGGAGACCCACCATGGGTAGGGTGTTATTTTGGCTTGTAGTGGTATAATGCTGCTTTACCACGACCTGATGGGTCATACAGGCTCCCCAGTTGCTGTATTGTTACTATAGTATGTGTTCATGCACAAACGATGATTTCTTTTGCTTTTACAGATGCTTTACACTGGTATTGGGTGATGCCGCTTGCCTGCGTCACTGCCCTTGCTTTCTGGAGGCTCTGCTTTGGTGAGTTTAGCCAGGAGCCGGGAAAGCCAAGCTCCAAGCCACATACTGCTTAACCCCACACTTTTGTCCTGTCATAGCTCTTTACTTCCATGAATTGATTTCTCCACGAAGAACTTTATTCTGGCTTGTCAATGAAGAATGAGCTTTCTAGTAAGTCCTCTTCTTGCAGAGCTACTGTCCTTTTCAGAAACAGCGGAAGCACCACAATTATGAAATCGCTGGATAAAATTATGAAGTATGAAATCCTGAAAAACTTCTAGGACTTGTGAGTGGGAATAGGGGGAACAACCTTGCCCCACTCCACAGGCACTTTCATTCCCAGGGGTCAGGGAGGTGGGTATTTGCTGTGTCTGGGTGTTCTTATACTTCTCAAAATGGAAGGGAAAACATGGAGGAGGTGGGTTTTGTGGAATTTTTCACATGATGAACCCAGAAGGTGAACTCAGGCCATCATGTGCCGCTGAGCAGCAACACTGGTCCAAACCAATGTGTCTACCACACCTGCTCTCTGGGCTCAGGTTTGGTGCAGGTGCATGTTTTATAACCTCCACAGTAAATAAGGCTCCAACAAGTCACTGAGTCCCAGGCACAGGGCTAGAGGCAATGATGCTCTGGGGGAACCTTGTTGCTCCTTGACCCCATGTACCTCCAGCTCGCATCTACCTCAAGCTTGACCAAAACCCTGGCTACCCCTCCAAATGCCTCACCGAAACACTGGTAAGGGTGGAAAGCTTCCCAGCACGTGCGGGTGTGTGCTTGACCCTCGCTGGGGTGCGCTCAGGGACCACATGCCACAGCACAAAGACAAGATGCTGCAGGGATGGTCTCCTGGCCAGCGCAGCCATGGGCAGCACTCTGTGGTGCAACTTGCCACATGGCCCAACCATCACTTTGGTTTTACTTCCAGCAGGTGACCAGCTCTACTGGTGTGACAGCCCATGTGCTCCTGGTCCCTGGTGGGTCTTGTTGATGAGGTTTTATAAACATGAGTTATCAGTGGCACAGCTCACCCCAATGATCCCTAAACTGTATTTATTCACTTACCTATAGAGGGGCAGGCAGTCCAAGGAAATTAAACAGAAATCTTCCTCACTGTAGAGGGGTAAGGCAGGTTTCTGACATGCTGTTTCCCACAGGTTGTTATGCTGCCTCTTTAATTGTCCCAAGGGGTTGTGCTGGAACAGCTGCGGGTTGTTTGCAGCAAGATGCTCTGGGCTACAGCTTCTGCAGGCAGCAGGAGACCTGGCCTAAGGAGTGATGCTGGGAGGACCTGCTGGGAACAGGTATGGCAGGGGGATGTTTTGGGCTTTTATCCAGGCTGAAGAAAGTGCAAGAGGTGTCTGCAGTGCGTCCAGGGAGTAGGGTGAGCCTCATGGGGAGGGAGGTGATGGGCATGTGGAGGTGCCATGTAATTCCGACTTCTTGCTAAAGGCTGCAATGGTGTGTGAGGAAAGAAATGCCAAATCACAGGTTAAGTCAAATCCCCTCAACAAAGATTTGTCCTTTGATATATTATAGCTCTCCTTCCCTGAATTGCTAGCCAGTCTATCATTTTTATCACTTTATATTGTGGTCAGCGGAAGACACTGGTGCCGGACCCTCTCGGCCATGCTCGCTGCCGTGCCAAGCCTCCCCGCTCCCCGTGGCTCCTGCGAGCTGGGGTGAGCCCTCCTCACCTGCCCTGCACTGTGCAGCCCTGCAGGAAAGAGCAACACCCCTATCTGGTCCCAGGACTCACACAAAAATGTTATGTGTGTCGTATCCCCCCCGCCCCCCGACAGGGGCATGGGCTGCAGGAGAGAGGCACACACTCAGCTGTGCTTTTTTGCTGGTGGGGGAGTGGGCGGATGTTCCCCATTACTTAAATAAGCCTCTCCTGACCACAACTCAGTTGATAGGCTCAGCTGACAAACTTTTATGAGTGATTTTGGGGAAATTGCTTGTGGAAAAACACCAGGATAGATCCTGAACTGATACAAATTGACTCATCTCATGTCAAGTCGCTGTATCACTCTCACCATCTGAGTCCTGGGTTGGCTCTCTGCTCCTCCACAGGAGCTCCTGCTTTCTGTGCTGCCGATCTCCACCCACCGCCTTGCTCGCTCCTTGTATTTCTCCCTCTCCTCCCAAGTTCTTCAGCATCTTTATTTGCAGTGTGATTTGCTCAACCTTCATTTTGTTTTAATCCACGTTGGTCTCTTCCCTGACTCTGCCTATATCTGTTGTTGCCTGTATTTTCATCATTTTGATTGCACATTCTCCAGGACAAAGCACAATGATGCCATTTTTGTGGATAATTAAATTTGCCTGGGTGCAGTCCAGCCAGCGGGACAATCCACACCGCATCGCACAGGAGGGTATAAACTGCCCGGATTTGCATGCAGAGTCTGTCATCTGCTGTGAATCATTTTGGGAGGCTTTTGCATGAAAGTAGCTGTTTAAAAATAAATTGTGTTGTATTAGACTAATGGAAGACAATAAATTCGGCTGGCCTTTTAGCTTAAAATTCATCAATGTCTGGAGCTGGAAGGGGGGGAAGAGCTGGAGGACATTGACATTGCCAGGCTGCTGCGATGCCCGGTTGTGTCACAGCGCTCAGGAGGGTATGGGGACAGCACAAGCATCAAATCCTTCTTAAAAAAAGCAAAAACTAAAAAAAACCCAAACCACCACCACAACAACAACAAAAAACAAACAGAAAAACCACCAACAAAAAACCATCTTCTAAATATCAGTTAAGAAGATATCCCTTAATCAAAGTCTGCTTTAAGTTGCACAGTGCAAAGGGATTATTGCAAGATCAAAACCCTTTGAATTATTGAAGCCTTTCAACCCCAATGGAGTTTACTGTTCCCTGCAGTATGGCAGGGAGAGCCCTGGTTTGGGCATAATTTCCCCAAGATTGGAACATGTTGGGCCCCATGCTGATTTTGGCCAGCCGTGTGGGAGAAGGATTGCAGAATCGAGGCTGAAGCTCAAGCAGACTTTCACTGGGCAGTTTTGGGGAGATAGCATAGCGAGTGCACGACCCACCTCTGCACTGACTCGCAATGCACAACAGGGCTCCTGGGGCAGCTCCGCCTTGCAGGGGCTGCCCTGCAGTCCCAGCCTGGCAGTGGCGGTGCCACAGGGAATGATTCACGATCCGATCGGAACCCCTAGCTTGGGAACTCCATGGGAAGAAGCGCACTGGCTGTAAAGTCAGCTTTATGGTTATTTCTGGGCACCACCATCTGCTCTGAGCACCAGCGCCCCGCTTCCCCATCCCCTCACGTCCCCCGGCATATGCTCCCTTTGCTTTCCCGCTATTAAACGCCGCAGACAGACTGCAGCACCAGGTGGCTCCGGCGTTGCTCCAGGAGAACATCCCTGAGCCGTGACAGCCCCCTGACACCAAGCCTGGGGCTGCAGCAGAGGTTCTCCACTTGCATTAAAGTCTGGGGGCTCTTTCCCTCAGCCCCTGTGTGCCAGTAATACCTCCTTACTCCAGCACTGCTGTAAATTTTGGGTGACTCTGGTAATTTCAGTGGAGCGAGGCCTCCTTGATACCCACATATATGGGAGAAAAGGTGAGCGCAAGACATGGAGGGCAAAGAGCTTATTAGTAGAGCAAATAATTCACAGTGAATAATTTCTTCAACAAACACAGCTCCTATTTCTGAATGTCTGTGAAGGGGCTGTGCTTCTCCCGAATCTGTTGGTGCCCAGAATTAATGGATTTTGCTTTTTTTCCTTTTGCTTTGGGATGGCAGAGAGCATGCTGGCCGTGCTCAGGTTGCTCTGGAGAACTGTGATGGCTTACACCAGTTGTTCACTCTGGTATATTGTCAGAGTACCCTGGCACTCTCCCTCTGCCCAGCTATAGCAAAGGCCCTAGAAACATTCGATTTCCCCAAAAAAGTGGCAAATGCAAGGACTTGCGTGGAGAGGCTTAATATTCACCTGAATTCACACAAAAGACAGGGCAGGCAAACCTTGATCGTTGATGGAAGACAAAGACAAAAGCCATAGGAGCAGGGCTGCTGCAAGCTCATGTTTAAACTCACCTGAGTGCTTGAGAGAATTCCCTGGGTAAATTTGCCCAGAAATTTTTAACTCCATGCATTTGACCCACTAAAACTGGTAGTTTTCTTTAACAACTTCAGTGGCACTCAACCAGGTGGGAGGAGGAGAAGAGGGAAGCCAAGAATATAATCTATGGAAGAAGAAGCTGCAGCAATCAGACGTTTTGTCCTCTATAAAGTACTCTTGCCACTTAAGCGCCCACTTGTTAAATGGCACTTTTGGTTGATGTCATCTGCTGGTTTTGTGAGCAGCTTCTTCCAAAAGCTTGCTCCGAGGAAAAGCATATTTTAAAAAATGCGTATGTATGACAAGTGATGAGTCTCAGGGTCCTGGAAACTCACCTGCCTTGTTGCTGGTAACGTGATCTAGCAGTCCTCCTGAAACCTGCCTCTGTCACACCCCCAAAATGTTGCATTTACAGCAGGCAATATGGGCTATGGGTAAGATGAATGCTATGAGAAAGCTGCAGGTACAAAACTGCTGTGCTTTGAGCTGCTGTTGCCTTTGCTCGCATACACATCACTGACAGTGCTCATCTGGCCAAAGTTAGTTCTGCCCATCAACACCCACCCCGTCCCACATAGGGTCCCAGGGAGGTAACTTGGGCAGATGCTTATTCAGGAGGAAGGTGTGATGGGCAACACCTACTTCTGTGATGGCTGACTACACCAGGCAAGTAAAATAAGCTGAGATTTTATCCTCATCAGCAATTGCTTAAACCAACCCATCTTTGCCGTGGCTGGTGGTGGGCTGGCACAGCAACGTGCCCAGGGCCGCCCGCCTGCTGCAGCTGCTGAGAGCAGGGGATTTGTGATTAGGGGTCTCGTCCCCTCAGCGTCCTGCTCCAAGCCTGCCTCCCCTCATGTCACCTCTGCCCTGAGTTTTGCAGGGCTTTTTTGCAGAGTCGCTTCTGGTGACTTCTCTGTTGTAGCCCGGCACTCAGCAGCGCGGCTGCTCACTCCCCAGAGCCGCGGCAGCTCTCCCAACGCGTGTGTGCGGCGCAGGAGCAGTGCCCGGGGGTTGTGCTCAGCGCTGCGCAGCAGATAAATCTGTACCTGCAGAGCAGGGAGCAGCATGGGTATTGCTGCCCAGGAGTTCAGCAGATTAACTTTCTAGTCATCCCAGGTCTTTTCAAGGGCTCTTCTTTTTTTTTATTATCCAATTAACTATACATGTTAATAAGAAATTTTCTTTTATATAAAACCCAGCAAATTTTTTTTCTCTGCCTCGAGTGACATAAATAGACCTTTTCACACATAGCTTCAGTGTCCTGGGACTGATTTGTGGATATATATTGCTGCTTAGAAAGACTGTAATTTACAGGTGATTGTTTGGAGGACTTCAAATTGCCACCACTCATATATATGGATATATAAATAAAAAATGAAGCTTCTCAGGAGATTCTGCATAAACACTGTTCTTGGGAAGAAAAAGGGTTCTCAATAAAAAAAAAAAAAAGAGTATTTTTAAGATCTATGCCACTGCATAAAGTATGGGTAGATTATTTCAGTCCTTCATTTCTATTTCAGCATTTCTGGACCACTTCCTCTAACATTTTATCTTTTTTCTTCCATCATATAAATCCTCATATATTCCGCTCCCGGAGGAACCGGCAGGTTTGGGATCTGGAGGCAGCAGGAGCCTGCCGCCCCAGCCCGCACCGCCTCCGAGAAGAATAGGGATGGGAAGGATTAGCTCCAGCTACCTTAATGAAATATCACTTCAGCTCCTAAGTCTCTCGCACAGAAAAATACACACAGGCACAAAGAGAAATACTTCTGGAAGCTGCTTGTGATTTTATTGCCTTGCTGCTGGTGCAGCCCAGCTGGCAGCAGCTCGCAGGCACCTCTGCTGCTGGCAGCTGCTGACGGTGCCTGCTCTCAGCAGTCAGGCTTTCTGTTAAAGCAGGACACCCTAAAGTCGCTATTTCACTTTGGAAGATATTTACATGAAGTTTGCTGGTTGTCCCTGACCACGACAGACTCTTGGCTCACTCAAAGCAGGACTGTGGGACTTGAGAGGTGGAGCGGGTCTGTGGCAGCCCTGCAGCAATGCCAGACAAGCACCCAGGGCTGTGCAGCTCCCCACAATGTTTTTCCAGGCTCCAGTGTCTGTGCTTCAGGAGCAGCTGTAAGGGAGAGCTTTATTGTAGCCCTTGAGGGACCTTTTCTGCCATGAATTTGTCCAGTTGCCTGTGTTTTTAACTTATATGAACTTTCAGGCATCTGCAACACTTATTCCATGGTTTTGTGATTTTTTTCAGTTATAAGCACATTAATGCAAGTTTAGCTGACTTTATGTGAGCTGAAAGTAGATCATGTAATGGTAGTTAATGTTCCTTCTCACCCATCAGAAAGCATGTCCTTTCTAGTTCTTTTATTAAAGCTAGCAGCAAAATCTGCGTTCAGCTACCAGGGTGGATTTCCAATATAATTAAGGGGTTTAAAAATGAGCACAGCTTGCATGAAGGAAAAGGGATCTCTATGTAAAAAGAACATGCTTTTAATTGAGATTACTTGATCCAAATTCCGTTAACAAATCCTGTCCTGTGGACACCATCCCCACGCAGCCGGGCAGGATTTATCGGCATTGGCGCTCACAGGGTCCCTTGTGCTGCTGCTCTCCCACGAAGCTGCAAGAGGAGCAGGAGCGGGACAGGCTGCTGTATATCACCCATCTACTGGTCGCCAAATGAGGATTCAGATTCACACCGAGATCTATAAAAGTCAGTAGTTTATTACTGTCTTGTATTTCTATATTAACCACCTCATTATCATCCCAAATGGAGTATAAATCCAAGGGTATCCAGTTGCTCAAGCCCATGTGCTCATGCTCCCCTGCCTCCGGCTGTATAAATCTCAGCTCTGGGTAATGGGAGGGACTGTGTGGTTTCCAAGCTCGGGAGCAGGCGGTGTTTATAAAGGATGAGTTTCTTCTGCTTGGGGGCAGGCCAGGGAGCGCCCTATATTTCTCTTGACCATGCCTCTCTGCACCTGCAGCAGAGCAGCCGGTGTGGGGAGGCAGCGGTGCTGGTGCTCCCTGGGGACCCCATGGGCATGAAGCTGTCCTTGCTGCCGAGCTGCATCTTGCCCCTGTGCGTTGGGAGGTGTGGTGGTCTCTTTGAGGATGGTCTGTCTTTGGGGATTGGGGCTTTTTGCATGGGTGGTGGTGGTTTTGTTCAGCCCTGTGGTTGCTGACGCAAGGCTAGTTTCCAAGTGGCTGGGAACCAGTCAGGGTAAGCCCCACGCGCCCTGGCCTCGGCAGCACGCTGCCTGCTTTGGGCACTCGCTGTCTTGCTCTTTCGGTGGAGATGGCCTGAAATAAATAACTAGGCTGGACTAGGCCAGGTGAGATCATGTCACAAGCAGCAGCAAACAGCCACAGCTAGGAACAGGGGTCTCCCTCGGATGCCCCCTAAGGTGCATGGGGGATTCACTGCTTTGGAGAACTGTGAGGACAGCCAGTTAACCCCCGCCCTGATACGTCAAAAATAGGTTTTATGCCAGGTCCATAGTTCACCGTGTGTCAGAGTCAGAAATAATTGCCAGAGGAGGCACATGATCTTTTGAGATTGGCCATGATCATGAGGTCTCATCCCTGGCAGCTTGTGCCATTAGCAGAACACAACTTTTCCTGTAGTTCAAGGCTAACAACTGTGCTTTTAAGCATCAGTGAGGAATGTTACTCTTAACAATGGTGTATAATTTTCCTAAAATAAATCAAGAAAAAAATGCAACCTTTGGATCAAGCTCTCCCAAAGGTGGCAGCTGTGTTGGCCTCAGTAGGGTGACATGGGTGTGCAGCAGCCCACACACCTGTCCCGCAAATGAGAGCTCACGCATTTATCACTTGGCTATAAACTTCGTAAGGACAGGCTGGCTTACGCTGCTATGAACTGGGGCAGCTCAGACAGGGTTAATGCTGTCTGGCATCACTACTTCCTATTTTGTTGCTGTCTGATGTCAAAACAGCAGTTTCCCACATTTTACTTAATGAATCCTTTTTTCTGTCCTGTTTTCATTATGAAATAACTAATTATTTAACGTTTCTAAACTACTTCAAGTGAGCCATCTCAAATCTGGCACAACTTTTAAAAAATTATTTTTTTAAATATCCTTCTTTTCTCAATGAAGCATGCAGCCTTTCCCTTCAGGTTAGTGCTAACTATGGAAAGACTCGTGTCTGCGCAGGAGCGTGGTTCGCTGTCCCTCTCTCTCCCCAGTTACTTGGTGTTTGCAGCATTACGATTTGATGTGATGGAAACTACAGGTGGAGGATAAGACTGAAGGCTGAAGCTCCTGGTATTACAATTACATGAATTTATATGATTCTGTATGTAAATAGTGGGCCAAGGCATGTTGCTTTTCTCAAAGAGCTTTTTTTTTTTTGTCTAGTTCATTTAGCGGGTTGAGACCAAATGAATGATGGGGAAAGCAAAATTATTTTAAATTAAAAATATTTTCTATTTCTGCGTAATACAGGGCACTGTTTGAGTAGCTGCCTCTTTTAAAGTGCGCACATCACCACTGGCTATTTTTGCTGCAAGTTCCTGTCCAACACGAAGCGATGAGTTTCCCAGAATTTGATAAATTACACCCCTCCTTCGCAAATTATTCTCCTTCAATCTTACACCACCTCTGCTCTTGACACGCATGCTGGAGAGGGTGACAAGCTTTTAAACCTCATTTAATGCTCATACACAAGAGTGCAGAGTTTTCTGGATTTCTCAGAGGTTGGGCACACTTCTCACACTCTGCATGCATGCTTTTTTTATTATTATTTCACTCACAATGTTGCTGCTCCTGAGCTGCTTCATGCACTCAGGTCATGTATATTTTAAAGCAAAGCTTTTGAGGAGAGAAAAATCATCAGGGATGGATACAGTAGACACACAATGAAGAGCCTGCTTGATGCTATGCCCAGTGCTGAGGCTGCCATGAGGAGGTGTAGCTCTTCTCTTTCTCCTCCTCCTGCCCCTCCCCTATGAGCTGCTGAATGCCTCCCGTTGCCTGCCCTCTGGCACTGGGTTACCCTTCCTTCACTCTTCATCATTGGGTGCTGAAACATCACACAGTTGTACAAGGGGTTTTGTTCTGTGCCTCTTCTTTCCCTCCTTTGGGTCTCTTCTCCTCATGAAAACAATAATTTCTCATTTGGTATGTTCTGAGCTGTAGGCTTCAGGCAGGTTTTCCCTCGTTAACACCCTTTGAAGATACATTGGTAAAATGTCAGTGTCATACTTCATCACACAATGAGAACTCTTAAGTGCACATTGTTATTCCTGGATTCATACCTACACCATCTCTCTTTGTCTCTCTGGGAGCCTCATGTAAAGATCAAATATGATGTTACAGATGATGGTTAGAATGAGCAATGCTTCTTCCCTTCCTGCTCTTGTTCCTTCTTCGGTTTTAATTTTGTTTTCCCCCCTCCAGTGGATCTTTTCCCCATCCTCACTTTACCAAGCAAAAGCAACTGGGACACTGGTAGCAGGGTCCTTCATGTCTTTGTTGTGGTGTGATGGGGGAATTAAAGTGCTGGTAGAGCTGTTGGTGGTTATGGCCATCCATGGGTTGTTCTGGAAGCCCGGCTGCAGGGCAGCCCCAGCACCCACATGCCAGTACAGGGAGAGGCGCAGCTGGGGTCCACATACAGCAGCTTTTCAGGTCTGAAGTCCAGCCACCCTTGGCAAGAAAAATGTCTGCAATGCACGTGCTGGACACAGGCATATGTTGTTCCTGCATACCTGCAGATGGATGACCGAGTGTGATTGCACCCTGTACTAGAAATGCAGGGGAAGGATGCGAGGGGGTGCATCGGCCTTTGGGAATTTGGAGTTTAACCTGGAGATATTAATTGAGACACTCTTTTGGAAATTCATGCTCACAGATAGAGTCTCATACGTTTCAGAGCCCTGGTCCAGCTGCTCTAATGTAATTTTAGGCTCCTGAGGCCAAGTCAACACCAGGAGAGGGTGAAAAGAAAGGAATTCAATCAGAAATGAAGAAACTTCCCCAAACTTTCATTCATTTTTGGGGTATTCGTTTGCTGGAGGGTCCCTACCACCACACTCAGGATTGCTGTGGTCACTGCAGACTCCTCTAGATGAAGACAACTTACCCTGACTTTGGAGCTGTCGCAAATGAAAGGCACTTAACAAATGTTTCTGAAATAAGAAAACCTCTGTACTCCTCTCCTCGTCATTCATTTTCAAATTGATAAGTTAAATACTGTACTCCAGCATAAACATTTCTCAGGGACAAAGTATAAACATTTCTAGTGGAGTGCACTTAATACAATTTTGTTTGCCAAGTGGCGCTGTCTCCTCCCAAGCTATGACTATGAGAGGATTTTATTTAAATGGAGATATAAATTAATTGCACTCAGCACAGCCTCTCATCCCAGCTCTCTCCTGCATCGTACCCTTGGACTCTCTGAAGGAAAGGGCAGGTGGGAGCTGCTGCGGCACAGCCTTGCTGAAATGCTGGCAGGACACCACCGCAGCCGTTCCCCTGCCTGCTGCCTCCCCTGTCTACCCTAGATAATTTTTTTTCCATTAGAAGAGACGTGACTGGAGTTGCTTTAGTTAGATGGATGCAGACGCAATCCCATAAAAGACCTCTTTCCCAAGGCAAGGGTTAATGCAATGTTTTGTGACTTGGCTATACGGTGATGGGAGATACCAACTCCTAGACAGCTGGATTAGATTAATATATGTTAGCTATTTTAAGGTCTCATTCAAGAGAAGAGAGCCTAATTTTAGACTTTGATTGAAAGCCTGTCCTGGTAATAGCATGGCTAATTTCCTTTCAGAATTGGCAAAATTTAAGTTTTGACAATGTCTTAAACTGGGCCCAGCTACTAACAAGTCTGCATCTGTCTGTCTCTCTGTCCCTTCTCTAGCTGAACTCCTGTTTAGGTGCCAATTATACAGAAACTGGTGAAAGCTGACTCTCCTCTGATTCATACTTGGTTATACACTCTGTTGATCCCTGAAATACTTTGGAAGAAAATGAGGAATGAAATAAATTTTGCGTTCTAGACTGAAATTTCCCTGTTTCACACAGAACTGCACACTACCAAAGCTGCAGCCAGGTGTGGTGTGCGCTGCGAAGCTTCTCTGCCTCCGTCACCCCCAAAGGCAGTCAGTCAGTCATAAGGTCATGAACTGTCTTGAGGTTTGTTTTCTGTAAGATGCTACAGTTCCTACGTGGAGGATTTTGATAGAAAGATTTCCTCCACAGCAATGTGACCTGCTCATTTCAGAAGGGGAGGCTTGGGGCAGGGGATGGAGGCTGGGGATTGAGTCTTCAGCCCAAGCACTGGAGGGTCCCATGGACCCTGGCCTGCTCGAGACCCCTCTGAAGCTCTGCCCAGCGTCGGCCCTGCCCTTCCCTACAAGGCAATGCAATCTGTCAAGTCTGCAGAAACAAACTTGTTCTCATAAAGCACGCAGCAGTAATTTTATGGTACAAGAGGAGAGACGTACAGCCAGGGTCTTGCTGCTGATCAGAAAAATGGCAGCTACCTTTTGTATGACTATTGCTTTCTTTCACTTTTTTTTTTTTCTTTAAGATTAAAAACCTCCCAAAGAAGGCTTACAAGTTTTATGGCAGAGGTATACATGAAGCAAATTAAAATTCCATAAATATATTTGCTGGCTAAAATTTATACATCCTGTATTCCTCGGGTATCTAATTAGACCCAAGAAGAAAATAGCCCTGCAAAGGATAGGCATTTTCTTCAAATAATTTTAAAAAATTGAGCTAAATAATAGCCATTTTATACTGCACACAATATAACTGTTCTTCTTGTATTGGGGAGCAGTTATAAATTATCTGGTATCCCATTCAGTCTTGTTGCCACGCCGAGTACCAAACAATTGTGAATGTAGTTACTGGGCATGTAAATTCACAGCTTTCTGACAGTTATACCGTTATTGCCGCTGCTAACTAACCTTCTGCATAAAAAATGCAATCCCTAGGAAAGAAGGAGCATTTATCTAAGTGCTGACATTGAAACATTCTGAATAACTCTTTGAATCATTTGTACTATTATGGGTAGAAAATGTAATTATTGTAATCAGCCTTGAGTCTGAGGCCATGTTGTTTTAAAAAAAAAAAGAAGGGAGAGGGAGAGAGGGGGGAACCAGATCTGAACAACGAAAATGAACCTTGATAATGGAGCAGCCTTGAATTCCACTTCATTTATCACACTAATGGATGTCAAGATGACCTCAATCAAACATTTTGTTTTCCAGTTTTAAGCAATGGAAAATGCTTTCTTTTTTTCTGAAAAAAAAAAAAGAAGTTATTTAAATTGTTCCTAGTAATTACATTAGAGTAGAAGGTCAAAGTCAATATGAAATAATATCCACCAACCTTTTGATGAGACTTGTCCGGGCTCTTTACTGACACAATTCACATATCTCTATAATCCTAGTGCAAGCTTTGTATTTCTCCTTCCCTATTCCTTATGTTTTTATACTTAAATAGAAATCACATTTCTTGCTGGTTTTATTAGTTCTCATTTGGAGCCCCAGTAGTATTTCATCTAATATTTTTAAGCAAAAGATCATGTGGTTTAAATACTATCTCCCTGACTGGTGTATTTCAGGGTAGGATATAGCTGTAGAAAAGATATAGAAATCTAAATAAAAGCAAGTTTATGACAACAGCAGTTCATTAAAATGTCTTGATTCACCTAGGCCAATCTCATGAATAACATTACACGGGACCTCAGGTAGGTCCTGGGCAAAACATTGTGAACATGGGCCCTGTATCCAGATTTTAATATTTCAGTTCAGTGATATCTCTGTGATGGCTAAAAGCATCCAGATACCAACACTTCTGCTCCCCATGACTGGTAAAACTGTTGGTTGGATCTAAATTCAGCCACGGTCCAGAGCTGCCTCTGGTGGCTTGTCTTCTTCTGGGTCATACAACTTAGTTCTGAACGTTGAGTGAAAGTGTCTGTCTACTCCTCGGAGTTACAAGCTGGTTTTTTTATGTCACTATGCAGTATAGTCCATAATCTGAACCAGTGTCTCCTGTAACAGTTGGAAGAGATACTTGATGGATGCATTTGACTCATTTAAGTTGGCAGCACAGGCTTTCTGTGGATCCACAAAGTGTCTTGAGTCATTGAGGACCTGTTTCACAGATTTCCAAACACAAATGCAAGCTGTAGAAATAGGAATTGTTTAGAAGCTACAAATTAATTACTTCATTCAACACCGGCAGTTTTACTAAAAAAAAAAAAAAAGAAAAATAACAAAAAAAATCATCAGTCTGAGGAGAAAACCGAGGAGGAGGCACTATCTGTGAGCATTTACTGACCTTGAACTGACATGTAGCTGTGGCAGGTACAGGGGCTTCTGTCCCTCTTGTAGTCTCTTCTGTCCATGGGGGATGAGGCAAATGCCGTTTCACTTCTGTAGGTGCCAAAGAATTTTTCACAGGCCTCTGCAGGTCTCTTTTTGTAATTTTTAACCATACTTTTCATATATAGTTGTCTTGGTGCATTTACACCGTGGTCAGAGAAGGAAGATATATGCCCTAAAAGAAGACATTGTTAAAAGATTCAGGTCTGTTTTGAGGCACATTTGCTACAGCAGATTATGCAAATCCTGGATCTGGACACAAGAAGTATCCCTAAGCCCAGGTGTATGGACTTAAGAGATCTGCGCACTCTCTTGCACCATATAAATTGCATGCTTTCTGTTCTCTAATGCAAGATTATTTCTGTCTTTTCTAGTTTTAATGGGATAATGATGTGCTCTGTTGACATTCTCCACTACAGCTTGTAACATTATAAGATTATCTTGATTTTTAATTCTGGAACTTTAAAAAGTGCTTACATTAGTGTCTTTGGACAGCACTCGCAAAAATACCACGGTTTATTTAAGAGGCAATCTGCTTCTTTAGGAAAAGATATGATGCAGTAAATGATTTGTAAGAAATCTGCAATGAACCCCCTGCCCTGAGAATAGCATCATGCAACAGACCACCGCAGGCCCTTGCTCATTTAAGTGTGAAGCTCACAGAGCACTCTGTGCCAAATAAATTTCTTTGAAATGGTCAGAAATCATCCATATGGTAAAATATCATCTTGCCTCTCTCGACCAAAAATGTAGTATTTAGAAAAATACTTGGCAAAAAAATGTGAGCTCTGTTGTTCCATGCATGGGACCCTCCTGAAGGAAGGGCAGAAACTGGCTCGCCCAAGTCCCCCGCCCTCCCCAGCTGGGCAGAAAGTAGTTGCATGGCAGAAAAGAGCAGGAGCAAACAGGTAAGATGAGAGGAAAGATGTGCAATGCTTAAAAGGATGTAAAGAGAGGCAGGGCACAGACCTCAGTGTCTTTCCTGGGAATAATTGTGCACTACATAGTAACCTCAGGCGAAAAGATAGACCAGTGAGTCATAATAGAAAAAAAAAAAAAAAGTGTGGACATTTTTAAGTTAAGCTTTTAAGAATAAATAAAACTCTACATTGTGACATAAATCAGCTGCCTCTTTCCCCCTCCCTACCCCCCCCACCCTCAAGCACTCGCTAAAGCGATTGGAAACATTTGGGTCTGAAAAAATAAAGGGAAAACTATAAGTGCTTTTTCTTTCTTTTTTTTGCCAAATCATGCAGAAGATGCTGGCAGCTGCAAAGATTCAATTATACACAATGCAAAAAATAATTTAAAAAAATAATGGCACTTGAAAAAAATTGCCTCTCCAGAAATTGCGTGGAACAATAAATCTGTTAATTAGCTAATTAATATTCAATTGGGGTCAGTGGGCTTAATAGAACCTTTTTCTGAGACCCAAGAAATTTTCCAATCACAATGTTAAGTCTGCCCACTTTCATTATCATCTAAGCGCAGGCAGCCCTTATCTGGCCGCCAGGCGCCCAGGAACAATGCCGCACCATTATCATCTCGGCGCAGTGCGTGCGGGTACCACAGTCGGATGTTGCAGGCTGTGAAGTAAAAATGCTTGAGCATTTAGGGTAATTGATATATGGGTTCTGCTGTATTGTTTAGGGCTGTTTGTTTGCTCTACTGGTATTTAAAGCAGCAGAGCATCAGAAGATTGATTTTCATTGGCTGCCATTTTTTATTTTTTTTAACAAAATTGATGACAAGTTGTCAGTGCGGGACCCGGACCAATAGCATCCGGCAAGTCCTCCCCATGGCACAAGGGCTGCCGTTGGCCATGGCTGGGCAGAGGCGGAGGTGCCGGGGCACCGTGCTCCCCGTGCCTTCTGCTGGATCTTGTCCGGCAGAGGCACTGCAGTAATGCTCGCCTCTGTGGGGCAGACATTTAAACCCGCGTCACTATAAAAAGGACACATTTAAACTGGCATCGCTATAGAAAGGACAAAATGCAAGATCTATGTTATCAATGGTGGTAGCTGCTTTTATTTGTCTATCCAAGGGACTGCTGTTTTGTGCTCCAAGACCTGCTATCTGTTTCTTCCCTTGATATCAAAGTATGGAGAGGGGGTTGTTGGGTTTGTGTTCCCCCACTGCCCTCCACATTAAGAGAAAGCTGCAGATTGCAGCTTTTGGAGTTCACTGGACTGAATACCATTGTTTATGGTATTCCACAGCATTTCATAAAACAGTTTGTGCCCAAAATTAAATTTGGTGTTTAGCTAGCAGTAAATCCTCCAGGTTAGCTTAGGGAGGCCATCTAGGTCCAAGCGGTTTGACACAGACTCCTTAAATCAGTGTCCCAGGTCTCTGATGTCTACCATACTCTTCTGATGACTATGTTGTAAATGAGAAATACAGTTGGCGTTAACTCTACAGAATGGGGACATGATCTACAGGACCTACCTGCCCCGCCACTTCTTCACTGAGCTTCATCTCCATGAGCTACTGCAAGTGACACCAGAGAGGGTAAAAGTTGCCTGAATACTTTGCAGTTGCCTAATTCAGCTGTTAAAAGTTCCTCCAAAAACTTCTCCATCAAGGAGCAATTATTTCCCCGCCTTTGCACAGCTCCTTCGCCAGCCCTAGGTTTGTCTGGGAGATGATCTTGGAGGGCTGAAGAGGAAAAGGGGTTTTTCACTGGAAATTTGGAAACTGGGAAATCCTTTTTCTTTCTTTCTTTCCTTCCTTCTCCATTTCCTTTTCTTACAAAGGGTCTCTGTTGCTGATATTCAGGGGAAAATATAACTACTTAAAAAAAAAAACTTCAGAATTTTGCAAGTATTTCCCAGGTGTCGGTTAGTTGTCTACTTAACCTGAAATTAGAGACTTCTGATTCTGGATGGTTTATCCCTGAATCTGCTGGAAAAGAATATTTCAGGTGATTTCTTGCCAGTGAAGCTATAGGTTAAATGATTTGCAGGTGCTGGCCTTTTGTGGTGGTGGCTCCTCTGCCTGGTGCACCCTGAGGAAGTGTTCTCCAGAAGCTCTTAGGAGGACGTGGGTGTTTCTTAGACAGGGAGATTTCTGGAGGAGACGAGAAGGTGCTGTACGTGTGGGACACTGTCAGCCCTTCCAGGCCAGATGCCTGTATTTTCCCTTCAGTCTTCACGGTGGTTTTTCCAGTTAGCTTTTTCAGCCCAACTTCACAGGGCTTACATACTTTATTTTAGGGGCATGGGTTGGGGAGGGGGAAATAAATTTTTTTTCTTTCTCCTCCAACTTTCTTGCAAGTCACTGGACTTTTATATTTATTTCCAGGGTAGCCTATGTGCAATTACTCTGATTAGATCCCGTTCACCACCTCTCTGCTATAGTGCGCACATACCCTAAACCTTAAAAGGAAAATAAAAGCTGCTATTTCCTATTTTCATAAATGAAAAGATGTTTCAAGTATTGGGAGACACTGAAAGAAATTCTGCAGTTTGAAGATACTTCAACTTAACTACTAATTGCAGAGGACCAGTGGGCGTAATTTTGGCACTATATTAGCTTTGCCACTCCATGAATAATTTGCATACAAAATGCTTTATTTTGGCAATCTATTAAAGAGCTATACAGTATTTGTGGCTTATCGCATTCACGCAGGAAGCAGGATCCTTGGCCATCTCGTTAAATTCTGTTGATGCATAACAATTTAAAGCATGGCACAAGCTGGTATGACATTTAAAGATGCCTTCACTTAATTATATTACACAAATATTGGGTTGTTTATCCTTGGGAATAAAGTCTTTTTGAAGTCAAAGTTGGCATGCGTATAAAGGAGTAAATTTTAACTGATCCCTCAAGTGGGCCTCCTAGCTGCAAATTGGGGTTCTTGCATTTTTTAAATTATTTGTGATAAGAAGCATTACACTTTGAATACAGCCACTGGAGTTTGTTTGGTACTCCCCCCCTTCTTCATCTCTAATGGAAAATATGCTCCTTAGCAATAAATCGTCACATGAAACCAGAGGGGTAAGTGTAGGCTGGGGGGAGAAATGGGACAAACAGTGGCAGTCATAACAGTTTGTGGCTGCAAAAAATACTCACTTCTGTCTTCTGCAGGAGTCCTGTGTCTACAGTGCTACAGTGTCTATAGACTGCCTGCACAGATGCAATGGGGAAATGAGGGTAAAAGCAAAACTGATGCTTTTTTTATATCCCCAGAATGATAATCAGCAAAAAATGGAGTCTGGGTTTCTCTGCAGATAATAAATTGAAAGGCTGCAAATCTAAATTTTTTTTCATGGTAGAGATCCTTTTCTATATGTCACACACAGAAGCTGAAGGACAAAAGACCAAGAATGGGCTGGAAGAGAGGTCTCCATCCCAGTAAAAGGCACATATGGGGACATCCTAGCTGAGGAAAATGAAACCATCCATTTGCCAGTGTTGGGAAGAAAGTGCAATCATTTCATTCCGTAGATTATGTTAGTAACAGAGAATAGATCAAATTTTGGCTCAGTGAAGAGTAGAAGGGAAGATCAGTGTGGGATGAAAACACTTGATTGGAGCAGGAGCTTTCTTCCATTTCCTTCTCCAATTTGACCAGCAAAAAAGGGGGGAAAAAAGGAAAACAAAACAACTCCCAAACAATAAAAAACCCAAACAAAAAAAGACCAAACTAGGGACCAATCCTACCTAACCTTACTTGTAAATAAATGAGATGACCTCTAGGTATGTGAAGTTGTAAAGTGACCATCACTTTAGATGGTCACTGCACATCAGTTGAGTTGCATTTAACAGCCTTGTGTCCCTTTCTAAGCTTATTTTAGAAGCAAAATGTGGCGGCTTGAAATGCCTTTATGTTGTTGGGTTCAGTAATCAGAAACATTCACTTCATCCAATTCTTGCATAATGTAGGAAAAATAGATAGTATTTCATTCTCACCAACAACAGTCATACAGAAGGCATTCACTAAACACAGCTTAGAGTGCTTGTCTGCGTGGTTATAACTAGTATTTGTCTCCTCTGGTTTAGCCAAAACATCAATTCCCATAGAAAAACTAACTTTACATCTCATTTCTTAGTATACTCATTCAGCTATTTAGAGGGTTTTTAAAAACCAAGTATATATATTATTTTTAAGTCTGTAGTTTCTCTAATTCAGCCACAGTTCTGCTGGCTGCAGTTCTGAGCTGCGGTTCACCTGGGAACTTCTTTGCCCCTAAAGATAAAGTCTCAAAAAGCTGAAAGGAAGGGCTCGTCCTGACATGGTGGCCTCATCTTCTCCTTACCTGTACTTTGCAAAGCTGCATTGCTGTAAATGCATAACTTGAAAAACATGCAGCCCAGGGGGAATTAGCACCACTGCAGTGGAGGAAGAGCTGCTCCTTTCAGTCAAGGAGACGGTTGGGTCCTAAACCTACTCTTGGCTTTGTTGTTTTTCCCCCCTTCCCCCTCCTAATTAATTAACTAATGAGCTGATATGAAGTAATTTTATGTATTATAGACTATTGATAAAATCAGTGTTAAGTATATTAGCAATTAGGAAAGTAAGAGGATGTTAGAAATTCTTACGTCCAATTAAGTACTCTGATTTAAATTACTGTCCTCCCATTATCCTCTATTTCAATCTATAAACTGTCCCTTACTGATGATGGATATGTATAGATTCACCCCTGGAGAAGCTACACCATGTCCTAGACTATCTGCCAGTGCAGAAGGATGGATCCATGCACAGGCACTCTGTCCCGAGCCCCAACCAGCTGCTCAGCCAGACAGAGGCACCTGAATGTCTTCAAATACACAACTTTCCTTACCCTAAATCCCATTCATTTTTAATAAGATTTAAGAGCCCCGTCTTCATCCTTAGATCACCGCAGCTTTGTGAGTGCTGGCACATCTGGTCACTGCCAGTGCCTGTGGCCAAAAACATGGGGACACACTCCCGAAACAGGGAGATGTGGAGCAATGTCCATGTCCTGCTGATGTCCCGAGTGGTACGGCCCCACCGAGCTGGTCTTAAAAAGCCATCATGGGACTGCCCTGGGGTGTTCTGTAAATTAGCTAGGCACATCAATGGCGTTTCAAATTTGACCTTAAGGCTTTGGTCCTCAAGGCGTTGTGGCACCCGCCTTTAACTAGTTATAGCATTTCCAATGACTGCAGCACAGGTGAGCAACTCCCACTGGTGTAATTCTTTATCGTGAGTTGGACATTATCTAACTTTAAGGATCGGCACTTAAGGACTGGCTCAAGTTACTGTCTGAAAGTACATGAGTATTTTCAACTGCTCATCTGCCCTATAGATAATCAGGGGACTAATCTGTTACTAAAAGGAAAAGGTACTAAATTTTAGTCCTTCTAAGCAAAAAAAAAAAGGAAAAAAAATGTAAATTCTGCATTGAAATATGCTCAATAATCAAAGAGCAAAAGTCAGCTTAAAGCTGTGCTTTGCAGCAATGCAGTGAGGTCTCCCCCTGCAACTACTTCTGTCACAAATTAAACAGCATTCATACCTACCCTGGTAAACAGCATATCCTGTACTGTTTCCACCAAGTGTAGCCCTAATATTTATCTTACACTTTCTATTTGTTGTGAGATTTGGTTGAATAAATTTTAGCTTCACAATAAACATCCCTCGGAGTTAATGGACCAGCAGCGAGGCTGCTGAGCTCCAAGCCGCACCAGCAACGCCAGCAAATGCCAGGGAATTACTCGCAGGTGCAGGTACTTGGCAGTGCCCGGGGCTTGCCAAATGCAGGCGGTAATGACTGGCATAAAGAGTTTGGCCAGTGTGTTAGACAAACTGGGCATGCCGCAGAGGCATGGCTCGCAGATCTCCTGCCCCCAGTTCGGCAGCGGTTCCATCAGTTATCTGTCTGCAATCAGGAGAAGCGCCTCATCGCTGTAGTTGTAACACCCTGAGAAGCAGGCTGCTGCACAACGCAATGGTCTGCTGCACAGCCTAAGGACGTAACGGGGGTGACTGGGGAAAGTAAGGAAAACCTGCAACATCAGCTCATACTCATTAATAACCCTTTGGGGTTTTTACCCTTTTCTTTTTCTTTCTATTTTCTTCTTTTTTTTTGTTTTTCTCTGCTTTCTTTTTTTTTTTTTTTTAATCACTTACTGTAAAATTGAGAGCACTGATTTCTCTAGCTACATCAATTTTTAGTCGTAAGAAGTTAGGAAACACAAGATGTACGTACTGCAGTTATTTGCCACTGATGTGTGAGCCTACAATCCCAGCCCTCACAGCCATACCTAGCTGAAAGGTAGGTGCCCAGCCTTTTCAGGTTTTCAAGAGCAGTCATATAAGGCACATTCATGCCATGCTAATGCAAGCCTTGGTCTTCGTGGGATCAGCTAACTGCCTTTTCTCTGTGCATTTTTCAAAGCATTACTGCGTACGTGAGCAGAACCACAAGCTTGAGCGTCAGCTGTCACGGTGGCTGGGACCAGAGCTGAACAGAGTGGATAGGACAGGCAGGAGGCGTTGAGGGGGGAGGCTCCATGGGGAAGACAAGCACAGCGTGACTGCCAGACCACGCGGCTGGTCTGATCTTGCGCTCTTCAGGGGCTTTTTAATTTCAGAGGATGATGCCTGATCTGCAGGTAGAATTCGGGCCTTTGGGCTAATTTTACTTAATCTTACAAGATCTCCTGAGAGATTTTTAATGGGAACTCCGTATTAACTCTCCCTCCAGCTGCACATCCAAAGATTATTTAAACTTGAATGTCTTATCAGCCCATTGAAAATAATAAGCTATCGTTTCTACCCTTTTTGTCAAGCCCTTGATTCTTCCTTCATCCCTATGCTGTTGCAGCTGCAGTGCCTCTCTTTGAGGCTGTCTCCTCCTCTTGCAGTGTCTGAGAGTGGCACTTTCTACAGAAAGACATACTCATGTCATTCTTCCTTTTCTCATTTGTGGGAATCATCTATCAGCAGTAGCAATACTGTTGTGCCCAGAGACCTCAACCAAGCTCTAACCATATAGAATGGCTGAAGTACTGGTAGCAACTGGAGGAGCCTAACCAGACAAAAAAAAAAAGGTACAGAGAAGTTGAATGTCTTAAGTAAAGACACATGCAAAGGAAGTAACTGCCCCAGAAATACCAAGTCACCTGTGACCTTGATTAATATTTTGCTCTTTGATTTGCCTGTCTTCTGGTGACTAGTCCTACCTGGCGCTGCAGAGGGATATATGTGCTGCATGGAATTGGGCTGTCCATGCAGTTCTTGCACGAGAAGACTGGCATTTGAATCTCACGCCAGAGTAAGCTGCACTTGAGCTTGTGTGGGAGGTGCACGTGCCTTCAAAAGTGTAGGGCTTCACTTCTGAAAATTACCCTGGTGATAACGGATGACTACCAACACCCTATCAGTCATATTCTTCTAGTTTGCTTCCAGTGCCATAATTTTTGGGGGAAGGGCTCCTACAGGATCTGGTTGGAGTTTTATGGTCTGTGCCTTGCATGCTGTCAAGTATGTGCATGAGAAATGTTTTACCCGATACTCAGCTGTTTCTCATGTGTGACAGAAACCTGCTGCGCTCTTTTTGCTAGTCCTGATGCCTCACACTCCACACGTACCTGGCCTGTTTAGCTATGGCACTGAAACAGGCTGCAGTATTAGCTCATTGTTGTTCACATGTACGGAATTAACATGTGACACCTGTGGTGGCATTGCTTGCATTAAATGGCAGCATTTCATAAAAGTGCTGAATTAAATCCTGAGTGTATATAAAACATGGTGGCTCTACTGACTTGCAGTTTTCAAGCCCTGCTTGGCTGTTTTCTTACCCACCAGTGCAGAGTCATATGATGGACTTCACGAGGCTGGTTGGAGCACTGCTTAGTCAGAAACCAGTATGATTTTTCTTTTTCCTAACATGACGGGTATCAGTCATAGGACCTGAGCTCCTCTTTGATTATCTCTTAGTGTTGACCTGTCCTACTCATCCAGTGCACAGTTTAATATGTGGAACGTTGTATTTGAAAAGTTATTATTTAAACACCTTATTTATGTGTTTTGTCATAAAGTCTACGCAATAAATTGAAAGGCATAATGGGGAGATTCTCCACAACCCGCACATCAACTTCCTGATGCTTTTACCACGTAGGTAATGCAAAATACCATTACCAGTTACTTCATCATTGTTGTTAACACTGAGAATTAAAAGTAACTGATAGATAAAATGTTATTATGCAATACCTGCATTTCCTTCTCTATCTTAGTTATCTTCATTATCACAAATGCCACAATCCCTTCTACCAGCACCCATCAGTGAAATTTGTGGTAGGTGGTTTGTGACATGTTCCTGTGCAGTATGGGACAGAGTTTAGCACCATCTAGGAGGGATGCAAATGATATAACATGCATGCTCATAAGGCTGTAAAGAGCATTGGGATGCTGCTGCTGCTGTTACAATAAATGAGATTGCTGTTGACATGGTTTTCTATGAATTCCTATGACTTGCAAAAGATGATGTTGACCAGCCAATTATGTTATATTACCACTGACTATGAAACATGGATCTAATCTGAATCTCATTGATGCTAATGAACATTTTTACACTGACTTCAAAAGGTGCTGTTGGATCAAGCAGCAAATTATTTTCCTCCAGGGTATTTAAATTTTGATTGTGTCCCACAAAACTAGAATATTTCAGGTCTAATGAGCAGGACATAACTTTTGCCCCATTACAAGGAAAATGTAGAGGCTGACATTGATAAAACAAGGTGGATTTTTCCTTCCACCGACTATTTGACAGTTGCGACAAATTGTCTTCTGCCATGAGTTCCTACTAGACACTCAGTTGTTGGTACGGAGGGCAGGGTCAGTGGTACAAACTTTCACAGCTTCAAAAAAACCACCTAACCACAAGATGTTTCTATAAAGCACACATTTCTGGCCTACTTGAATCCAGCTGTGTGACTTTCAGGTCAGGAAGAGGAATTACAATACAATCTTCGCTAACTTTTGATTCTCCACAAAAGGTCTTAACAAAATTGGATGAATTTTATATGAATATGTTAGCAGGGTGTAGAATAACTCTTTGCTTGCCTTCTTCTCACTGAACTGGTAGGTAGCCTTTCTAGTATGAATAGAGCCCTTTTTTTGTAATGAAAGTCTTACGAAAATATAACAAATGAATGGAAAGAGAAGCACAGTAAGTTCTGCATCTTTTCATTGATCTGTTATTTTTAGTAAATCACATGTAATCATAACACAAAATCCTTGAAATATGATGTGACAAAAATAATCAGAAATCAAGCTCAACCTGAAAATTAAAGACATCAGCTCACACAGCTCAGGAAAGCAAGAATATATTTTAGATGGTCTAGCTGGCATATTGCAATCTATTTAGCAACGTAGTTAGCATACCGCTGCATCTGGTGCAGTGCTGTGTTCCTTATTAATTTTCAATACGTTTATTTGCCTGCTTTATGCTTCAGATCTGCTGGGTACTGCCAGATGTGCTATGCCGTTTCCTTGGGTTGAATCCAGGGTTTACCACCTACTTGCCTGCTACTGCAACTCTTGCAACATCTGCGCTTACCCCAGGTAAGATGGGTGTTAGGAGGGCAGTTCAACATCCAGTGTGAACACGCATAGCAAAAATTAATTATAGCATATACTGTATGTGATAGAAATGAGTTACTGCCTAATTATGTCTCCTGTTTCCATTCAGATGAATTAACGTTTATTGTGAGCCCTTGGGAAACCAGACACACTTTAAAGTTGTAATGAGTGCTATCATTATTGCTTTTGACAGTCATTGAAGTATAATTATCTGATCACCTATTTAAAAAAAAGAATCAAAACTTGTTATATATGAGTTCTGAGCTGGCAAATTACAGAACAGTCACCTTAGGAGAGCAACCGCTCAGCTATTTTCTGTAGTGGCACTGCCATCTCCTGGAAAAACAGAAGTTGTGCTTCTAAATTTTTCACCTTGAGATGAAACAAACTTTTCAATAGCAAGAGGTTAAGTATAAAAGCCAACAAACTCTTAAATTTAAGGGGTTAGGAGTTGCTGAGATAGCTGGTTTCAATGTTAGAAATGGCTGCATGGTTCTTTGTTATCAAAGGATTTTGCTGAGGAACATGAATGGATGTCATGTTTGGAGTGTTGTGGGCTGCTCCTGTTCAAAGCAGATGGTGATAACAGCTAGGTGCTCCTGTGGTTTGGTGTTTCTTTACAAATTGTAAGTTCCCTAACACATCATGAATTGCCCACCAAGAAATGGTGAAGTATTACTTCACTTAATGCCCGCAGCAGTAACCCAGTAACCCAGAAACAGATACTTTCAGATTATGGGATTTTAGCAGTCAAGAGGTTTGTATTGCAGTTTTCATCTGAAAGGAGATGTGGGGGGTTTTTTTTGTTTGTTCGTGGGTTTTTTGGGGTTTTTTTGTTTGTTTGTTTTTGTTTTTTGTCTGCTTCCTTGGCCTTTCCTGAGCCGCCCTGTGATAATTAGTGATGAACATCCTACCAACTTCCTAACTTCTGGCTGCTGCCGAACGATCTCCCCAACTCCAAACACACCGCCTGTGTCTCTAGGTGCTGCGTCAGTTTTGTTACTCAGATTTTACATTTGTCCATATCCCCAGTTGTCCTCTGCCCCAATGCCAGCTTTTCTACCAATTCGCTTGGACCTCTGGCTGCTATGTATGACCTTCAGCCTGAAGAGGAATTGTAGCAAGAGCCCCTCACACTCTTCCCAGGCTCAGCTTCTCAGTCTGGGTCCAGGAGCAGCCAGAGGATGAAGCCATGGCTCTGCCCACAGTGGAGGAGGACTCTTCTCCCTGCCTTAGCTCCCTTTTCTAGAAAGGAGTGGTAGATAGGCACCCATGTCTCACATGGGGTTGCCCTTTCTTGGGAGACAGACAGGTGAAGCACGTAGCTGCTCAGCAGTGTTCTCTCTCACGCTGGGCTGAAATCCCCCTCCAGGCCCAGCTACTTCAAGCATGCCTTTTTTTGTTTGCATAACGATAGGGCTGGGGGAATGCTGCTCTTGCTTCGGTGAAACACCTACTGCTTCCTCAAATAATGGAATTGTGTTCAACTACAAAATATTAAATCCTTTCTCACTTGCACTTGCCAGGTAACCTGTGAGACCGTGCATTTTCCACTGCACAACCCCCTCCCCACCCTGCGCCAATTAGGTATCAGGATATTTTCTCTGTTTCCAATCAAAACCAAGTTTTTCTTTTATCCAGATTCCTCCTACAATTACTGTCTCTTTGCTGGGGAGAAGCTGTGTCTGAACTATCCATGCTTTATTATCCGCACTCTGCTGTAATGGCGACCCATTACTCCCACACCAGCCCCAGCTGGTCCCATTCCCGTCTCTGCAGTGCTGGCATACGGGTATGTTGGCTGTTTGGTCAGCCAGCCACACACCGCTCCAGCTGAACGGTCCCCCCTTACATCACATTCTGTATGCTGCAGGGATGCCGGCCTCACAGACCTCTAGAAATTACACAGCCTTTCACTAATTCTTTGGATTATTGGTTTTTTTTGCCTGTGATGCACGTGTGATACCAAAGCTGCTGCAAAGGAAGTTGCTAGGACTGTCGCCCAGCCTGTTCATTTCTGACTCTGCATAGTGTCAAACTGCTCTCTGAAATAATCCTGTGGATAGCAGGATCATGGAAAGCAGCACCCACTTTTCTGACTGTGGTCAAAACAAAAGTCATGTCTGGTCTGTTGAGGATTTTCCTTTTATTAGAAACACCTAAGCTCCTCTGCAAGATTTTTATACCATACCTTGTCACAGATTTGCTAAAATTTTTGTAACTTCAGGCTGCCCTTCCTTTTTAAAATCATGAAATAGCAGGATTTTATTGTCTTTTGAATAAATTCAGTGTAACCAGTTGATACTGGTACCAATATCTATGAGGACTTTTTTCCCAACCTAGAAGAACTCTCTAAATTTTCAAGTTTTCTCTTGTACATGCATAGGTTGGTTACTTGGCAGTTTCTTCCTGAAACTGAACCACTGAAGGATGAAGAACATTCATATGCCTGCAAAAAGAAGAGAGGTAACAGACTTTTTCCCCCCCTCCAAATAGATTTATTCCCTTCAGCCTCCAATACTTTTCTCTCATGCTTAGGGCAGTGTTTGATACCAGTTTCCCAATAAGCCTATCTGGAGACAACAGCAGCAATGAAGAGTTTTTACTCAATACAGATTGCAAAACCAAATTGCTTCTGTTTTTCTAAGCATTCAGACGGGCATCTGCCAACATTCCTCAGTCACAAGCTACTGCAAGAAGCATGGTTTGAACTGGCCTTGTAAATAGGGATAGGAATTCCTATGACAATCCATATATTTATTTCTGAAGAGCTCAGCTTTTTCTAGCAAGCTATTATCCTCCCAGCGCCTCTGTACTGAGTCGCCAATAGTGACCCCAAAGCAAAAATGGTAACTAGAAGGATCTTCAGCTCTGACAGTATGACAGTTCATGCTGCTGACCATTACAACACTCCCTTTCCTCACCTCCCACACCACTTCTGAAGTACTGCCAAATCTACAGACACACTTTCTGTAACAGCAGCAGAACCCCACCACATTCACATTTCTGTGCGTCTCAGGTACAGTGCTACTTACCTATTATTGCACTTGTTTTTGCCACTAAAAGTCCCTCCCATTGAATGGGTCAGTGGTACCGCCATGTTTAATTTCAATATGGAAGCTTAAAACTTAGGAAGGCTACAGGATGATATCGTCATTTCTTAATCCAATGGGTTAACTTACACAAAGCTTTGGTAAAAGCTTTTTTTAAGTATCCTCAGAACCAACTTTTTCTTATGGCAAATGTTTTTAATAAACTGAAAGCTACCGTTCCCGACCTCCAGCAGTTCTCAAACGAAGCTGGAGGCTTTCCTTGGTATTTTTGATGCTGTTTTGAACTTATGCACTCATTTTATGATCAACTTTTCCCAGTACCTGTTTTTAATTGAAATGCTTCTTTTCATCAGTGCTAACGTCACTCCCAAATTCATTATCTTTCTCGGTACATAAATGCCATGAGATCTCTTAGAAGCCTCTTTTCTGTCATGAATATTATGTACAGGTTGGTGCTGAAACATAATGTTTCAATCACAGCATCACTGCCATCCTCCTCTTCCTCAGCTCCTCTGTAGTCACTGTTACTTCACACCACACTCAACAGAACTAGATACAAATGTATTCACCCAAAAATATTTATTGACCCAAAAAGTAATACAGTAATACAACCTGCTCTCTTTATTCATCAGCCAGTTGCCTGCTGGAGGAGACTACATGAGGGCTGAGCCCAGCAGAAACTCTCGGGGCACAGAAGATCACTTCCTATGGAAACTACAAGGCTGGTGCTTCTGTTCTGTCAGCCCAGACTGACTCCCAGGCGCAGCAGCTGGGCAGATGTGAGAGGCACAGAAAGCGTTTACAGAGAAACGGTCACAGATTTTCCACTGAACACTGCCACGGCCATCCTGTATCCTGCATCCATGGTGCCTCACTGTAGCAGACACCAAGCTGCGGGGCTGAGACCCAAAAGACTCTTCCGGCAATCGCATCATTCCCCAGCTGACACACTGGTATCAGTTGAGTACAGGTACCTCAAAAAGCAGTGGGGCCTCTTTGCAGTAGGTGATGATTTGGCTCACTCTACACAATCTTTTTTTTTATCCCAGAAAACACTGTGTAGAGGTAGATGTGTTGCAGGTGATTATCCTTTCTAGTAAACAATGATTAGTTCCTCAGTGAAATATCTCTCTCTGTCTTTACTCATGTAAAAACATACCAGCCTATGAGGGACAGACTTGTTGGCAAGCTGAGCCTACAAAAGAGTTGATTAATTTTCTTAGAAACTCTTTCTTGCCTGGCTTCAAGGAATGTCTCTTGCTAGAAGAAAGGTGCAGCAGCTTTATAACAGATCTGCTTCCAGCTACTTCAACTGGAAGCTGTGTTCTCCAGATCATGGTATTAGTTGTGGTCGAGTCAGTTCAGCCTGATGGCTGGGTCAAACCATACGTCAAGGGCTCACACCAATCCAATGAGTAAGTGCCACTTCCATAACATCACCAGAGGTCGGTCAGTATTATTTGCTAACAGGAACTGACTTCTCTGTGTGTTTTTTCAGATTTTCATTTGTTGACCTCATCAGGGAAGCTCTCTTTCACTATGACAGTTTAAGATCACCCACATTACCAGGGAATTTCCATTTTCATTTCTTTCTCAAGGTAATTTTTTTTTACTTCTTTCAACCCACCTTTCAGCTGGGTTTCTGAATCTTCAGAAATCCAGAAAGCAAAACTTTAGGAAGCTCACTTGGCTTCTAATGATGGTAGTGTCTTTTGCACTTCCTGAGTGAATCGATGCGCTCCACCGACAGGGGTTTGTGTTGCTTCTCAGATGGTGTCATTCATCTGACTCAGTATTCACATCTACGGGGTGCCCATCAATCCCTGGGCAAGGCACCCCATACACCCTTTATTGTCAAGGAAGGAAAATAGAGTGTGATGTATCACATCTGAAAGTAGACCTCCACCTATGATCTGGTGAATTATATCTTAAAAGTACCTATTTCCTACTGATCAACACAAACATGTCTCAGACATAAAGGTGTATGTCACAGGTATCTGAAGTTAGCAACATGAATCCACTTCTCCAGTCTCATTCCTGCACACCCCCCAGGCTTCCATTGCCTTGCTCTCCTTGGCTTTCCACAGTGAGGGATGCTCCCTATAACTGGCAATGAGGACTCAAAATAATTTTCACCTTTTGAACAGACACAGTCCTGCCATCCACTGTGTGCAAGGAACATGCCTTTAGACAGCACACTAGAAATGCTGATCCCACTTATAAACCCAGCAGATAATTCCAATGATCTCTTCTGAAGTTCTGTTGACTTCAGTGAGAATTTACATGTACCCCAACCACCCATCCAGGTGCACCTCCTCAAGACAGCAGAGCTCATCGCTCCTTAGGCACAAGTGACTGTGCCTACAGCCACCAAAAGAGGCAGCCTTTGTGAGGTTGGGACCTTCTCCCGTACAGCATCTTGTCTAAGGGAGGCTTTGCAGCATAGTCAGCACTATAAACACTCCCTAAATTACCTGTACCTGAGCCACAATGAAATTGATTCAGGATGAAGAACTTATTTATTTCTTAGTAAAGTGAAAGTTTTGCCTGGTAATGGATAAAATTATAGTTTAACTGGCCCTAAAGGTGGCTGGCATGTAGTAAAGAGGCCATGTTCTCTGGTTCCTACTGTACTAAATGCATCCTCTAGCTGAAAGAAAACAGTGATTATCAGAAAGTCAATTGTCATTCTGCCTCTTTAGAAAAATTCCCATTAAAGATAAAGCCAATTTTAATTAGATTAAGTATCCAATTACTGTAATTACATTTTTAAAAAATTCACATCATGAGGATGACCCTTTTTTAAAAGGGTTACAAGAATAATTAGTGTATTCATATTAACCAAAATGTATTGGATAATATTTATACCCAGAAGCCAAAGTACATTACACATATTTCACCTTTGGGGAAAGCTTGCAAATGTTTTGGCAGTGGTATGAATATTTATAGGCAAGAGTGTGCTTTAGCAAGATTATATGAGAAAGCATTTATATGCTCACAAATTTTTACCCAAGGGTAAAGTATACATAAAATGTAGTACAGAGATTATGGATATGCAAAGTACGATTTAAGCGGGGAATTTATATCAGTTTGTTTAATTAATTGGAGCAGAATACTACTTCCCTTATTTTATTTGTGACAGAAGGCCCACAGAATTCAAGTCTGAGCTTTCCTTCTGTTGATCAATGAGAGCAAGAAAGACGCGGGGAAAGGGTCTCCCCTCTGCAAGGCATCACCTGGTCCATAGGTTAAACCATCCCCTTTAACATGTTTTTGATCACATTGCATAAGCAATCCCATCTGTCACCTGAAGCTACCTTACCAACTCACCACGGAGCTGGGGAACACGGAGGCAGCCTCTAGTCAACACTGCTCATTTAGGGGCAAATCCTCCAATTCTCAGTATGGGGAAGACTTGAAGATATGCCAAATAGGTTCGATGACACACAGAAGACAAGAAACTACATCCTGGTTCCAGGCTACCCAGAGAAGGCAGAGGATGTGACCCATTATTACTGCTTAGGTACAGCGCTGGCTTAACATACTGCAAGGACAGTAGCTGTGCAAGCTCTTGTGCTGCACACAAAATCCTTGCTGCAGACTAGCAAGCAACATACCACAGAGGTCTTCCCAGCAAATAATGCCAGTGCAGCCTCACCATTGATTTTTCTCTGCTTTGCAGCAAATCAACAGATTTGGAAATTGCCAGGGCATTACATTCTCCCCCAGAAAAAAACTCATGCTTTGGTGTTTGCATTTACCGAATACTGCAGCATTTGGCCCTTTACTACTAAGATACTCTGCAATGAGAAGCACGCTTGCAGCATGCACATAGACACCTTTCTAAGTTAGGTGAGACAAGCTGTGATGGCACAGCTTTTGGCAAGACCTAGATATATGAGGAGGCTCTTGCATCATTTGTTAGTTCGATTAAGTTAAGAAATTTGATCCTAATTTACATTTATATCAAAGATGGTTCATTTTTAGAGCAATATGTACGTGGCCAGTCAAGAACAAGCAGACAAAAGGACAGGTTTAAAATGATACATTCAACTTCTGTCACATTAATTTTATCTTCACTAAATTATCAGCAATCATACTTGAGCATTCACGCCTTTCCTGTTTTTCAGAACTGTTGAATATTGGCTTACACAATCTATAGCTTGGTGTTCATTAAGTCATTAAGACTTTCATTAAGTGTTTCATTAAGACTGTGGCTTTTCTTTACACGTGTGAAGAAGGTTCTAGCTTCTGAAGATGACCCTTCCCTTATGAAAGGGAGAAGTTACAATAAGTTGCAAATATTTGTGCAAACGGACGGTTGCTTCAATGCTGATATTGCCAGCATGGATAGTAGCATGAAGGTGTACAATTTCCACAACTCACACTCTCATTTCCTGATTTTTGAGCTTACTTGCAAGATAAAGTAGCCCAAGAACGTCCTTAGGAAAAAAAGAACATAAAACCAAGAAAAATAAAAAGTCTGATTCATACTGGATAAATTGTCTTTAAAAACTTCAAAATTTGTCCCATCATAAGGAGAAACTGGGAGAGGTAAGCACGAGACAGCAGAGAGGCAGGCAAGTGGGAGAATATCAGGGTTAAATAAATAAGAAGTGAATGAAATTCCTTTCTAATGTTCCTTTCCAGAGTTGAAAATAAATAATTTGTTTGAGATTGCTGGTGATACCTGCTGAGTATCTATTACACTGCCTGGAAGGTATTTTGCTAAGTAAGTGTTGTTTCTGAACACTTTTATCAGTTTGGAAACAAATCAAACAAGATATTTATTAATACTACCACTTTTGGGGACATAATTCTGTGAAAACACCTCTTCCTACATGATGGCAAACACAATTCAAAGCAATCTAAATACAGCAAAGTCCACTTCACGAGGCTGACCTGTGCATTCGCGGTACTCAGGCTGTGGTCTGAAAAACACATATTCAGATCAGAATATATTAATGGTATTTCCCCTTTCCAGAAGGTAAAATCATCTAAAGCATCCTTTAATCGTCTTTGTTAGGATGCTATTTTCACGGTTGTTTTGTACGATTAGAAATGGGTCTACAGCAAGCTGAACCAGAAGAATTTCACCTGTGACTTCCACAGACAAAAGGACTGGACCTGCTCTTTTTGTGAGGCCCAAGACTCTTACCCTAGGCTTTCCCTGCAGGAGTTCTGTGTTTGGCTGTGAAAGGAAAATGGAGTTTAGCAAGTCCTCCTGTTTTTTTAAACATAACTCTGGATGATTGAAGACTTCACAAAGAGTCATTACATCTGTGCAGTCTCTACATATAATCCCAGTATTAAATGCCTTGCTTTGGCTTTGAGCTGCTGTAGGCTTCTTGAGTGGCCATGGACCAAGTGCCTCACTGGGATCAGAAAGCTGGTGATTCCATGTGAAATGCTAGTTATAGAACAGTGCTCTCCCCATTCCTCCTTGGCTTTGAACGGTGTGGAGAAAACTACTGAGAAAACCACCACAAGCATTTATTTATTTCTTCCAGTGACCTTGGGAACAGATAAGAGTGGAAAGGCAGTCTGCTTCATCCAAGCCTAATCACCAAGGAAGCCCCCAAATATCAGCATTTTGAATTGACTGCCTTGACAACACCTAGAGCATTTTTAATGGTGAAACCACTCTTTGACAGTTGCAGCTAATGCCTGAAAGGCTCAGTTGGTGGTGCTGCTCTCCCAGTTGCTGTTTGTCCTTCCTGTACATTGCAAGAGTTAACAATGGAAAGAGACATGATCCCCAAGAGTGCTGTGCCAGGCCAGCAGTGGTCGACCTGTGGTCATGGAAAGTCCTTTTGCTTTGGGTAACCTCAGCATCATTAGACACTGAAGATGACTGTCCTAAGTGCAAAATCTCACCACTATACTATGCTAAAAAGCTTTTTCTCTACAATGAAGAGACCAGAGTAGCTGCTCATGGTAGTACACCATTGCCAGAGAACAACAATGTATTTTTCACAACAGACTGAGTGAATTCTTTGGTGTTAGTGGACTGATGACACCTTTCTGATCAGGGAGATGCTCCTTTTGGTGCCCCTACCTGCTAACTTTGCCACTGCAGGCATCAAGAACTGCTGGCAACTTTAGGAGAGTCATAGGCACTGAACTGATAGTTTCCGCTATTCCTGCTTCCAGGAGCAGAGCAGGGAGTCCCAGAAGTCCTATTGTGAGGTGCCTGAGAACTGGTGAATGGGCGGTGGGTGAAGGAGCTGTGGAAGCACAGTCCAGCCAGTTAGTCTCATAACAGCTGGGGGGACCTGGCCAAAGGCTGACGCATCCCTAGGGCAGAGGTGCTCAGCAAGAACAATTTCTGGAATCATCCTCTGAGTTCCAGCTGTCCAGACAGCGGATATCTCTTTTGTAGAAATTTAAGGGTCTGTGGTATTCTGCTGCTACAGTGGTCTGCAGCGTTAGTCAAAGCAATTCTGCTCTCAGCTCAAGTCTAATTAAGGGTAGCTCTTGCGTAAAGTGAGTTAAATTCAGTAGTCACAGCCTAGACCCCGTGGAAAATAGCCTAATTCAAGTACAGTAATACAGTGTAATATAAATATAACGGAAATACAAAACCATATAATTTAATTTGACATGACTGGCAGGTTTTTTGCTGAAGTCAGTGAAAACGAATGAGTACAAACAATGAACTTCCCTCTTTACTTCAATCTTTCATTGTTAGTGTAGTGGGAAGGTGGTTTCAGGATGACTTTGCACAGCAGCAACTTAAACAAATGCATTGACAATATGCAAATCTCAAACTCTCTCTTGAAAGTATATGCACATTTATAATTTTTAAACTTCTTAGATAGTTGCAGTAAATTGAATTAATTTAAAACATGCTCTGTACTCCTCTACATCCATCCTGTGTGCTCAAAGCAGGGAAACAATTCCACACGGAGAACCCAGGTGGCCCATAACCTCAACCAGCTTTTTGAGCCGACTCGTCCCTACCCCTACCGCAGTCTCACCGCCAGGTAAAGCCCTGGCCCCTTCCCAGTCTGGGGAGAGCACTGGTAACCACATGGCGCATGGCGGGACACTGCAGAGCTTGCAGCACCCAGGGCCCACCTCCCCCACCCTAGCACCACTGCCGCCGGCAGAGACCAGTTGTGACACCACTGAAACCCTTCACTGGGGAAAAAACCGGTGCAGTGTAGATCTTCCCCCCCTCAGTAAGTCTGTAGTCCTACGGTCAATGGGGGACATAGCGTCTGGAGAACACTTCTGACGGGACTGGGAAGAGGGGGTCCATTGCCCCCTCCTGCCCCACATTGCGTTTCTGAGGCCCAGGGCCGTTTCCCCCACCTCCCCACCCAGCCCGGCAGCTGCGGCTCCCGCTCCCCGCCCCCGCCCCAAGCCGCCCCTCCGGCGCCGGAGCCGCCCCGCGCCTCGCTCGGGAGCCCGGCCGCCCGCGCCGCCGCATGGCGCACGCGCGCGCCGCCTGCGCCTGCGCCGAGGCGAAGGGTGCGGTAACTAACGGCGGGGTGCGGGGTCCGCGCGGGCCGCCATGGCGTATTCGGCGTGCTGCAGGGTGGCCGTGGCCTCCTGCCTGGTGCTCTGCCTCTCCCTCCTCCTGCCGCGGACCTTCTTGTCTCGGGGCGGCGGCAGGCAGGAGCCCGGGGCTGCGCCGCTCGCAGCGCCCGCGCCGCCCGAGGGTAAGAGGCCGCTGCGGGCCCCGCCGGCGGCGCCGGCTCCGCTGAGGCGAGGGTGGGTCGCTTCCCGCCGCCAGCACCCGCCCCGCCTTCGTCCGCGCTGGGGGACCGCGCTGGGGGCGAGCGAGCGGGGAGCGGGCGGCGGCTCAGCGGTGAGCCCGGGGCGCGGGGCGGGGGGCGCGGGGCGGGGGCCCGGCCCCGGCCCGGGAGCTCTGAGCCCCGGGGTGCCGCGGCGCGGGGCGGCTGCGTGAGAGCGGGCCCTGCTGGGACGAACGAACACGTCGTGTCGTTAATCCTTCCGTAGGTCGTAATGGTACCGCTCTCGTGCTCTCTCCTTAAAGACGTGTGGAGGGTCAGAGACTGAATTTATTGTTCTCATCTCTGCTGTAATTTACCTTTTTTCACCCTCAAAAAAGTTTAAAATGTTCCAAATTTCATTTTATTTGTTTTATGAGTGGCGTACCAAAAGTACTGAAAATAGTCATAGCACATAGTCATACACAGTCCAACCATCGTTTGTTTTGCCATTGCGATACATCACTTTTTATTTGAAAGCTTCATTATTTTCTTATTTTCTGTACGGAGTGCTTTTGTCGTTGCATATGAAATAAAAGTTCATCTGAATCATCTTCATTGTTTAGTTTCCTACTCCAGTATTTTAAACTTGGCTTTCATGCACCAGATTCTCATAGCAGATGTGCCACACAATGACTCATTTAGACTCAGGTCTTGTCCTTGCAATCCCTCAAGCTATGTCCTTCTTGCCTGCCCTCTACTCTGCGTGTCCCCTCATATGTTGTGGAGGAACAGGTTCATACAAGCATCTCCCATTTTTTTATGCCCATTGCCCTTTACTGTAGGTTTTTCTCCCCAAGGCACATCACAAAAGTAGCTAGTATCATAGCCCTAGCTCTTGGTAGAGAAGTTTTGCCTGGGGCTGCCCACAAGGCGCAGAGGTCAGGCTGATGGAGTACAGAGAACTTCTGGGTTGTGCTGGACGCTGCCCCATGGGGCCTCATGCTCAGTGACTTTATCTTCTGCATCCTTCCAGCAGCCTGGTTCTTATGTGACTGTACCCTTCAGTGACATCGATTTCATGTGACCAGGCTTTTTTAAGCACGTACAGGCTGAAGTTACTGCTGAAACAATGTTAATGGTGAACCGAAATAATATGACTTCTATACTACGGCTACCCTTCCCTGGTTGTTGTGTATTCTTGGTCTTGAAGAAAGTTAATATAGGTTCATCAGCACTGTAGATCTACAGGTTTATAGTTTCATTCCATAATCTGCAACACTGAAAGCCTGAATGGTGGGTGATGTTTTTGATAGCATGTCAAGAGCAGTACTGAGAGGGTACGATGCTGGACCCCCCAGCAGATGGCACAGGGGCTTGGTGAGGACTGTGGAGTCCCCTGCATGAAGCAGAGATGGGAGCAGATGCTCTTGGAGGTAGTACCGGTCTCTCTGTCAACTTCTGCCCATGTGCAGCTCCAAGCTCTGATCCCACAATGATGCCAGATGATGGGGCTTGACAAACCACTTTCCCACAGCAATGCAGTCTTAGGCAGTTGTCAGTTTATGTTCTAGTGCTTCTTTTTATGGCTGCAGGATGGACTGGATTGAATTGATCTGACAGAAAAATTAGCTTTAATTAAAAACAACAAAAAACTCGCCCCCAAATTCCTTGCAGTGACATCTGTCTGATGAATTATGCTCATACCTGTTCCAGCACAGCCTGCTTTAAGCAATGCTGTCACAAGCTGACTAATCACTGCTGCAGTTAAATGTTTAAAATAGGTAACATAAATACTCTTTCTGTCATGAATAGGTAGCATAAATACTGTCGTCTTCATCCTGCAAGAGATCACAGTACAGCACAGGGTAGTGTATGCATGGTGCAGCGCAAGCGCTAGGCATGCTCCTCCACGGCACCCTAGCACCTGTCTTTGGCCAAGGATGTAATACCTTGCCTCAGCTGATCTGTTTCAGATGAGAATTTATAGTCCATATTTTCAATTTGATAGCAAGAATTTCATTACACCTGCTCTGCAGACCAAACTTTATTTCACCTGAATTTATTTTTTTATTGAAAGAATAAATCTTGATTGAATAGTTCAATTCATACCTCTGTCATTAGTTGTCCTCTTCAGTGAACTGATAACTGCAGATACCTGATGAAAGTTTCAGGGACTTGGAAGTAATCATGTCATTCTTGAAGTTAATGAAGTGCTTATTGTAGTCTTGGGAGCAAAATGCCTCTGAATAAAACATTCTTAAAGTTTGCTACCTTTGGTTAGATCTCAGTGTTACCAGAGGCTTTTTATCGAAATAGGATTTAAGAATGGGAATGGCGCTTTCCCTGATAAAGCTGTTTTCAGACATCTCTCTTGGGAAAATGGTGAGCATAGTACTATAGAACTTATACTATATACTATATACACTATAGAACTTATCTTTCAGATAGGAAGGTTGTTCTTTTTCACAGTAATAGTTTCAGGTATATGAAAGAACTTAAAGAACTTACGGTGAATGTATCACATTTCTAGTTTATTTCATGGACAGGTGTTAGAATTATTGTTTTTTTTTAATCTTTTGGAAAAGAGGGAAAAAGCTACCAGTTTAAAAAGTACTTTTCAGTCTAATGTTCATAAATTTCTGCCATGCATTTTGTAAAACTGCTCTCTAAGTTGGTAGTTTAAGGAAAACCTTACAGCTCCATGGCAATAGGTGTATAGTCTGTCTGCATTCTTATGAACAATAAAGTGGCATCAGCTTTACAAGAAAAATACATGACTGTTCAGACAATACCCTTGCCCAACTTGGATTTGTGCAATGCACACATCAATTGCCTGCAGCTGTCCTTACTTAAGAAAATGAAGATGTTTTCATTTTGGGTATTTTTTGTGTTTTCCTTTTTAACCCCCACCTGCAATATTGAATAAAAAATGTTCAGGCACTTGACTGTTTCCATTAAAAACACCTGTGCAGTGGTTTAAAGTAAGGATTTAAAAATTGTCATTGCTTCTGACCTTTTTTGGGTAGGTTTCTAAAGTTGTGTTGTTGGGAACACAGCTAGAACTATTTTGTAAATGACAGTAAACCAGCAAGAACTAAATGAATGTATACTGTTTGTCCAGTTCATCTTGATGTTACACTGTCTGCCAGAATCAGAAGTATTTATAAAAAGATTTAGAAGATAAAAATATGACTGCACGTGTAAAAAGTCTAAAACATGGGTCTTGTGATAGTGTATAATACTGAAATAGAGAGTGGTCTCAACAATGAACCAGACATGAACTTGTAGTGTTATAAAAAGGAATAATTACTTGGGTTTTCTGTGGGCAGAGGTGTTGGCGAAATTCAAGGGTGTTAAAGAACAGCAGAAATGATGTAGTGGCTTGAAAGAGAATTTAGATTAAATGCCAATAAAACAGTTTCTTTATAGATTATTCTAAGTTATTATACTAAACATCGTGGCTAGGCGGACACTTTCAGTCTAGAGAAGATCAAGTTCCTTTATCACAGAGTCCATGTGTCTTTCTGTGTGTTCCCACTTGCAGCTTTAGAACCCTCTGGCCAGTTCACCTCCCTGGACACAGAGAAAAATAAATGTTTTATTAAAACATGCTGCTGAGAGGGGCTAAAGATTGATTTATTTGTCCTGAGAAGAAGGCTTCAGTATGAATGACTCTGTTGGCATCTTCTAGAGAGGGAGGACTAGCATAGCCTACTAAGCAAAAGCTTTGCTTAGAGCACATGTCTTCTTTAAATATCAAGTGCAACACATCAGGGGAGAAATGTGTACAAAACTCTCACAGAGCATATTTCATTTCTGATCCCTGTGACTGAAAAAGCAGTGGTTTTCTTTTTCACTTACGACAATGAACATTTTACCCGGAAAATGTAAATGGCACCTAAGCATCCCTAAACGTGGGAGTCAGAGTGCACTTTGAAGATAGGTTTGAGGACTGGCATTTGCATTGCTGAGGCAGGAGGATGGTTCTGCTTCCCACTGTCACATGTTTTTTCAGATAAAGCTTTTGCAAAGCATCTACCTGTTTTGTTCTTAGGATGTATTTTTTTGTTTGATTTGTTTTGCATGCACAAGAAGGAATAGTAAATGTCTTACTTGGAAAAAACACACTTAATCTTAGCCTTTCTAAACCAAAATAGTGCAACCATGGTTTTGGGACGGAAACGAAGGAAAAAGGCAGAGCGTCTACTGCAGAGCATGAGCAGAACTGTGGGTGCTGGCCTCCTGAGAAGCAGCTTGGTTAAGATTTGAGGAGCAATGAGAACAGCATCCTTTCCTTTGCTGTCAGCTTGGACAAGTCACAGGCGCTTCCCAGACTCCCATTTCCCATCTCTAAAGCTCCTTCTACGCTTCCTGGGGTCTGAAGAAGATGCACATTTTATAAATGAAGACATGTAAACCTTCTGATGAATGGAGTGCAAGCTTAACATAGCAACAGCCCATATGTACTTCCTGCATGTCAAACTTTATTTTTTTATTATATGTGTATGTAGGTATCCCAGCATTTTACAGCTGGTCACATGTTGCAGAAAGACATATTATCTAGATTAAGAGTTGCTGAATCATACAATAACTTAAGTTGAAATAACTTTATAAATAGTCAAGTTGGACTCAGTAGCAATTCCTAAACCCTGTTAGGTAGAATGCATAACTGCTTTCATGGAAAAAAGACACTGGGATGGTCTGAATATTAACAGCTCATTGGCTGTTGTATTGGGTGTGCTATAAATATATTTTTTAAGATTTGCTTTTTTCCAGTTGAGTGTTAATATTGTTAAAAGATTAAAAAAAACCCACAGTAATTCTAATGTGATACTGCTATTAAGGACTTAATCTACATTCAGAAACCTACAGTCTCTTAAACACCACAAACATTAGCTTGGGCATAATTGCATTTCTGGACTTAAGGCTATTGAAGGGGCAGGATTAGACAAAACATGCTCTGCTTGTCCTGTAGCTGTTTTGCAAAGTTGATTTGAAGCATTAAACTGACAAATTATTGTGTTGGGTAAACCTTAGATAAAAAGATTGCAAACCAGGTAGGGTGTATTCAGTGGAGTTGCCATGTGCAGCAAGCAGGTCTGTGTGAAAGCAACCCTTTGGCTGTTGCAGGGAAGTTGAGAAACATTTCAAAAGGCGAGCAGCACTGTGGCACCCTTCAAAGCTAAATGGAAGTTAGTGCCCTTCCCACAGCACTGAAAAATGTCCTGTTGAAGTACTCACTATGGGCACCGGCAACTGGATGGTGCAGCAAACAAGGACCCGACACATGCCCTTCTGCTCTCACGTAGAAGTGTCGTGTGATTTTATTGATGGAGACGCTCCTTGTCTCCATTTGGAAGTGGTTTGTTTAATCTCTGGAAATGTCGAATCCAGTCACATCACCTACCAGTGTGCTAGCGTGTTGAGTTTTTAATAGCACAAGGTTTGCTGTTTAATTGACAGTGGCATCCATTTATGTACTGTGTATTTGACGGCTTTTTGCATATGGTGCTTTTAAGTTGCCTGTGCTGTCAATTACCTCTATAATTTGCATGGGTTCTTCACCATAAAAATCTATGGAAAATAATTTTTTTTAAAATATGGAAATCATTATAAAAGTTTAAAAGTCAACAGGGAAGATTTAGAACTAGGCGCCATGAAATTCCCCTTTAAAATTATTTTGCTAATGAAATGACTAGTGTATGTCCCTTTGGCTTGATTATCTTTAATTGAACTGAATCTTTTAAAGCACAAACGAGGCCTTGTGGGTAGTTTAGAAAACTATTCCCTTTAAATACAGTTTCACTTTTGTCAATTACTTTCTGCTTTCTTTGTCTCTTTTTCTTAGTAACAAATATTTCAATGAGCATAAGATGTTTTGCAAAGCTTTATCCACCCTGCTGTTTCATCCCTACCTCAATGATACTGCTCTATATACACCACCACACTTGTTTCCCCAGTGACTTACTGCTACAAGACATTCCTGCTGGAGTAATGGGACTTTCTTATAAATGAGGTGCTATGCTTTCCATCGCAGACTTTAAATAATTCACCAAGTGAATGATAAGTGCATGATAAGAGTTTCCTCAAAGTTAAGCCTGAGCTAATCTGCGGGATGTTTTAGTCAGTGGTGGTATACCTGGGCAGTTTCACTAAAGCCTACAGTACCCATCACCTAAAAGAAAAATGTGGGTTTGATAGTAGAACTTCAAGAATTATTTGTATGTGTATTTACTAATACACATTGGGTATTTACTGTGTATTTACTAATGTGTATTTACTGTAATTTTCTGTGCTTAGGAATTTAGCTGCCTATGGTGGTATTTCCTAGCAAGAGCAAATATTAATTTAGTACAATTTTCTCATGTCTTGCTCCTCTTAAAAATATTTGCAGCTAGGTACTTAAAGAAGTAAAGTTAGGTTTTTTCGGTACTATTTCAAACCTGGTTTTTGTTTTCTTTATGCAAGTACGTGCAGCCGGCCCCAGCACCAGTGACTAACGTCCAGGCTACCTGGCTTTCCTGCTGCATGTGGCAGGGAGGGGGAAGTTTTGCAGCTGGCATCAGGGGGTGAGCTGAAGCCCGGCCTGGCAGTCCCCATCTCTGGTGCTTCCATCCAACACCTCCTGCTGCCAGACTCTGTGGTGGGGGAGCTGAGTAATTCAGTTCAGTCCCAAACAGTGGAAGGGAATGCAGGGACAAGTCCAGGCTGGGTATGGAGATAGAAAGCAGGATGTCAAGTACACAGGGGAGTAAAATAGTGACTTTCATGGCAAAATTGTTGAATTGATGGCAGCAAGAAAACAGAATAATGCATGAGAACAGATTTATTGAGATTCTAGTGCATTTCAGTTGAATGAAGTTGTCCACAGCACCATTTTGGGCTCTCTGCAGCCTTACCCTAGCATCCATGCATCCATTTATGCTCACTCCACTTTCTTGTTTTAAATTGTCTCTGCCTCTCTCAAGGCTAGAAACCATTTTTTCCCCTCTAAAATGCCAAAGACCATATTCAGTCTCCTGTCTTACACTGCTTTACCCAACACCTTTTTAAGGAGAACAATTTGAGGTGCCATCACTTTCATTACTCATTTGGTAAAATCAGGTAAAATTTTACTTATGGCAGTAGCCGAAAACCTATACTGGGCAAACACTGCAGTCGTGTATCAGGGTGCTAGATGCATAGTGGTTTATATATTTACATGTCTTTGCATAATATTGACAGATCAAGCTCACAGCAGAAAACAAATACGTTGTTGGGGTTTTCTTGAACAGAGAACCAGAAGTAAGAGTTCATCCTGTTAGGGGAGCTGATTCATAGGGTCTTTGGGCAAGTATATAGCTGTTAAATTAATGTTTTGTTAATTGCCCTGCCAGCTTTATCTCTTCTTAAAATCAAGAGAGTAATTGTGCATACCTAACTCCCAGCACTGCATATAGTAAGTGTCTGAGGATTGAGTTTACAGAATTACTACTTACATTCCAACAAGTTACTTTATTCATCAGTGGTGGTCCATTTAGAAGTAGAGAAAAGAGGTTAGCTGCACCTGCTGCAGTTTTAAGCTGCATGTAAAAGGGTGAAAAGTAATAGAAGAAAAATAATTGTTATGTGTTTTTTTGCAGGGAAGCTTGGTCGCCTCCCACTGAGGATGAATTACCAGGCCACTCCCGACAGCCGAGCTGCTCCTCATTTTCCAAGGTCTCACCTTGCTGAAGCAGTTGCCAAAGCCAAGGCAGGTGGAGGTGGTGGTGGAAGCACTGGTGGAACTGGGAGAGGTCTTGTGGGGCAAATCATCCCTATATATGGATTTGGCATCTTCTTATATATCCTGTACATTTTATTTAAGGTAAGACCAACATAAATTGAAAAGTTAGGGAAATAACAACTAAAAAACCCTCAGAACAGAAATGATGGTCCCATTTCTGTACCTGGTTCCATTTGAGCCTTGCTCAAGAAAAAATGCTTATGCTGGACCTTTGACTGGTGATTAAAAGATTGATGTATTATGTGGTCTTTCCTGTTGGAAAGACTGTAGCTGAGAATGCAGGGACTGGTTGCTGAAATCCTGTAGTGGCCTCTGACCTCTTAACATTCCTGCCCACCAACCCCACCCCCCCCCCTCCGAAAAAGTGTATATCTAGAAAAATGTTAGATCAAATTTGAATATACACATAGTATTCTTTTCTAATGTGTGTGACTACATATTCTGTATAATGTATATGTCGTGATTGTGTTATGCATTGAAAGTGGGAGAGAGGGAGTAAAATTATTGCATACCTTCTGGCACAAAAGTGCCACATTGTTGGAGAATGGGAGCTTGTAAGGTTGTATTGATCATGCTCTAACTACCCCAGCTGAGGAACTGGTTTTAAAAAGCACAGCCCAAATTCCCCTCAAGTGTTTCACATGTGATTTGAACTTCTCATGGATTTTTGTTATGCAGACGTAACTTTCATGTAGGTGATGACAGTCAGCCGTGTGGGAGGAGGGAGAAGTGGATTTGTGGAAATGTTTTCTCCTTTGAGTGGGGGCTTAACTGAGACACAGCAGTGTCCAAACACTTGAGCCTGCTCTGGACAAACAAGAGGCAAGAACGAGGTGAATTGCATGAGCTGACCAAATACAGAGAAGACGAAAGAGATAGATAGCCTGCAGCTTCTGTATAGAGCCAGCTAGCATCTTTGCTGCAGGTTCAAAGTTGGTAAGGAATAATGTCAGAAAACATTGCAAGAGGGACAAGTGTGGTCACATAGAATTCCTTCAGAAGCTGTCCTTTATCTCACAATAATTGCCCAATCCACTTTTTTTCCCCCCTCCTATATGCAGAAGAATTACAGGATCAGGCTAGAACAGGTAAATATTCTAAAATGAAACAGCTATTTTTGATGAGTTACGGTTTCACTGTGCTTAAAAATACCATTTCCTCCAGGTGTCTGTTAGGAGTTTTTAGCTGGCAAGATCTCCCAGGCATCTTTCATAGTTGTCTGTTTTTGCTGCTGGGCATACTTTTCTGTGGTTACTTTCTGTCATATTTTAGATTTCTATCCTTTTTTCTGTTGCCTTTGGGGCTTATATATTACCGTTACTGTAACTCACAGAAGGGTCGTCTTTTTTCACTCATCAGTTGGCTTCCAAGGGAAAAACTGTTGCTGGAGAGCGGAAATGCCCTACTGCTGCACCTGGAAACATGAAGAGGAAAATCAGTGAGTATGACTTCTGAGTTGTATCTGTGTTGATGCTGTAGAGGCACGGTCCAACCGGGTTCTTCAAGTTCTGGGCATACTGTAAAGCTGCTGTACCCCCATAAAGAACCAGCCAGAAGCTTCTGTGTTGGAAAGAGCAAGAGCTAAATGAATTACTGCATTGTCACTTTCTAATCTCATTTGGCTAATGAGACCCTGTGATAGTAGCCTGATCCCAAGCCCCCCTGAAAGCAATGGCTTTTCATAAGGTTCATTGAATTAACTGTACGGATTTGCTGAAAAGCTATGTAGCTAATGATTAAAAATGGAAAATAGGATGTCCATCTATAATTATTCTGTAATCCATAATAATCTAGTAATAGTATGTAAAGATATTATTAAAAGCTATCTTCTTTTTTTTTATTTTATGAAGTCTTAGCCATCACCAGGCACTTCCCAACTTTTTCCCTTCCCTTTCTGCAATGTGCAAAGTTTTGATGAGAAAGCAAACAGTATTCTGAAATCCTATTGTGATTTTAGCTAAACATCGGTGGAATAGATCAACTATTTGTAGACATTTATTAGATAAATTAATAAGCTTACTATTGAAGATTGGATGAGTAGTTACCTAACAGTATTTAAATGTGTCGTGTTTAGCTGGCTAAATTGTAATAGGAAGGAAAAGTACTTGCGGCTTTATAGAAAGTGCTAGCAGTAAGGCGATTCTCTTAACATAGCTGTAATTATCTTGACATTAATGTGTATATTAGGAATACCTAATGTACTCAGCGCTATAGATTGTATATTCAGTGCACTTGTACTGCATTGTGCCTGGCAATTTTGTGCAATTTATTAGCAACCGTAATTGTATTTTTTTCTCTAATGCTTGGTAAGAGAACTAACTTTGCAGTAAGTTAAATATTTACCGTCATTATAACTGAAAGAACTACTGATGAAAATTATTCTGCCTTTTTCTAGAGCTCTTAGTTTGTATTCCTAAAGCATTCATTGCAAGCTGTAGCAAAGCAGGGGACAAGTCACTGGACTAGGAACCACTTACACAGGCACTTGGAGGGAGCTATTTCCTTTCTCTTTGCCAGTTTTCCCTCCCCTATTTTTAAAGTCTCAGACATGCAAAATAATGACATCAGTGATAAATTAAGTAATGACATTCTCTGCAAAATAGACGTCTTCCCAAAAGCAGGATGTTTGTGGATGGCTTTCTCCATTCCTACTATGTCAGAGTTCCATTGTGCCTTTGTGCTGCTTAAACGGGAGTGCCTGTAGCAGCTGAATATTTAACTAACCCAGGCTGGTTTTATTTTGTTCTGCAGTTGGGAACAATGAAGTCTCAGCTATAGGATTTTGAGCATAAGCTACCAAAGCCAAACAAGGAGCTCAAGTGTTTTTGTCGACGTCCATGCTGTTGCATCTTTACTGTTAACACTTTCGGCTAAATTAAAGCCAGTATGGGTGTTCTTGCACATATACATGTGTGTCTACTTTTGCACTATGGACACATTTTTTGAAAAATGTGCAACCATGGAAATACTGTGCTTTGCTCCCCAGCCAGACACCATGTGGCTAGCTGTTGTTCATCCCAGTAAGCCTGGCAGACCTTTAGCACTCACTGCCTACCCTGGCACACCTGTGCAGGGTTGGATGCCATCAAGCTCATGAACTTTATCCTCTTTGATAAAGATGTGGTTTCTCAAACCTTAGACTCGTTAGGAAATGCTCAAGTGTCCTTTCGTCTCTGTTCCCAAGGACTTAACAGGGAAATTACATGAGAACTATTAATTCTGCAGCAGACAGTAAAAGGCTATGATTTCTCCAGGAAAAAAAAAAAAAAAAAAAAAAAAGTGTTTTCTTTTCCCTAACTTTAATCTCCAGGGCATTTACAGTGGCCCCTCACTCTGCTTATGGGGGTGTTGCTAGGGAGCCTGTGAAAGATGGTGCTTTCTGTGTGTCCTATTACCATTGGCAATAGTCTTCACCTTCTTATACCCGGAAAAGTAGGGAGAACTCTTTAAACTGCATGTTTTAGTTTCCTTACAGCCAGTTTGGTTTGGTACAGTACATGCTACCTGTGATAATGGGACAGGGATACATTTTCAAAGACCCTACTGACCAATCTTGGGATTTTTTTTTTCCTTTTACAGCTGACTATGAGCTCACTCAGCTCCAGGAAAAACTGAGAGAGACAGAAGAAGCTATGGAAAAATTAATCAACAGAGTAGGACCTAACTGTCACAGGTGTGTTTCAAATTACAGCATTTTAAGGAGAGATTCTGCTCTGGTTAGAAATTAAACTTTCTTACATTGGCTATATTAAAATAGCATTTTTATTACTACTTCAGACTGTAGAAATTTGATTTTACACATCACACTTTCTGTTCTGCAGTTTTTCTTTCCAGCATCTATATTTAAAATAAATCATTTTCCCAACTTCATTTTCCTTAAACTGAAAAGCAACTATCCCTACACTCCCCCTTTGTACATTGCGTTATTCGGAAGATAATGACAGGTATGTGTAAACAGAAAATAAAATGTCTACATTTAAAGTATATAAAACAACCTGTCTTATGTGACCAAAGTAATATTCTGAATGGTTCCTAAAAGACCCATTTGTTTTATGTTATTTTCCAGTTCTAGGGATTATTTTTCTAAATGGAAATGCTGTTATAATCTATATAAATGCCCATTAGAATATCCATAAAATATTTCTTTAAAGGCAGAATTGTATAATAATCTGATTCCATAACTTAGTTCCACCCTGTAAATCCATGCATTTGCTTCTAAATATAAAAGGAAGAAAAGAATTGTAAAATCAGGATTTAAAAATTTATTTTGTTTATTAATGTTTGGTATAAATCTGAGATCACTATTCTACATTATAAAGAAACACTGGAAACAAGTCTTATGTATTTCATAAGGAGTGTAACAACAGTGCGTAACTGCAGTGTTTGAAAATTTAAATACCATGAATATTAAGGTGACATTTGCAGGCAAAAAGATAGCTGTTCAGGCTGTAATGCATGTTAACCTTGTCTGGATCAGTCAATGCCTGTATTAACCCCTTCTGTAGGAACTATTCTGTGCTGAACTTGCACGTTGCGTTCATTTATGCTTCAAACCGCATTCTCTTTGAGCGTGTAGTTTTGCACGCTTTGCACCATGCCCTGTATTGCGGCTGTGCTCATCTCAGCAAGATGAGGTGCCAAACTTGCCTATGGTAGGCCGGGTTCTAGTGGGAGGACCCCAAAGCAGCCCTGCTTTTGTTAGTGAAACAGAAGGATACTGTTTTGACTATTACTTATCTCTGTTGTGGAGAGCTAACGCAATGCTCTATGCGTATCTTTAAACTGCCAGAAACAGGCTTATGAGCTGCCCAGAAATTGTGCTGACTTTCAGGATGGGATGCTTTTTACTGAGAAAATAAGTTTAGGGTCTGATCCAGTATTTGTTCCACTCTGTGTTATTGGCTCAGAGCCTTTATTTAGTAGAACTTCCCTGCTTTGTTCAGCCAAACTATTTATATAGAGGGATCTAAAGGCCTCAAGGGCAGGATTTTGTATGTAGCCTCTTTAAAAAGGGGAAAAGCACCTCTAGATGGAGGAAATAGCTGTTTTTCAAAAACACCCAGACTTTGAAGCTTTCTTAATCTATACTGTGGTACTCATTAAGTTCAGTAATACTGGATTAACGTCTTAAAATAAGATGTATGTTTAGAAAGTGTAATTAGAGCACAGAGTATAGTGCTAGGTGTATTCAGTTTGGCTGTTGATAGATTTAAATAAAAAGGAAAGAGGAAGAGAGCAAAAATTACTTGAGCTCCATTTAGTAATATGCAGTTAAACAGAAATCCTTACAACAGAAAAATCAGAGAAAGAAATAAGTGGTATCAAATTTGAACTAATGCTGAAAAACCCCAGGTGAGACCATGGCCCATTATACTAGATATGGCAAAGCTACTCCCAGCTGCCAAGTGTAGTATTAGTAACCAAACCAGAGGACGTATTTTGCGTTGTCACAAAAAACGATGTATCACCATAACACATAATGTTTGTAAAGGTGCTGAGGTCTGAGCTCGTGCCTCAAGTGTCCTCTCACTGTACTTCTGGGGCGTTTTTCTCCCAGCTGAACTGCTCCGGGATTCATCCTAGCTTTGTTCTTCTGGTGAAGATTCTTAAGAGTCCAAAGACATTCTGCTTTTGTACATTTTCTTCAAAAAAACATTGCTTTTGAAATCTGCATGAGTTTGGAAGGACAGTTTATTCTCAGATAATGCTGTACCATAGAAAGAAATCCTGTTTCAAAGAAATAATATATACTGTGCTGCGTAATTTTATCCTGCTTTCTTCTGTAACAAGTGTATACGTTTTCTTGCTGTGGCTTGTCCTGCTCATTTCTTTTTATTTCAAAAGCATTTGAGTGAAGTGAGGCTGGAAGACCTCTCAATACTATTAGCTGGTTTTCTCAGATAGGATAGCTAGTATTATCCAGCCCTGTGTTGTAGAAGGTAGGCAGGTAGAAACTTGGATTTGCTTTTTATTTAATGAGGCTTGAAGACCAACCTCCAAACCAACCAAGGAGACCTTCTTCCAAACCAGCATACCAGTTGGAATTGCTACAGCCTTCAGTACAGAAACCCCCTTGCAGAAATGCAAAACTTTTCGAAGAGTACAAGTACAGATACTTTTAATAAGGCCTAGCATGTATTAGCAAGGACTAGAAGCAAGGTAAAGAAAATGAGAGGAAGAAAGAACTACCTGGCTGGGTCCGCAACAACAAAACCAAACCTAAACTGAGAGACAGACAAAAATATTTGTTACCTGATTCACACACTTAAATGGGTAGTACATAGTACCTAAGGATATAATGATTCACAGCTCTTAGAAAATCTAGCACTCTTCCCAGCTCTTTTTTCAACAGGTTATAAATTTAAATTACACAGTTTTGTACTTTATCATCACAGCCTATCACTAAGGGGACCTCAGTATCTCCGGTTTCTAAACGTAGACCTTTATAGTCCAGTATCTCAGCAGAGATGAGGAGCCTTGCTGGAAATTTGATGATTCAGAAATAAAGACTTGATTGATGGTTATATGGGACTCTCTGCATTAAAAACATGTATATTGCTTTTTCCAGGCTTTTAGCAGTGTTTCAGTGTTGGGACAGTGATATAGTGGGTACGAAGGATTTCCCTACCCATTGTCACAAATGTCTTACCCATAAGCTTTTAACAACTGTCTGTAAGATTTGGTATATTGAAACCGCTTTAAATTCAAGAGTACTTGTAAATATTATTTTCTCAACAGGGGTATTGTACAATACTCTCATGTAAAAAAAAAAAAAGATCCCTCAATTTCTGGTAATTAGGTAAGAGGCAGAAATAATGCAGCTCAAATATCTGTTTTTAGTGTCCTGTTTACCAGGCTGTCAATTAAAAAAAAACTTACCTTTTTACCATAAGCTGAGCAAATGTGATATGGAAGAGAGGGAGAGGCTGTACTCTGTGGGGTGCCATTTTTGGGCTATAGCTGCATTTTAATAGTTATTATTTTAAGGTCATGAAGCAAAAAATACCAGTCGACTTATCTGAGATATCATGTTAGATTATAGATTTTCACTGCAGCCATGATAGCTCTTTAGGAAATGTTCTGATCTCAGCGTAAGAATAAGAAACCTTTACTTTACCTGTCAGTGAGAACTTTGGGACTCTACAAAACGTAAGCATTGCCACTATGAAAAGTAATAGCTGTGCTGGAGCTACAAAACACAGAGCAAAAATAATGGCCTTTTCCTACACTGTAAACCTTTTGTGTCTGTTGTCCTCTTAGTATTCATAAGTGCATTATACCCTGGTAAATCTCCTATATGCAGGCAGCCAGATGTCTTATACATTGCCAGCATCATACACTAAGTCTTCTTAGGGCCTTTAATGAAGTAGGAATAGTGCATGTGCTTTGGTTTGTCCCTCTCTACAGGGAAATGTGTCTTTTAAGCAAGATATCTGGAGGAGGAATACTCTGAAATACAGAGACCCTGTGTTGCAGTAAGACAGAAGTGCTTTCTAATGAACGTATCCAGCATATTAGTAATTTTCCTGTATGAAATGCCCCAGTGATGGAGCTGCATTGATTGATCCTATTATTTAAGCTAGCATATCTCCCCATTGTGCTAAACAGATAGGCCTCTCTGTCTTTATCCAGGTGCTATATATTCAAATTACGTATACTTTCGTCTATAAAAGGAGGATTAGTTTGGCTGTTCTATTACAGCTTCTGTCAAAGGCAGCTAGCTGATGAAACCATTTCTTTTTGTGTGCCTCTTAATTCATATCTCAGATTCTACATCTGCATAACCCAGGCTTTTGAGAGGATGCTGTCTCACACCTTTGCTTGTTCTGTGGAACAAACTGCCACCACGACTTGAGGGGCCTAGGTGCAACTTCGATATAGTGTTGGGACCATATCAGCTTTTCAAACTGTGAGGCAAAGTGCCCCTCAGGGGAACTGCAGAGAGGTGATATTTAGCCTTGTGATCTCAGTCACACAGTTTAATCTGGGTAGCTGTGCTAATGAAACCAGTGGGCCTGCTTCTAAGCTAAGTTCAGTTACAGACAACTGTGTTTGCAGCTGTGCAGAAAATCTAGCCCAGGGTCAGCACTTTGATCACCATCGCACAAACCAGCAGTATGATTCTAATCTCTGGCTTTAAGTCAGTATGACTCTGCTGCCTTTAGTGGAGTAACTATCGTGTCACCATCATTCCTGTGTATGTATAGCACAAAGTACCTATTAAAGTACTGATCCAGACACAACAGCTAGTCAGAGGAAAAACTGAAGAGAGATGCTGCAGGTTTTTAAGTTTATGAGAATTCAGATGCCCGAAACAAGGTTTAGGTAGATATTAATCACCCAAATCCAAAATCATTAATCTGTTTCCAGCTCCCCTCTTCCCCTGTCACCCCTAGGATTCACTGAGCAGCTGTCTAATCTTGGAGTTTTACTGTCTATCTGATGATCTGGAGATCACCAGAGATCATCTGCCTGACCTCATATACCATTCTGCACATGCTGAGGGCCACCCTCTCTGAGTAACTAGGGACAGTAGATCCTGCCTAAAACACAGTGAGATTCAAAAGAGCACCAAAGTAGTGCCTCAGTGGCCTAAGAGGCTTGAACTGTCACTTACAGAGAGATCAAACACCTGCTCAAGAACAACTTGAAACAAGCACAACAGTCACCCTTAAGTAAAGCGTCTTTCTTACTCTGACCTACTGAGTTGGTTAGTAAAGCTCAGATCACCACCTTCCAAATACTTCTTTTTTGTCCATAAGATTTTTAGAAGACTTTTTTTTTTTTCCCAGAGAAAATAGCATGTAATGACTACAATATCTTATCTGTTGGAGGCATTTTTGTTGCAACAGTAAGTAATTGTATTACCTGAGCAGTAGTAATTACTAGAATCAGCAGTGTAGAACCAGTCAGAATTACAGTTTGCTTTTAGTCTGATAAAAATCTCAGTCCTCTCCCACTCTCCCTGTGATTCTAAAGGGCAAGTTAATGTTAAATGTAATACCTTCTTTTCATTTTTAAATCTTTATTTCTGCATCTCCTCCCACCTCCCCACCAGGTAGCATAGTTGACTCTATAATAACACGATGATCTGTCCGACTGACATTTCTTGATGAGGCCTTGCAAATGTAATACCTTTAATTGTCATAGTTAGGGATCATTACACTCTTGAGACTAATGTCATAGAATCAGAGAATCATAGGTTGGAAAAGACCTCTAGGATCATCAAGTCCAACCATCAGCCCAACACTACCATGCTTCCTAAACCATGCCCTGAAGTGCTGCGTCTACACGTCTTTTAAATACCTCCAGGGACGGCGACTCTACCACCCATCTCGGCAGCCTGTTCCAATGCCTGACCACTCTTTCAGTGAAGAAATTCTTCCTAATATCCAATCTAAACCTCCCCTGACACAGCTTGAAGAAGTTTTTTCTCATTCTGTTGCTAATGATGTGCGAGAAGGGACCAACGCCCACCTCGCTACAACCTCCTTTCAGGTATTTGTAGAGAGTGATAAGGTCTCCTCTCAGCCTCCTCTTCTCCAGGCTAAACAACCCCAGTTCCCTCAACCTCTCCTCATAAGACCTGCTCTCCAGATCCTTCACCACTGTCACTGCCCTTCTCTGGACACGCTCCAGCAACTCAATGTCCTTCTTGTACTGAGGGGCCCAAAACTGAACACAATATTCAAGGTGCGGCCTCAGCAGTACCAAGTACAGGGGCATGATCGCTTCCATACTCCTGCTGGCCACGCGATTCCTGATACAAGCCAGGATGCTGTTGGCTTTCTTGGCCACCTGGGCACACTGCTGGCTCATGTTCAGCCAGCTGTCAGCCAACACCCCCAGGTCCTTCTCTGCTGGGCAGCTCTCCAGCCACTCTTCCCCAAGCCTGTAGCCTTGCATGGGGTTATTGTGACCAAAGTGCAGGACCCAACACCTGGCCTTATTAAACCTCATACAACTGGCCTCAGCCCATCGATCCAGCCTGTCCAGGTCCCTCTGTAGAGCCTTCCTACCCTCAGGCAGACACTTGGTGTCATCTGCAAACTGACTGAGGGTGCACTCGATCCCCATATCCAGATCATTGATAAAGATATTAAACAAGACTGGACACTGAGCTCTGGGGAACCCCACTCGTGACTGGCCGCCAACTGGATTTAACTCTGTTCACCACAACTCTCTGGGCTCAGCTGTCCAGCCAGTTTTTTACCCAGTGAAGAGTGCACTTGTCCAAGCCATTTGCTGCCAGCTTCTCTAGGAGGATAATGTGGGAGACAGTATCAAAGGCTTTAGTAAAGTCCAGGTAGACAGCAAAATGTGTGTGTGTGAGACATTTTGATCAGCCCCACAAGTTGTTTTAAATGTAGCATAGGTTCTGTATTACATTTTCTTATAATGCTTCAAACAAGGTATGGTTCTCTAACTCTCATCTAACACTCTTTAAAAGGTCAGAAATTTCTGTAGTTTCTTTTGAACCATAACTCTTGCTCGTGCGGCACTTTCATCTTGCTCTCACATTGGCTGTACCTGCCTTCCTTTACCTGTTTAAGTTGCAGGCTTTTTGGATAAATGGACAAACCTTTATACCGAGCTGAAGAGCAAACCACGTGCAGATGTTGAATAGTGATCATACTGCAGCCAGGTTTCTTCAGACTGTGCTGCTGGGATGTGCCAAACAGTTGGGTTCAAACTCTGTTAATAGTTTGTAGTAGTAGTGGACTGAATTCTGGTGTCTAATATTTTCTAGCAGGACTCAGAATGTTACAACAGACCAGGAGAAAAGGTTACTTCACCAACTCCGAGAAATTACTAGAGTTATGAAGGAAGGAAAATTCATAGATGGCATCTCTCCTGAGAAGGAAGCTGAAGAAGCTCCTTACATGGAGGACTGGGAAGGTAAGCAAGAGCCTTTCTTACCATTATCCTGATGAGAAAATTTGAATAAGGATTACTTACACTCACAGAACCTTTCAAAATTTTTTGTTGACTTTATCCTTCCTTTTCAGAAGTCAGTGTTCAAAACTTTGCACGAGGTAGTTTGTTTTCTCAACTATAACAGAAAGAAAATAGATTTTGAGGCATCCGGCATTTCCTTTAGTGTAAACACTACGCTATCGGCTGCCAAAAGTGGCATATGAATATTCACATATGCTCCATCTGCTGCTGGATCTTGGCTGCTGTGGGTTTATATCTTTACCTTTCTTTGCTGTGCTAGATTTCATGCAAAATCATAAGCCCCTTGGAAATCAGAATCAATATGTTTTGGATAATTTGCAGTTTTTACTTTTGATTAGTCATTCTTTGTTTGTTCCAATGTTGTAAAAGTCAACTCCAGGAAGTCTGTAGTTTAAAAACTCTTTACATTATGTCATTTCTGTTCCTTGGTGTTTACTTGTTATATAAATGTGGTTTCAAGATATCCTAGTTGAGCTGCTCACTATCATAATTTTAAATGTAGACTTAATTCCTTGCTCTTTAAGAAGCTTTCAGAAGTGATCCAAAACATAAAGCATAAACAGTGGCCTTGAGCTCTGTTTTCTTAAGTTCATTATGCATTTTTCTAAAATAAAATGCACAAAGTCATTGGCATATCTGGTTTTTCTACTTTATAAATAATGCTGTTTATGGAGGTCTTCAAAACATGAATCAGTCAATCTGTAGACACAAACAAACAAAAAATAGAGGATCTACTTAAAGATCTAAGACACACAATTTTCCCCTGTTGGCTCCCACAGCTTTCAGCAAAGCTCATATATTCACTCCTGAATGTCAGGGTTGATATCCTGGCTCCCTGAAAATAAGTGGTTTTTTCTCATCATCTCCCGGGAAGTTTGGCACATTCTTTCCATGGATTTAATACTGGACATATATGTGGCATTAAATAGATGACACTTATAGTGGCAGTGCTAAAAACTACTGTTATAACAAACTTGTGCATCCATCACTGAAGTAAGTACTACTTTTAAATGCTGGTAACACTTCCCGCTACATATCCCTTTATTCCTAAGGTTATCCAGAAGAGACCTATCCTGTTTATGATAATTCCGATTGCTTCAAGCGCAAACGGGACACAATCCTTGTAGATTACCCTGACCTGAGCCAGCCCTCTGCAGAAGAACTGGCAGAAAGGATGGAGGGCATGGAAGATGAGGAGCGTCTGTGCAATGAAACCCTGCTAACTGATCTCACCATGGGAAGGGGTGGTCATGATTTAATGCAGAAGAAGGATGAGGTAACTGGCATCAGTGAAGAGGCGAGGGACTTTCATCACAGCCAAAGCATTGAGGAGTGCTGCTGTTGTTACGAGGAGGATGATCCTGCTGTCATAGCAGAGAATGCTGGATTCCATTGTCAGAGCTGCAGTGAAGCAGAAGAGTCGACCCAAGAGGACCTGTGTGTGGAGTCAGAAAATGAAAACGCAGCACCGAAAAAGCCAAAAGCCAGTGATTCAGATGAAACAGGCAAACTGAGAAAGCGCAACACAAAAGGACTTGAGTAACAGGGACGATGGTGGATGTTATCTAGGTGGTGAAGGAAAAGGTCATAAACTGTCATTCGTATGGGTTTTGTTCCCAGTGAAGACTTCTCTGTGTTCATCTCCTTGTACCAGTTTCATTCGCATGGTAACAATCAATCACGTCATCTGCCTGAACTAGAAGCCAATGCCCTCTTTCATGAAGTCTTGTCATGGCTTACCATGACATTGGCAACAGCACTTTTTTCTTGCTTTTTGGAGACTGGTATCTTGGAGCAGATTATTTGTTTCAGGTATTTGTGATTCATTCCTTCCTGATTCTAAACAAAGAATCCTCTTTTTTGCCCTTTGTCATCCCAGTGTTTCCCAAATGTCTCTTCTGACTATCTCAAAAACGTCTGTTTGTGTGCTACCAGTTATGAAAACCAATCAAATCCATATATATTTATGAGACTACCAGGAAGCTGGAGGAAAACATATGCCTTCTTTTTCTTACCTGAATGGTAACTCATCAGCAGAACAGACCATAGCCACAGACGTGACTCTTTCTCAGCTGCGTCATTGCTGCTGTAAGCCTGAGAAACTGTTGTCACTACAATCCACAAAACTGATATGCTACCCCAACCCATAGCCCATTTCCCAGCTTATTCCATGCTGCAGGACCAGTAGCCTAATCTATGTTGTGTTCCAGGAACAGCATGAGCAGGACTGAAGCGTTAGGAGTTGTTCTTTGTCTTTGCCATAGCCATGGTGAAATGTCTCGGTGAAACTCCCAGATGAGTGCAGGAATCGGACCATACTTTGTGTTAGAGAGGAACACTAACAATATCTTCAGTGATAATGAAAAAAAAAAAAAGCAGTGAGGAGGTTTGTCCTTAAAACTAGAAAATAGAGTGAGGGTGAACCTCAGACTGAAAAGAAACCCCACCACCTCCAGGCCCCAGGAACCTCTCTTGGTGGCCTCCAACAGACTCCTTGCATGGCAGTGGTACAGTGTCCCAAAGGATGCCAGGCTCTCTCCTCTCCTCTGCCTCAGGACTCCATGCAGAGGAAATGGCACTTCCCAATGCTCCAGGGGCAGGACTGAAGGACAGAGAAGAAGGGCCCGTGCAACACTTGGCAATCAGTAATTCTTTTGTGGATTGCTGGGAGACCTTGCACAGGAGGGCTGCACCTCCCTCTCCTGCTGGTGGGATGTCTGGGTGCTTTGCCCCCTCTCAGCTGCTGTTGGGCAGGGGATGCTGCACCACTTGCAGAGAGCCGGGTCAGTGAGGGGGTCACTGAGGACCCTGGACCCTCCTGGAACACTGTTGATGCCATCTGGTCTAGAGGAACCCAAGCACAGGATGAGGAGGAGGCTGGAGCCCAGGCACCCAAGTGGGTAGGGAGGGCAGTCCCTGTACCCAAGGGGCAGGAGGAGGGCACAGGGGAGCAATCCCCAGGAAAGGGCCCTTCACTTCAGCCCCCCCAACCCTCATCCTTCTCTCACATGAGGCCATGTCTCAGGCCACAGGCCCCCCAACTCCCAGAACAGCCATAGCTGGCCACATGCATCCCCCTCACAGTGGCCTCCAGGTGTCACAAGACACCTCACTGCCATTTGTTGCAGGCCCTGTAAACACAGGGACCCCAGCAGTTCACCCACAATTCGCTGAGCTTTAAGGCCCTCAGGTTCCAGGGATGCCTGGAAACAAGAGGACCAAGAGCAAAGCATGTGGATGTCCATCTTTGCGTGGCGGGGGAAAAGATGTGTGGCTGCAGGAACCACAGAGGAAGAGGAGGTGGCTTCAGATGGTTCGGAGCCCACGGAGATGGATCCACCCACAGGTGAAGAAGAACCGATGGCAGTGGATCCACCTCCAGCACGGCTGCCCTGGCACCCCTATGCCATGCCAGGGCCTCCCTCCATGACACCATGGCAGCAGTGTCGCAGAAGTGCCCAGCACTGCAAGAGCACGTGGCCCAGCCTCCGCACCTGCTGTTAGCTGGGAGGCCCAGCCTCCGCACCCAGCCGCCCTGTGGGCTCACCCGCTCCATCTCCTGGCATCAGGAACTATTGTGTCGGTTGCCACGGGTGGTGTGAGCCTTCTTTCCCATCCCAGCCCTTACCCCTCATGAAGGGGTGCCACCTCTGCTCTGTGCCCCAGTAAAAGGCAATGAGACGACCTGGCTTCTGCCAGGGTGCTGTGCTGGGGAGACAGGAGTTGTCCCTCAGAGGGCCACCGAGGTCCCTGGGCCCTGGAGGTGGGGTTTCCTCAGTCTGAGGATGAGAAGGTTGCCCAATGAGTGGTTGAAGATGAAGCCAGTCCCTCCACGGCAGTGCACAAAGAATAGCAACAGATCAAGCAAAGAAGTTAGACAGCTGTTCCTTTGGAGAAGCAGAAGAATGCAGTTGTGCCAGGAAGAAGTGCTGGTCTTCAGCATTAAGGTCCCTTCTAGCTTCCTCATTAGAAGTTCTTTTCAAGGTTGGGCAATAAAAACTTAAAAAAAAAAAACAACCAGAACAGTAAACCAAGAAAATAACAGTAAAAATTCTGTCCGCCTCTCTTGTTTGGTACTTCGGCAACTGCATCTGGACTCCTCTGTCCCCTCCCGGACTCCCCACCCCAGGAAAGACACTGATGCGTGGGGTGTGGGCCCAGCCCAGGGCCTTTGAGATGGTGAGGGGCTGGGGCACCTGGCCCACAAGGGCAGGCTGAGGGAACTGCCTCTGGCCATGAGGTGGTGAGACGCTGGAGCAGGTTTCCCAGTGAAGTTGTGCATGCACCATCCCTGGAAGTGTTCAAGGTCAGGCTGGCTGGGGCCTTAAGCAACCTGGTCTAGTGAAAGATGCCTGTCAGCCTCACCTCTGTGCCTGGGAATATCATAGAGCAGATCCTTCTACAAGCTAGGAGCGAGCCCAGGATCACTACCGGGCTCCAGGACTCATGCCTATGCCAAAACTTCGGGTTTTTAAACCATTCAAGAGCCTTCAAGAGAGAAGGTATGTTGGGGCCTGACAGGATCCACCTGTCCCAATGGGGAAAATGCATCTTTGGGTGTAAACTGGTGGGACTGCTCGAGAGAGTGTTAAACTTCACAGTGGAGCTGATATCCACCTGCAGCCCATGGAGGACCCCATGCCAGAGTAGGTGGATGCCTAAAGGAGGCTGTGACCCTGTGGGAAGCCCTGGCTGAAGCAGGCTCCTGGCAGGACACATGGAGAGAGGAGCCCACACTGGAGCAGGTTTGCTGGCAGGACTTGTGACCCCCGCAGGGGACCCACGCTGGAGCAGTCTGTTCCTGAAGGCCTGCACCCTACGGAAGGGACACATGCTGGGGCAGTTCATGAAGAACTGCAGCCCATGGGAAGGACTCACGTTGGAGAAGTTCATGGAGAGCTGTCTCCCATGGGTGGGAACCCACACTGGAACAGGGGAGGGGTGTGAGGAGTCCTCCCCTTGAGGAGGAAGGAGCAGCAGAAATAATGATGTGATGAACTAACCACAACCCCCATTCCCTGTCCCCCTCTGCCACTGGGGGGAGGAGGTAAAGAAATAGGGAGCAAAGTTAAGCCCAGGAAGAAGAGAGGGATGTGGGGAAGGTGTTCTTAACATTTGGTTTTATTTCTCATTATCCTACTCTTATTTGATTGGTAATAAATTAAATTTACTTCCCCAAGTCGAGTCTGGTTTGCCACGACAGTAATTGGTGAATGAGCTCTCCCTGCCCTTATCTTGATCCATGAGCCTTTTGTTATATTTTCTCTCCCCTGTCCAGCTGAGGAGGGGGGTGGCTTTGGTGAGTGCCTTGCATCCAGGCAGGCTCAACCCACCACACGAAGTATAAATAGGGAGAGAACTGGCTGGAGAGCAGCACTGCAGAATGAGATCTGGGGGTGCTGGTCAACAGCAGGCTCAATATGAGTCAGCAGGGTGCCCTGGCAGCCAAGATGGCAAACTGTGTCCTGGGGTGCAGCAAGCACAGCATAACCAGCTGGTCAAGAGCGGTGACTATCCTGCTCCATTCAGTGTTGGTGCAGCCTCTTCTTGAGTACCACATGCAGTGCTGAGCCCCACAATTTAAAAAGGATGTGAAGATCCTTGAATGTGTCCAGAGGAGGGCAACAGAGCTGATGAAGGGGCTGGAAGGTCCTGTGAGGAGCGGCTGAGGACTTCAGGCTTGTCTCGTTTGGAGAAAAGAAGGCTGAGGGGTGACCTCATTGATCTCTACAGCTTCCTGAGGAGGTGAAGTGGGCAGGGAGGTGTTGGGCTCTTCTCCCTGTATCCAGTGCCATGACATGTGGGAATGGGTTCAAAGCTGCACCAGGGAGGTTTAGACTGGACATGTGAAAGGATTTCTTTACCAAGAGGGTGGTTAAATCCTGGAAAAGGCTTGCTAGGGAGGTGGTTGATGCCCCAAGCCTGTTGGTGTTTGAGAGGCATTTGGACAATGGCCTTAATAACATGCTTTAACTTTTGGTCGGCCTTGAATTGGTCAGGCAATTGGGCCTGATCATGATAGGTCCCTTTCAACTGAAATTCAATTCAATTCAATTCAATTCAATTCAATTCAATTCAATTCAATTCTATTCTATTCTATTCTATTCTATTCTATTCTATTCTATTCTATTCTATTCTATTCTATTCTATTCTATTCTATTTCTATTTCTATTTCTATTTCTATTTCTATTTTATTTCTATTAATTTCTGTTCCGTTCTATGCCACATGGAGGGCAGGAAGGTGATTCGAGACAGCCAGCATGGCTTCACCAAGGGCAAGTCTTGCCTGACCAACCTAGTGGCCTTCTGTGGTGGAGTGACTGCATCAGGGGACAAGGGAAGAGCTACTGATGTCATCTGTCTGGCCTTCTGTAAGGCCTTTGGCATGGTCACCCACAACATCCCTCTCTCTGTATTGGAGGGATATGGATTTGATGGGTGGATTGTTTAGTGGAGGAGGAGTTAGCTGGATGGTCGCATCCAGAGCAGAGTGGTCAACGTCTCAGCATCCAGATGGAGACCAGTGATGAGTGGTGTCCCTCAGGGGTCTCTACTGGGACCAGTACTGTTTAATATCTTCATCAACGACATAGTGGGATCGAGTGTGCCCTCAGCAAATTTGCAGATGACCCCAAGCTGAGTGGTGACGCTGACACCCCTGAGGGACAGGATGCCATTCAGAGGGACCTGGACAAGCTCAAGGATTGGTCCCAGTTGAACCTTCTGAGCTCAACAAGGCCAAGTGCAAGGTCTTGCACTTAAGTCAGGGCAACTCCTGGTATCAACACAGTCTTGGGGATGAAGGGATTGAGAAAAGCTGGACATGAGCTGTCAATGTCCACTCGCAGCCCAGAAAGCCAATCGTGTGCTGGGCTGCATCAAAAGAAGCATGGCCAGCAGGTTGGGGGAGGTGATTCTGCCCCTCTGCTCTGCTCTGGTGAGACCCCACCTGCAGTGCTGCATCCAGATCTGGAGCCCTCAGCACAGAAGAGACATGGACCTGTTGGAGCAGGTCCAGAGGAGGGCCACAAGAATGACCTGAGGGCTGGAGCACCTCTCCTATGAGGACAGGCGGAGAGAGTTGGGGTTGTTCAGCCTGGAGAAGAGAAGGCTCCAGGGACACCTTATTGCAGCCTTTCAGGACAAAGCGGGACTATAGGAAAAAAGGGGGCAGACTTTTTAATAGGCCCTGTAGCGATAGGACAGAGAGTAATGGTTTTAAACTCAAAGAGGGTGGATTCAGACTAGATGTAAGGAAGAAATGTTTTACAACGGGGGTGGTGAAACACTGGCCCAGGTTGCCCAGAGAGGTGGTAGGTGCCCCATCCCTGGAAACATTCAAGGCCAGGTTGGACGGGGCTCTGGGCGACCTGTTCTAGTTGAAGATGTCCCTGCTCACTGTGGAGGGGTTGGACTAGGTGACCTCTAAAGGTCCCTTCCAACCCATACTGTTCTATGATTCTATGATAGACCTTTCACCTTTCTCCCTGGCAAGTCACTCCCTTTCAAAGAGACTATTACGTCCAGGTGCTGTGTTGGAAGAAGGCAGCGTTGGAAAGGAGGCAACAGAAGTCAGACTACTGTGAGGCAAAGTGCAAAGCCTCTAGCACACAGATGGTAAAATTTTCTCCATTATAAATTTTCTCTGTGTGTGGAGGAGAAAAGTATGCATTATTATAAGGCACTGCAGCTTTTTTTTCTTTTTGTACATTAAGTGATTTTCTCTACAGCTGCGTGTAATCCCAGCCAAGGAAGCTGAACCACCACATGCAAATTTCAGCCTGTGTCAGTTTCCAACCTCCTAGAGTAAAAATTATTGTAGATAGAAAATGAACAGGAGGCAGCAAATGCATAACAAGGAATAATACTCTGGAGAATCTCATATCACAGAACACATTAGGAAAAGGAACAACTATTACTTTTTGGCACAATTTAGGAAAGAAACTAGCTTGTCCCATTAAACCCATATTTCTGTATTCTGACCATACTTAATTTAACCACAAACATGCTGGTATGCATTTTTGTGGTTCAAACTGAGAAAAATGAAGTCCTTTTACATTTACCCTACATTTACAAGTACTTGAAAGTCTTACTTCAAGTAACAGTCTCAACATTGTTATGCAACATACCTCTTTGTTGCATACCAAGATATGTACATTGCATAAATTTTAATCATCTTTGACTTTCGTAAGTATTAACTATGCTCACCAATTTGAATTTATGCTAAACTAGGTATATATCAGCTTTATATATTTCAAATAAATTAGTCAAATTTAAAAACAGATCAAACCATTCTATCATTCTATGATTTGCCCTCAGACTTGGGAAGTACTAGAAATGTATTGAACTGCTCATTTGAATCCCTGCATATCTTCTGTTTGACAACATCTATGCATAACCACTATGGACCAGCTGTCTTCCTAAATCACCAGGGTGTATCTTGAGTGTTTCTAAAAACTAAAAGAGCATCTTGCCCTACACACCCAGATCAGGTTTGTTGCTCAATAGGTGTCTGCCTTTGAGAGATCTCTCTGCTTTTTGTCTTGGCTCATTGTTTTTCCAGGCTATAGCTGTAGCCTGATGTTTACAATGCTTATGTTATTTACAAAGAATTCATACTGCAAAAATTAATTCATAGTATAGGAAGAGAGAAAATAGAGAAAACATACTGAATTCTTACTCTTTTTTCTTAGGAGTGTATTTGGTTTTGAATCATTTTCTAAGCCAACATTTATTTTGGTTTTGTTTCAACACATTGTGGACTCTCTCAACACAGTCTTTCTTTTTTAACCATGTCAGTAGTCTGATCTCTCTCTATGAGCAGGGCTAGTGTTTTCTTCACTCGGAACCCATGCTGCGCCTCTACAACACCTGGGACCTGATACGCAGCATTTCTGCGTACCATATTTTATTTAGAGAATACGTTAATACCAAAGACAGCTGTTAAAGGACTGCCTTCATCCCACTGCAAGTAGCATCATCTGCCTATCCCTCTGTCCCTGGAACAATGCTCTCACTGTCTAAACACTCCTAAAAGCCACGAGTGGAAAGACTGAGTACAAAGGATGGGACGATGGACAGTTCTGGTTCTTCTGCAGAAGTCAGGCTGGATGAATTGATACAGCTGCATGACTTGCCAAGCATACGGCCCTTACTTGTTACTTGCTAGTGGTGTATGAAATCCATATGCCACTGCTGCTGTGGATAAAGCAGTAGTCCAGCGCATTGCCATGAGAAACAAGGATGCCATCTCAGGTCTGCTGCAACCAACAGAAATGTGGGCTTTTACCTGTCTATACAAATATGTGCTTATGATGTACTTCAGATTCCTGCTGCTTATAAAGGTATGTGAAATTTAAAAAGTTTACCTTTTTCATTTGCATCTGGGCAAATTTGTGCATTTAATTCTGTGCACGACATTTTAAGTGCATGAAAAAATGGTGTTATTTGTGACCTACAAGGTAGAGTCTTTAAAGAGCTGTTTTCATACATGAAGAAGCTAAAATGTAGTATATGGTTGTGAATAACAAAATCCACGCTCCAGCGTGTGATCATCTTAAGGCTACTACAGACTGCATCCAAATAATCTTGCTGCTGAGGACAGCTCAACTCATGACGATACTCATCGAGTCGCTTTTGTGCACACTGTACTCTTACAGCCACAAACATGGGATACAGGTGAACATTTCTGTCAGCCTTTTGATGGTCAGTCATTCTGTACTGCACGAGCAGCTTGACCAGACCTTGATACAGCATTGAATATGAAGACACCCACAATTCTTATTGTTCAATAAAGGCAGCCTGCTGTATCTATGAGGACCCTCACTAGAGTAGTGGGAGGCATTTGTAAATCCTCACACTGTGATGTGGAGCAAGGACTGCCAACCTCAGTTGCCCCCCGAGGGTGGCCTAACCAGCAGGCTATCAACTGGTGTCCATCAGCATGCCCTTTGGAACTGTTCCAGTTGGCACTGGGAGTTACATTCTCCTTGTATCAATGAGAGAAATATCAAGCAATTTATTTGCATGTGACATACTGAGCTTCCCAATAAATAACAAAAGTTTAATCCCTAAATGCAGTTTGGCTTTTGACCTGGCTGTCTTCCCACCTCCCACAGTCCTTACTGAAAGGTCATTGTTGGCAGACAACTAAAAGTCCAGAATTTCTTTTCAGGCCTTGAATTCACTTGTGCCCTGGGAGTTAGTCTGGTGGGCTAAGACACTCCCCACAGACACGTCAAGCACCCATTGCACTGGAGTGTGAGAAGAGAAATAATTCTGTCACAGCACTAGCGAAAAACCAAAACATAATGAAAAACTGATGAGCTTGCCCCTGCTAACACAGAGACTGGTTGTGAGGACTCCCTTTAATACCTGTGGCAGAGCTAATTGTATTTCTTTGCAGCACGAACAGGAGAAAATGATACTAGTACAGGTTGACTGTCTGGTGTCGAAAGGGTCTTGACACCTCAGTCCTGAGATCTAGACCACCTTGGCAGCCCCACCCTCGGTACCAGTAAGTGCTCTCTGAATGTAGCCAGCGATGCCCCCCATACAGCAGCTTACCAGCAGCCTTCAAACTCATATTCCTCCTGTTTATCTGACCCTTCCTCTTCTCCCTTTGCTTCAGCTTCCCCCTCGCTGAAACGCAAATATCTATTTAGATAAGCATTTAGAAAAGGATTGTCTCACAGGCGTGTCCGGCATTCTTAATTATTATTCACTTTTAGCAGAGAGCATTCATAATTTGAAGAACATATCTGAATAAAATCATGATTCTCAAAGGACTTAACTTCTGTTGAATAAGTAAATCATCGGTCAAAACATCAGCAGACCTGGGACTTTGGAAAAAAATTGTAGATGTTCAGGTGCACTCCCAGTAGAAGCAGTCAGGCTTATTAAAAGCACGTGCTCCTTTACTTACAGTGTTTCCCACCTAGCAAATTAAATAGCTTTAAGGCTTAAAGACTCAGGCAGTAGGGAGCTCAGGCAACAAACAGCTGTCCTCTTTATGAAAATGGGTAAGAGTATTTCTACAGTGTGCACCAATCTCAAGTCTTTGAGCTCACAGTTCGAGAAAACTTACAGGCTGAAAATGACTACAGATGTGGTAAAGTCAGGACTGGCAGTATAACTTTCTATGGCCATGCATTTTGTTTTGAGTTCATATCAGTGATAAAGGTAAAAATACAGTTTAAACAGCACTGAAAACTCCTTACGTTAAATAACCTCTATACTCTGTAAGTAATTTATCAAGGTATTTCTGACCTTGGGTAAGGAAAGACATAGTTGTTTCAAACAAATCAAGTTTAATATTTCTGCACACTGTTCTGTATTGACAAACACAGGAACCTCTATGGCATATGCAAGGTAAATTAGGTGAAAATACAAAAATCAGTCATTGCACAAGCTGGTAAATAAATACCTTTACTCCAGAATATCAAAGAGTTTCTTTAAAAATTTTACTTTGTAAAAGCACATTCTTGCAGGTTTATCTAAAACTCTGAACAAAAAATAAGATACTTGAAACAGCTCAAGACAGTCTTGTGTGTAAACAAGTGTAACATATTACAGGCATTATGAAAAACCATGACTGGTTAAATATTAGTTCTCAAGATTAAGACATTCTTTGTGAATTTTGATGTTTTCCACTCTTTAACCCGATAAGATGAAAAGGAAATTGATACCACAACGTACTCAAATTCTACTGTATATCATTGGTTTATTTAAGAAAGGCAAAGAGATTAATTAGATGATGTTTACTGTGTGAATAAAAAAAAAAACAAAACAAACCCAAAACCCTAACTGAACTGCTTTTTCATTTTATGGGGACAGAAATGTTCATGTAGCACCTACATTTTCTACTTCTCAAAGTTTAAGTAAACAAGTCAGAAACAAAGGTGTGTTTTTCTTCACAGGCAGATATATTCCCAGCACATTCTAAAATGGGTATCTCTGCAGCTGCTCCCAAACACTGGATCTTTCAGACTGTCATTAGTTGGGTGGCGATAGTGTTGGGAAATACAAACACAGTTCAGTGTCTACTAGGAACTCTCAAAAATTAACCACCTCAAAAGTATTTACTTTCTGAGATACATCTAAAGGTTTATCGAATTACAGAACATCCTCCACAGATATTTTTTCCCTTGTTCCCCTACCCTTGAGTAGAAGAAATTGTTCAAAAAGGAGGAACAAAAGCCCAAGTCTTGTAATGGTGAGGCACGGGTTGACTCACTGCATGGGTTGATCCCACTGAAAAGTCAGCTCCAAGGAGAACGGAAAAGCAGATGGCTGTTATCTGTCATAGATACAGACACTTATGTGGAGAGCATTTCAGAGATATTTTTTTTTATATATATTTTCCAAAGAAAGACTTGACTTGTTCAAAATTATTTTAAAAGGCATTTCAAACAACAGTCTTGTAATAATTAACACCAAGACAAATCAATATCATGGTTTATGCTGTCAATGAACAGTGGGAAAGAAGACTGAGTAATCTCCAGATATCACCAAAGGAAATTTTTTAAGACTATATACATATGTATATGCGTGTGTGCACAGCACATATGTTTGCACATCTAACATTGGAAAATGTTGGGAAAGTTATCATTAAACCCACTCCTAATACTGCAAATCCTGCCATACTGGGCACGTATGTGTGCCCCCTTTACGCTTTTATATAACCGCCAGATGGCCTTATTTTCCTGCCACCAAGTACAGCACTTTTTTTATTTGAAATAAACTGTTAGTTTCAATCACAAGAAAAAAATTTTACACTTTCAAGATATTAACAAAATTAACAAAGCTCCAGTATTTGCCTTTTTTCATACATGTTTTACAGGAACCCACTGTAAGAGATTTGTTTCTAACAGACCTTGTTTCTAAGGTAAACTCTCTGTGTGATTTGCTAATTCTTGTGCAGGTTAAGCTATCCACTATTATCCCTTAAAACTTGGGCAACCACTAGCAATGTTTTGTTCTTCTATATGCCCTGTTAAGTTGCAGCAATGACATCATAGAATCTGACAGCACGTTTAATAGAAAAAGTCAATCTCTTCACAGGTAGACAGTTTAGATCTCCCTTGGAGTTTCACCAAGGCTTCACGGGATGTACATAAGAGGAAAATTTGTCCTCCTTTCTAAATCCACTTTCCGAAGTATTCATGCCAATACTGCCCAGGTTTTGAGATCCAGATAAACCCACTTTTGAACAAAGACAGACAAGATGACGTTAGGACTCTTGCAGAGACAAGCAAGTATGGCATCATGGAGACAGCAGAAGTTGGAAAGGAGCTTTCAGTTACACCAGCAGGGTTTGGATAAGGCCCGAAATAGAAAAAAATGGGCAAAAACGCCATCGTGAAGAAATCTGCACATAAATCAAGCTGTTTAGGAGAGAAACAAATAGTATGGACAGAGCTCTTGCCAATATAATGCAACATAAGCAGTGACCATCATAGTCTGTCAATGACTACTGAAATCCATTACTCACCCTAAGCGGTGCCAAGCAGCGCGCCAGTTCTCTGGCAAGAAATCACCCTACTGTCATTCCCCAGCACACGCTACTGCCTCGCCTGCATGCTGGAGTTCCTCCCCACCTGTCAATGGAGCCCGTTTGCACTTTTGTTTGCTTCGCTGTAACTGCACTCCTTGGATTGCATATTCCTTTTTCTGGGCTTAGGGCTCAATATAGTGCAAGCATAGTAAAAAAGCGTTATCTTCTTGTTTGCAGTGCAAACACATGGAAAGTTCAAACAAGTTAAAGACCCACAGGTCCCAGTTTTTGCCTTCAGGAGGAGCTCTTTCTTCAGTATTAAGTGGTGCTGAATCTTAATGGCTTCAGTTCTGCAGTCTCTTTGCTAAGCTTCCATGCACGTCTTCACGGCAGTGTCCTCTGACAGGTGACAAGCACACAAGTGGGAAACAGCACACGGGGGAAAACATGCACTGTTACATAGCAGGATGGCAGTAAGTGTGTAACAGTTGCATTGCTTAGTGATAAACCTGTCTGTAATAGACTTGTTGTGTGTGGTTTTCTTGTATGGTGGCTGCTTGCATGAATGCTAAGAGGGGCTCTCATCCTCCACATCCAGGCAGATATAAACGAAGAAGGAAAAGAGAACGGAATATTATTTTCTGAGAAACAAGCACGTGACTGATGGGTACTGAAAAACCAAACCTAGTTATACTGGCATCATTTACACCACGCTCCTAGCATCAAGATCTGCTAGTAAAGCAGTTGCTTTCAGCATACAGTCCCCAGATCCCTGGCATCCACAAAATCCAAAGAAGAAAGCACACTGCTGTCAGGAAGCTTAAATTCATCATACAGGTGGCAATAATTGAGAGAGGGCTGAAAAACACTGCAGTAGAAAAAGAGGACTTAAGAAATGTGGCCTATGTGTGTAGGTGCTGAGCTTTGCAACTACAATTCAAGACAACTGTCAGAAATGCTGTACTCTAAGTCGTAACGGCCACCCTGAGAATACCAAAGGATGAATCCCTTTACATATGTTCTCCAGTATCTTGTTCAGAGACCTATTCTGCACTTTAAAATTCACCAACTACCTTGAACTGTGCACTGTGATGAATACCCCTGCTGAGGATTATGCAAATTGATGGCCACCCTACTTTGAAATGAGAACATATACACCGGGATTTAACACACTTTAATTCAGACATTAACTTTCACTGACTTAGCTTTGTGGAGCGTCCCCATATGGGAAAACCTGTACATGTTTGAAACAAGGGAAAGTTATAGATGGGAAAAGAAAAATCAGGGAGCTCAAAACAAAGCAAGGAAATTGTAGTAACACAGATTACTAAGAAGCTGAAAAGCATTCACCACCGGCAAGAATGTATTTGAAGTGATACCAAATAGGAATTCATCCTCATGGACTTGTGCTACGTAGTCCAAAAGACAGAATAACCACTGCTTCTGAGAACAGGTTAAAAAAACTCACACACACCCCACCCCCAAAAAACCCCAAAACAACAACAAAAAACTTGTCGTAGTGTCATTGAATTCAGTAACACTTGAGAATTCATCAGTTTAAGAGCCACATTCCACAATCAGCTTTTTAAGATGACATTGTTACAAATCTTGTAAGAGTATGCATCGCTGCTGTAGCCCTACTTTATGTTAGTTATAACAGTACACAGCATTTTTATATTTTCAGCCTACATTATAAAACACTGACTCTCCAAATACATACAATTAAATTAAATATAGCCCCATTGTTGTTTTACTTAGGAAAACTCAGTGGGCCTGATTTAAGTGATTTGTTAAGCAACTTTTCAGTTCCTGACACTTGCACAGCACCTTCATGTTTGTTCTGAGCCATCCTCGTCAATTAATACGCATGAAACTTGATTTCAGTGTAATTCCAATTGCCCGATGAGAACTCTCTGTAGTGATGTGGTTTGGTTTTCCAGAATTCCAAACTGAAGTGAAACAGTTCAGTCTTCACAATGAAGTTCAGAACAGACCCTCTGTCTACCAGCCGGTCACCCATGGCAATAGCTAGAAAATGGGGTTAGGGACTAAGAACTTAGTTCTAGTGCCAGTTCTAAAAATAACCCTTTGTTTGTCTGTTTGCGTTTATAAACTGCAAATCACAGCTTCACTGCCATTAAAAGCATAATAGCACTTACCTGTTGCTCCTGGACTGCTGTAAGGCTTTCCTAGCTGATGTGTAGTGTCTTTGGGAAGTGGTGTTTTTAGTTTGTGGATGTTTGTTAAGGCTGATATTTAATAACCTAATCACAGATTGAACCCAAAATGGAAGATACTGCAGTAAGCATAAAAGTAGCAACAGAAAGCCCTTCAAACAGGAAAGTGGTGCCATTTTGGTGAGAGAGGGCCGTATCTTTGGACCAGGTACTAGCACTGTGTCCCAGATGCAGTATGCAATAGGGTATCATAGGATGTTTCATGGCACACACTACTCTTCCAGTAGTAAGATTCCTGGTTGGAAAAAAAAGCCCTCTGTCAATCCAGGCACATAGCACTAGAAGTTAACAATTTTGCCTAGAAAGCCTGTTTTTTTTCTTAGGTGAAAAGTTTCTGCTCTTAGTATCAAATACCAAATCTCCACATGTAAGACAGCAGAAAATGAGGCAGAGACTTTAGTAGAAAACACTGCTCTACTTGAGTTTAGCACTGGAAGTACTGACCTTCAGAAATAAATGTAGTGGTGCACAAAAAAGCAGTATCATAAGGCAAAACCCAAGGAATAACAGCAGCTCCGTCAAGGTTTTCAAGCAGGACTGTCGAGTACTGCTTATACATCAACTGACAAAATTGCTGGAAAAGGCAGCTGGCTCTCAACCAGATCAACTTGGTACACCTATAGCTACTTCAAAGACTACTTTCTTTGAGCTCAAACTACATCTTTGAAAACATTTTTAAAATAGCTAAAAAAATAGCCATATTTAAAGACATCTCAGGCTCAATATTGTTCCACATCTAGCCAGTGAGGACGAGAGATTCTCCCTGGGGAAGAGAACAGGGTGGCAATAATTGGGTTATTTTCTGATGTCCCTGGTCTGGAACAAAACCTCCTGTTACGAGGTGCCAGAGCTCACAAACTTGTTTGAACACTGAACTTCATAGCGTGAGCATTGCCCAAAGCCCACTGTCACAAAACATACTTTGGTTTTGTGTACTCGTGAGATTTTCTGCACTGGCGGAATAAGTGATCTCATGACATAATTTTTCAAGACATCAAGACTAAAAGTCTGATAAAATTACACTTGCCTAGACAGTAAGCATATGTTTTTTCTTCTTGGTTTTTTTTTAATTCAAAGGGAGTGAAAATATTCATGCTGTTATTTGGTAAGTCAACATAGGAAAGGTACATGATTTCTCACATGATGTTCAGGAGTGCCTAAGAGAATTAAGAAATGCACTTTTTTCAGGACTTTAGAAATCCCATCACTTCCTGTGTCCTGATCACACTGACAGATTCCTGCAGTCCAAGTCTGGCAGTTTGCATAGGCCAAACTGTATTCTTCTTGCACAGGTGGAGTTGCAGGATCAGGAGCTTACTGCTTAAATGAGAGCTCAAAATTCAAGAGAAGCTTAAGGGAAGAACATTTTGAACAAATAATTTCCTTGTAATTTCACCCAATCTGTGAGCATTAAAATCAGCTGGATTTTAATGTTAAGATCTATAAAAATGTTGATAAATTAAGATTCTGTTACTTTGAGAGAGTTCACTTTACAAATTACTGATACTTCTAATGGCACTGTGCCAACTGGGATAACCTCAGTAAGAAGCCACGGATACAGGGTCAAATGTGAGAAACAGATTGCGTTGTAAACATCCCATGTGAGTATAAAGGTAGTCATAAATCATGAGACTCATTGTTTTTAAATCAGATGTGCGTGACAGAGTCAAAGTCTGCAGTAACAACAGTTTTGAGCAGCTGAGTCACATCCAAGAAAAAAAAAAACAACTCAAAAGTACAAAAAGGCAATTTACAGCACAATTGCCAAGTGTCTCAGGGTGCTACCTAAAAGCATAAATAGGCAGGTTGCATTAACTGAACCACTGCAACGTGTTCAGGAATAATAGTTTTAAAACAACTGATGGTGCAAATTAAAACACAACCAACAACACATCACTGTGAGAAGGAAAAGTGTGTCAGACGGTTTGTCCTTACTGTTTTTTCTGCACATTTAGTGACCAAAAATGACACAAGGTGAAAAATTCAAGCGTCACTGAAATTGTTGACAAGATTTCCACAGAATTCAACAGCATCAAGATTTTATCCTACAAGATTGGTTAGCTACTCAGTTTCTACATAGGCGGCAGAAAACTGTTCATATTTTACTGCAGTTCCTTCAGTGCGACTTAAACAGGGTACTTAGCACGCCAAAAACACCTGCCATCCACCAGCCTCACACACTCCCGAGAAGCCTCTCAGCAGAACAGGAACGTAGGCAGGTCCAAAAACTATTATTTCCATTCAACTTGTTGGAACTGAGGCACAAAGAGGTTACAAGATTTGCACAAAGTCATACAGTCAGTTGGGATTAAAACCCAGGCGACCTGATCCCCAGGCCTGTGTTCTTAACAGCTGTTGGACAGCCTAAAAGATGAGGCTGATTTTAACACAGATCTGTGGCTCTTCAGCCCTTTTTTTGCATGCAAGCAGTACCAAAGCACAGAATAGATGCATGACTTTCACCAGTACTTGCTAGATTCTGACTCTCAAGTAGGGCTCCGTTCCGGTTCACATGCTAGCAAGCTTTTGTCAGAGTAACTTTCAAACTGCCAATGTAGACTTAAATAAAACCATGATAAGCTTTCAGTGTTATTGCATAATCCAATTATAAAGTGAATAGGAAGGGTTTTTTTTCTCAAAAGCATAAGCATAATTTTTCTGAACTGTGCCCTCCTAAAGCAATTTAGCAAACCAGTGTACAGGTTCCATTAAATGGTTGCAAGACAGCCAGTTAATTCAAGCCTTCTCAGTGAAGGTATGGATAAACATACCCTTACTGAAAAAGAAGACTCTAAAATTTCTAGGCAGTTAAATAAAATACAACATATAAAGTAAGCTTTAATGCATTTTCATCCAATATACAGGCATTTGTGAGTATCAGCTACTGAGCTATAGTTCACAGCAAAATACCAAAACATTAAGATAGTTGGGCAAATCCTTTTCTTAGTTCCTTGGTGAGCAACAGAAAGAACTGAAAAATATTTACATAAATAATTTCAAACACCTACAGAGCAGAACCCTGGAAGGTACATTTCATACATGAAAAACAACAGAAACCGTTTTCATAAAGTAGCACATACAAGAGAAGCCGGCATCTAGAGTTAGATTAATTCTAGTGCAAGATTTAGATGTATCAAGTTACCTTATTCCAGTAATCAAAATGTGGCCTTTTAAGAAATCTGAGAACCACCAGCCCATATTTCTAACAAAGGTGACTGCTGTTTCATCACGTGCTGTCCTTATTTGCCAAGCAAATAGATTTTACTGGTGAGTACACGCTACTCTAAAATCAGGAAAAATCCTGCAAATGATGCTGTAGGAGAGCAATGAGACAGTATGGGGGGACTAGTTAGAATGCCACAGGATGGAATCTAAAATCTTCCCTCTGACATCTGCCACACATCAGGAGAAAAATATCTCTGCCAAAAACACCAGGCAAGACCCCTGTCCTATCCTACTAAAATAATCAAAGACAAAATATTCTGATACTGGTCTAAAGTCATCATCTCTTCAGGGCAAGAACTCTGGTTTGCTGTGTGACATCCAGTCCTTGTTGTGTCCTTATCTGAAATCACTAATAAATGTATAATAAAATGTGTAAAAAAGCTAAGATACAAGGACTGGGAGTGATTTTCTATACTAAGGACTGGATTGATTCCATACTAAGGACAGGACTAAAGGACTCAGGGGATGGGGTCCAAAGTGGCAATGCTAATGCCATCACATCCAATGGGGGAATAAGCCAGGCCATCCAGAGCAGTGATGAAGGTGACTTAGCTGCCTCACGAGATGACAGTCAGAAGACCAGCTGCCTGTGTATAGCTGTAGTGGATCCTCATGCACCCCCCTCCAGGGAAACCGGCATGCTCAATTACTCTCTAAAATGCCAGTACACCAATGCATGCAGCATGGGGAATAGGAGGAACTAGAGATCTGTGCGTGGTCGAGGGAGGTTATCATCCCCCTCTACTCTGCCCTAGTGAGGCCACATCTACAGCACTGTGTTCAGTTCTGGGCTCCCCAGTTCAAGACAGACAGGGAACTGCTTGAGCAAGCCCAGTGGAGAGCTACCAAGATGATCAGGGGACTGGAGCATCTCCCTTATGAGGAAAGCCTGAGAGACCTGGGTTTGCTCAGCCTGGACAAGAGAAGGCTGAGGGGGGATTTCATCAATACCTATAAATATCTGAAGGGTGGGTGTCAGGATGATGGGACTAGGCTCTTTACAATAGTGCCCAACAACAGGGCAAGGGCCAATGGGCACAAGTTGGAACACAGGAAGTTCCATCTCAATATGAGAAAAAACTTCTTTACTGTGAGGGTGCCAGAGCAGTGGCACAGGCTGCCCAGGGGGGTTGTGGAGTCTCCTTCCCTGGAGACATTCAAACCCTGCCTGGACGCGTTCCTGTGCCCCTTGTTCTAGGTGTGCCTGCTCAAGGAGGGGGGTTGGACAAGATGATCTCCAGAGGTCCCTTCCAACCCCTACCATTCTGTGATTTCTTTTTTAATGGGCAGCACTCAGGCAGTGGTAAGATTTTAATAGGTAGAAAAGTAGGTCTATTGCTTAGTACTTCTAGAGACCTCACAGATGTTGAAAGCCCCTCCTTTTGTTCATTAAAAGGGAGCAAAAAACCAGAAAGTTGGAATTGATGGCATTGGTTCACCATGAACAGTAAAACTCAGTGGTGTTATTTGACTCCACAATAATGTTTTTCAACTGTGCAGCTACCAGATACTATTACACAACCCTTTTCACTAAAGCTCCTTCAGTTCTAGTACCTCATGACGACAGCCAGCCGGGAACTCCAGCACTACAGTAACTTGAACAGCAAGAGATTTGCCCAGTAATTATTACAAAATAATGCAAACAGACTTCTTAGCATCAGAATTTGTAACAATGGCCTATGACGTTACTATTTTGTGTGCCATATATTATCCTACAAAAGGAGTGGAGTGGTGTCTAGCTTCTAAAAAATAAACTCTATTTTAGGGCACCAACACACTTCAGCTCACAAAATCACTTTCAACCTTTTGGAAAAGGAAAAATAAGGCAGCACTACAAAGGGGATCTGTCTAACAGTCTGCCTGGAGGCTTGCGGACAGTTCTGCTCATTGATTTGCAACCAATGGTTTAGAAACTCTGGTTACCGAATGTTTACTGAGAAAAATTGTGATTATATTTTAGGCAAGCTTTTTTATCTGCTTCCTTTTAATATGTTAATCTACTCTACTGAAAAGCCAAAGGGCCAAATTCACCCCTCTGATAAGGCTTCTATTGTAGGAGCATCACTGGATGTGCACCGGAGGCATTATTCATCTGTGGAGAGATCACTGAGTAATATTGTCAAAATAAACACTTTTGAGTTGTATATCCTTGAAGAAAAGATAAAGGGATTGTGAAGAGAATGAGAAGGAACAGAACGTCAGAGATGATGAAAATTAGATAAAGGGCCAGGAAGAAACTGTTTGATGTAAACAGAGTGACAAGTTAAATTAAGAACTCTCATTAAAGCATGCAATATTTGCCTATAAGCAATTCAGGCAAGGAATTTGTTTACAACTCTGCCAAAATCAACAGCAGATGCAAAATATCATCAAAACTGGGATTTTAAATAATATTAAATCTACTGTATCCAAGCACTCAGTAGGACTATGTGAAGGAAATGCACTGCTCGGTGCCATTATATTCTTTGTCACATTAAGGAAACAAGGTTATGCCCTGTTGCACATGGACATGCAGGCCCTGCAGAAGCTACTACTAATGTGAGTGCGCCATTAACTGCTCCTCAATGTTTTTAGCATGCATATATCTCTGAAAATATATATTGGTGGCAAGATTTTATTGCTGGCATGGAGGAAAATCAAACTTTGTGAGGACTGTGTAATCTCAGGTATGACTGTATGTTAAGACAGAACCTGCTGCGACTTTAGCAAGTTAGGAAACCAAAATTTTGAGACGTGCCGGAAAATTTGTGATATCGCCTTGCACTGATATGCAGTAGTGCCCTTCACCGGAAAGTATACATCAGAAATTATAGAGATGCTAAATTAAAAGAAACTGCTCTTGAAGCAGATGGCGATGGTCAAGTGAATCAAAAGAACGCAGTACCTTGCTCAGCAACCGTGAGGAATTAGGGTTTTGGCAAAAGCCACTAGGCGCAAATCCTGTTGTAACTGATCCAGATTTAATGAGAGCTCCCCACTCCTCTTAGTCCCAGGTCAACATCCCCCTCTAGTGACTTCAGTTTATGGTGGGGAATTTTTTCCTCAGCAGCTTGTTGGCTGATGTCCCTATATGATTCTGTTAAGATGATGGGAATCTAAGTCACCACTTTCCTCCTGGCATGCTTACAGGTTAAAAAAAATACCTGTCCTGGGAAGAACATGAAGCAAGAGTCAAGTTACACAATGTGCTGGCAGCAAAACTGTCCCGAGAAGCTGAACTCTCTGCCTTTACCCAGCCCCTCATTCTCACCCTTGTGTAGGAGGTCACGGCACATGAGCTTCCCTTTTGTGCCAATTCCCTGTGGGGCCACGATGCAAGTCAGACCATTGTTATGATCCATGTTAAAAATAACCCTTCCTAAACCAGCTCCAGTACTAAAGCCAACAGATCGTATATTTGCACCATAAGACACTTAGTTCCTTTGGCACAGTGTTGTGCACAGAGAGGAGCAGAAAACTGTCAGGTTCCACTTTCTCAGGCTTTAAAGAAGATGTATGACTGGTGAGCCACAGAATTAAAGCCATGCAGATTCAACCATTCCCATGCTGCAGAGTCCTTAAAATCCACATCACACCTACATAACAGCAGTGGGAATTCCTGTCTGTTTTTGCAGTAGTCTAAACAAAGAATTCTGGTTATCATTTGAGCTACTTTGACTGGCATGAGGTAACCACAGGCCTAAGGGCCCTCTGTTAAAATTCAAAGTGAGATCACAGGTGGGGGTGTGAAGTGGTGGGAAACCAACAACTACAGGGGAAAACAAAGCATCCATGTGCGAAGCCTAAGTATCACACTGCAGCTCATGACTTATAATTTTGATCATTCATTGAGGGAACTGACTGCTCATTTCCCTCAAATAAAAGGTGTCTTTCAATTTTATACCATTGCGTGGAAAGGCTTCTCCCAAAAAGACATGAAAAAATTACAGAGCCTCCTGTTATTTAAAGATGACATTTGACAGCCTGAGACCTTCCACAAAACATTGTTCAAAGCCAGCAGACTTTTTTCCAGAGGTTTACAAAAAAGATTAGAAAAAATGCTGGCAATTACTTATTTTCATCTCTCATCTGAGATTTCCTTGTCTGTAGGCTGGGAAGGAGACCTGAAGGCAAATGTGAGGAAGAGAGTGTATTTCCTTCATTAGGTGAAACTATACAGTCCAAATGGCACAACCTTTCCTTACAGCCTGTCCCCCGTAGTCAAAAAGGGACTGACAGCTATGAGACAAGCAGGTTTGATCTCATTTTCTCATTACATAATCTTTGGTTGTGCAATGCAAGAGTCTGTAACGAGTAAAAAGGAGGATCTGAATACACACAGTATAAAACGTAACTACTTCACTTCAATACCCATCTGGTGAACTACATACAAATTCTATTAATTGTGTGCCATTTAGGATGACACTGTACAGAATAATGGCAGAAAGATGTTATTTTTAAGGGTGTTTTACAGTGTGCTTTCAGTTGCAGCTCTTGGCTTGTTCTCTGCTTGTGTTTTGAAATGTATTTGTTTATGTATCCCAGATAAATCAGAAAAAAAAACCAACCAAACAAAAAATCCACACTATTTTAAGCTATTCTGTGTCCTGCCAGTGTCTCATTTGTATGCAGCATACACTAGATTTGCCTAAAAGGATTTAGCTCAGTAGCTGGCACATTTACATTAGAGAACAACATACAGTTTCAATCGATTTCAAGCGTTCTTACAATGGGAAATAGATATGAAAAGTGGTTGTTGCTGAAAGTTCAAAAAAGGCAATCAACAAATTGTAAAATCGCAAAAGGCCAGACAAATTTAATAAAATATTTCCATTTACCTTCCTCAACTTTACACAGCCCGTTCAAAATATGATTCTCAGTAGAGAGCCTTTATCCAACTGTTTATATCACTTCATACAAAATATGTGTTTGAATTACCACAGCAATACAAGGATATAAATTCCCAACATGTGACATGCCAAATTCAACATAAGTTATGCTTTCTTGGCATCTAGACATTTTCTTTTTCTGTACTCCAAATACATTTCCATTTGAAACAAATTAAAAAGCATGTAGATGTTAAAACATAATGACAGCTTAGAATTCAAGTGACTTGTGCAATGTTATTTTGTGCTTTCTACTTCTCCATTTCCTCCTACTGCAATTAAAATTCATCATGCCCTTCTACATATACAATAGCAATGCATCAAGTTCAGTCCAGTACAGGTATTCAACCCTCAGCCTTGGCTTTGTACTACGCGAGATCCTTGCAAATTCAAAGAAGTGCATCTTTTTTGTGATCTTTCTTTTACATTGGATGATGCGAAGCTCTGATTAGTCAATGTAGGAATGCAACCTTGAGGTATGATTGCAGCCTCAGAATAATTCTTAAATGTAAAAAGAAATTTTTTGAGCGTGCACGCCCTTTCTGGATTTAAAAAAGACACCGTTATAATGGTGCTACTCGAGCCACGGTACAGTACATCATGGCACATATCCGTAACGTAATCAAGGACATGAAATAGAACTTCTTTTTACACAAACTTGATGCCACTTCCAGAAAAATATGACAGGGAAAAAAAGGAAAATATAATTTCCTGAATGTCCTGAATTTTTAGAAGATTCCTTTTACTTTCTCTTCAGCAATAGAGTGGTCCTCCACAACTGCATTTTCCCTGACCTTTTTAGTATGGACCATCAGTGACACCAGTAGGAACTGGGAATCATATGGCAAACTGCTTCCTTTGAGAGGCTGCTCAGCCATGCCCCTTTACTCACAAGCCAGCTTGCTGTCAAAACTTGAAAGAGCAATAGCAAAGGCTTGTAGCGCACACATTGGGTAGTTGTAGTCCATGGTGAACACATCCTCAGCCACGCGGCCAAACTGCATCACTATGTAGTCAGCTGCAAGAGAGGTCATAAAAAGTGACAAAGCACTATTTTTGTTTGCAGCTAAATAAGTATGCATTCAACATCATCCTCTCGCCCAGATCAACAAAATCCAAACAAAACATGCTCACTCATCAAACTGTGCTGATATCACTGAGAGAAGCAAGGACAGCTTGAGTGAGGAACAGTGGAGCGATAAAGGATTGCAAGACTTGTTACTGTCTTAAAAAAAAAAAATTACACAGATGATAAGTGTTTTTTTCAAACACAGAGAAAATTGCTTCTGTATAAAATGCTCAAGCCTTTTATGTAGACCTAGTGCCAAGTTTCACATGTACCAAGAACCAATTAATTCTCTTCCTATTTAACTTCAGGCAAGTGGACAAGGAAAGAGAAGGCATGATTGTGAGCTAGACCTAATCATGCGTCTCCATTATATTATATTCAGAAATTCTTCCTCAACCTTTTTTCCCTTTTATACTCTGTCAATTTGAATGTTTCATTGTAGAAGCAGGTGTAATTGTTTCACCTTATAAACCGCAGCAAATGCATACACCAATGTTTGAAATCCAGTGCTGCTCTCAGAGACACTTTCACCAGTTTCCAGTATTCCCCTGCAGTCTAAGCGTGGCAGTGGTGTAAGCCCAGTGTTCTCCAGTACCTAGTGACTATGCCTGCCTAGGGTGAGTGTGAAGTGGGGCAGTATCACTCCACTCAAGCACTTGTCTTTATCCCTGCTCCAACAACTGTACCTAAGCCCAAGAAAAAAGGGGGCTGTACATTGCTGGCAGAAAGCAGCACACCAGTAAGGTCCTAGTGATGGTGTGGAAGGTAGTCCTGACATTTTCAGGGTGTTCTGTAGGACTAATACTACAAAGAGTAGTAACGTCAAAGTGGATGTGCAGTGGGACCGGTCTGACTGCCATCAGCTCCAGCTGGGCAGTGTATGGGGACCACAGCGAACAAAAAAACTAAGGAAGGATTTTGTGATACAAGTGCTTGAGCAGAGCGATAGTGCCTCACAGTCCTGCTGACTGGAAGTACCGCAGCTCTGAGAGCAGAAACAACTCTAAACTGTGGCTCAGTTCATAAGCCGCCAAGGGAGAAAACTAAGATAACACAGAGCAGAATCGCCTGTCTCAAGCATGAGCTTTTAAACACCCAGCTTGCAGCAATGTCGTGGCCACAAGGTGGAGCGGCATTAAGTTGGACACACATAACAACTGAACTAAACTAAACTCACTCAGGTAAGAACAGCAAGGGCAGAATCACTGTAAGGCTGTGTAAGCAGTACTGTTTTTACACATTACAGAGAGAGCTATACTTACGATCATTATCATGAATAATTTGGAAGTTTTTCACTGAGGCCTGTGTGACTCGACCATGGAAATTTAAAACATAGGACTGGGTGTCATCATTCCAGACTGGTGTTTTGTTATGCAGCTCAATGACACTTTCTGTATTTTTGTTCTGCCATCTTGCAAGAAGTGTCTCATGTTCCTGCACACAACACAGATACACACTTCAGTTTCACACTCACAGACAAAAATGAAATTCACTCAAAAAACCCATTCATAAATCCTAGCCCAAAGACTAAACTGTCACCGTTAACCCTCAAAACAGTATTGTCAAATGAAACAGAGATTTCTGAGTATCTTAATGCAAATGTGCATTCATGTCTTTTCCACAGCTTGGAAAAGGTTAGTTGTACCTTTTGGTATCTAAATACATTATTTGTAGTGCTTTTGTGAGTCACAGAACTAGTCACACATCCCATTGTTCTGCAATTTTTCAAATACTGGGTTTCTTAAACTCTACACCTTCAGAAATGAAAAAAAACCCCAACAACTCTAACTGAAAAAGAATTCAATTAATTTTTATCATTGACTGATGGTATGACTTACATTTCGTGGTCTGATGGAAACTCTTTCATGGTCCATATTCATTCCTGGTATGATCACACTCATTTTACGAGGTCCTTTAAACCCCAAGACATTTGTTTCCTAAAAATGTTTAGAAAAGAGTTCATCATGTTCTGTATTCTTAAAGTTAATTTCTTCAACAGAGAGACACAGTGGCAGCCCAGGGAACTTATTTGTTAGTCAACGCAAAAAACGTCTTGAAATTCCAACCTTCATTGGCACTGCCAAATATTCAGCTTTGTCTTAGAAGCTCCATCAACAAGAAAAATGCAAATAGAGAGGTTTCCAAAAACACTCCTACCATCAGCTGCCAGCAACCTTAATAAAATTAAAAAAAAAAAAATCCCTTTGTTAAAAAACCTACCCAGATTGCTTGGCTGCTGCTAGATCCAGAATAAAGTATTTGTAATATAAAAATCATATAATGCAGTCACACATTTTGATGAGAGACAAAATTAAATATATGGGACCTACTCCATTTATTCTAGAGCCAACACAAAAGCAAACAAGAAGAAGCTGCCAGTAAGAGCATCTGTTAGCAGTGCCGTGGTTTTCAAAGTCTTCAGATATGTTATGCTTAGAGATGAGCATGGTAAAAAACAAACACATTAGCATGAAAGCAAATTTTTGAACTATGAAGTCAGGGAAAGTAAAGAAATAACATGGGTAGCAAAACCAAATCCACTGAAAATAAAGTTCTTCCATTAAACATGATTTGATGCCTTTCTGCCCCGCTTTTCACAAAAGTGTTCCAGTATTGCACCATCCTCTCAAAACATAACCACTAAAATCTAAATAGGCCTAAAGTCTTATTTTCATCTGAGGCTTTATTTTTTCCATAGAAGAAACTGGGGCAAAACATTTCAGGAAGTCATCATGTACTTCTGAAAAAGAAAAAGTAAAGGGCGATATTTTCCAGCACACTCACTGAAACCCAATTGCCTGTTCTAGCATTAACTCCGGTAAATGGAACAGTGGCACTCCAAAAGTCCACCTCCTCATGCTTTGTGCTACTTTTTTTTTTCCCCTCCCCTCCACCTTTCCCAGGTGAAGGGCTGTGGGCACACACTAATTAATCTAAGGAAGGAAATTCCCCTTGGCGCTATTCCCACAAGATGTCGAGACCTGGCCACCCCCAGGCTCCAGCAGGTGTGGCTCTACCACTGGGACATTCAGAAGTAACATATTTAGATGTCTCTGGTTTTATTTATTTTTATGTCTCTGGTTTTATTTATTTAATTAAAATGCCCTGATTTTAAGGAAAACTAAACTTTTTTAAACATCTCTACTTCTACCAGCAAAAATCCACACATCTCAACTCACTGGAAACGTCTGAAAATATCCACCTAAAATTTACTCGTCCAGAAGTTTTGTCATCCATCAGACCTTTGAAATAACTTTGGTTGTTTCAGCAAACCATCTGGAGATTTTACACAACTGATTAAAGATTTTCATGCATGCAAGAAAAATTCCACTGAGTTATTTTACTGAATACTCTTAAAGCAATACAAGTATATTCATATCTCTTCATAACTATGTACATTAATGGGAAGATTCTACCTCTTTTCTGAATGACTTATGTCATGGCCTTTGGCAGAGTAAACCAATGTTATTAGTGCAGTTGGAAGTGTAGACTTGGTTTTGTATCACTGTGAGACTCAAACTAAAATGACTAATTTTAGTAGCAGGAGAGACTCAGCACAGCAGAGGACAATTTCTAAGAAAAGATTCATGCTTATGCTTATTTTCCACTAACTACTGACAATTTTGGTCTTCTCTGCAATGCCTTAGAAGGTCTTCTTCTGATCAAGCTGCAGTTCTGCTACATACAATTAACTTAGATGCTGACTGGTTGAAGACATTGTTCAAGGTAAAATTAAATAATAGCGCTGAATCACTTCCCTCCCAACAAGCAGTATTATCACTCTGAAAAAACAGGATTATATTCTTTGGATTTACTCAGAAATACTAAAATCAATACTTCTGGCTAATGATAAGGAATGGTTTCTAGTTGCACGTTACCTCAGTCACCAATTATATCAAAAGTTTTATTGGCAAATGCTACCCTTTTACTAAAATCAAGGTACAGAACTGAAATTCTTCAAACATGGAATATATGAGGAAAACAGCTGGTACAAAAGAGGAGCTTTAATTAAAAGCAGACCTTTCCAATCTACATGCATCCAAATAAAATTAATTCCCCTCATCTCCTATCTCATTCCCTGTTTCTCTTTTATTTCTCTCCTCCACTATTTTGTATGTTTAAATTCAAGACTACAAATGGCATTATTAGGGGAACATTAGCCAAATTCTGATTTCACACCATTTTAATACCACTGACAGTCTTGGTTTACATACGAACTCAAAATAAGGGTTGTTTGCTGACAAGTGCCCTGTTGACTCAACCAGCACAGCAGTGATTTAAATCAGCTAAGGATTTGGCCCAGTACTGCTTAGAAGCTGCACTCTCTGCCTTAGCCCAACCATTAAGCTGTTCTACAAGCATGTGTCACAATAAACCAGACTGAAAGAACACAGAGCTTCTCCCCAGGGTTGCTTTTAAAATCTTACACACTTCCATAATTTTGTGTAAGTATTTCACTATGGTGGCAATAGCTACCATGATAAAAGCTGCAAGGTGTATATCCCAACAGCAACCAGGAGATTCACTATTTAATTGCCCTAATTTTCCTTCAGCGACTTCCCTTTCTGGACTCGATTTACACAGCTGTGCCCTGTCCTTAATATACCCGGTAGAAACTATCATTCCATAGAAAATGCAAACCACAGAACCCACTACATTGGAGCACAATGCAAGTGCTTGAGGCCTGAGTAGAAACACGTGGTTTTACTGCTTTACTGAAACCTGAGTCACACCTCTAGAATATCAGCTGAGCTGCCTACCTGCAGAACCGGACACAAACTGAATTGTGAGCTACTATGGATGTAAAGGAATCCAGCACAGAAAAATCCTGGTACAAATGGTACAGTTACACCTCCCTGCTTCTTGATAAATTTTGCCAAGCGATTCTGAAATCAGCCATTAGGTGCTGCTGCAGGTTTATTAATATGCTAGTCTGCCATCAATGGGGAGAGTAAAATTGGTTAACAGCACCTGATAAAACTTGGTCCTTGCACTAACTTTATTCCTGTTGCTTGAAACGTGCCCTAAGGTAAGCTCCACGATAAGAGTTCTCAAAATGTTTATCCCACAGTTAACAACAGATGCATCACCAGCTTCTGCCTGTATAAACTAGACCTGCTGAGACGATGCAGCAGGTCAGGCTCAGTATAAGTGGGAGCAGGTACAGCTTCCTCTCCAGATGGCTACTTAATCGGATGAGCTAAGAGACAGCATAGTGATGCTTTCAAAGCATTGTTTATTATAGTTTTTGCTGCAGGAAAAATCTCAAGGCAGGAATTAAAAGGTTACCTTAGGACCAGGGTGTTTCAGGAGCGCTCTTTCGGGCCACCTTTGCTGTGGTTCTGCTGCAGCCGGAAACAATAACCTCACTTGAGCAAACCTGGCTAGTAATAAAATAACATTCTGATTTCCTTTTGTCCTCTGGCCATAATGCACCTGCGAGCCTGCTGCCTTTCTCCATGAGTATCAAAATGTCAATGGAATGAGTAATTTTCTTATACAAACTTACAAGTTTTAAACTGCTGATCTCAAAACAGATACATAAAGGCAGCTTATCTTAGCCACATTCTCCAAACAGTGGCCCTGGTTCTGTTCTTTCCAACACTCACACTTCTAATTACGTCTGCTAACCTCAGCTGAGTTTTTTAGTTGCTAACGTTAATGGTTCAAATGTTATTGCTGTTGGCTTATACAAGCAATGCCTACATTTTTTAATATATAACTTTTTTAAAACTGTTTTTTGTTTCCTCATTGTATTTCGAGCTTGCATCAGAAGACTAGTTGCCAGGCTCCAGAGAATGCCCTCCTACATAAACCAATAAAATTACCTCTATTAAACATGTAAGTTCTTCTAAGTTCCTACTGACGCTTCAGTCAAACTGTAAACTGACATAAAATCCTGGACTCTCTTGTTAAATCCTGTTACCTGGATTTTCTGAAATTCTCATAGAGTTTCAAATCCAACAGGAATGGTGGGATATATGTGTCTGTCTGTCTGCCTTGCCTGCAACCATAGGCCATGTGCCTGAATAATGGCACATGTGAACAGGCGAACAAAACCAGTATTTATACTATATTCACAGAAAAGCTGGATCCTAAGCAGCAGGAAAAGAACACATTAGCAGCTAATACTGCCACCCCTCAGTGCTCTCAGCACTTTGCATGGAGAGGATGGCTCTCTGTTTTCCTTCTCATGTGCCAAAAAGCTTCCAGACACATTGCACCCTGCAATCTAAAGCTGACCTTTCCAGGGACACATTCTGTGCATACGCAGGGTATATGCTGGGATGGCTGGAGCTCAGTCCGACAGAGCGCCAGGCAACCTTGATTAATCTGGGCAGGAACTTTTCAGAAAAGCAGTTCTTGGGTATTTTTGTCACAAGTTGTTGATTTGTGAAAACAGAAAACTTTCTGTAGCAGTGTATGCACTAATTTTTCTTGGGCCCAGAGATTTCTGGACAGAAAGAATAGTCTCACCAAAAGGGTTAGTCATCTCATAATCATGAAACAACAGCAACCGTGCTTCAAGTCGTGGTTGTCTGCATTGACCCTGACAAATGGTATCTACTGTCCTATAAGAGGCTGGTTTCTCTCATTCAACTGAATTTTGCTTTTTGTTTGAGGTTTGTTTGGGGTTTTTTCCTGGTTAAAATGAGTTTCAGAGTTTTTACCCCAGAGTTTTTCTCTCTCAGCCACTGCTGCAGACCTTGCTGTCCAGTTACCTGTGTTTTGGATCAGAGAGACCTCCTCCACAACGCCATTACAAATGATCATACTTCAGTGCAGTAATTCCATGCGCACAACACTCTACAGTTCAGGAGGCTCCCTTGGATGATGCCTGCAGTCTGTGAAGCATCCTACCTCTTCCAGAGGGTTATTTAAAAGCTCCAACACCTTCTGACCAAAAGTGAGAAGTGGGCAACCTGGTTCTGGGCACACTTTTCACCTCTGCTTTCCACTGAATTTCCTGGTTTCTGTAGTGAACATCAGCCGTTTGATTATATCAAAGTACAAATGCTGATTTACATAATCGTAAGTGAGAAGGAAGTTCAGTGTGCTATTTCAGAAACTGACCTACCCTTTCTTGCATATATTGCCTGTGAGCAGTACTTACATAACAAATAGCAGCTAGCTCCTGACGCAGGATACTCGCCTCCAGGCTGGATGTTGTTTTCATTGGATTTACTCCATTGTCATAAACTGTAAACTTAGTTCCCATAAGATTCGATCTATCAAAAAGAAAGGAAAATGCAATCACCTTTTGCCAGTAATGCTGCCTGAGACATCCTTTACTGCATTGTAGCCCCAAAGGAAAGAAAGAATATTGAGTACAAATAGTTGTTAATTCTAATCCCAACTAAATGGCAACTCCTGGATTAACAGTCATAAGAAAAATGTAAAGGTACAGTACAGCAGAGTCCACGAAAGGACCCTTATCATTACACTGGAGATTTCTCATGACATCTTGCAAAATAGTAAATTCAAGAAAGCGATAAGAAAACACACAGGCGGGGTTATTTGTTTGCTTGGTTTTAAAAATACGCTTACTCTCTACAAACCTATCTGCTTTCTCACCTGACTACTAACTCTATTAGAATACAGAGAGCGATTTTCATAAATTTATAAGATCAGTCTTTCCTATTTAAATGGAAATCACACCAAGAAGTGCAAAATATTACTTAAAATAGTATACTAAAACCACATTATCCCCATTCTGTGTTTGCACTGCAATAAACAGTGCCTGAAGTTCTGAGATCCACATGGGCAAGTGGCAATTAGCAGTACAGTCCCTTTCCTCAGGCACAGATAATCTAAACATATATTGAGAGGCTCCACATAAGTATCAATAACAGACTGATGTATGCTGGGGTGACAGAAAAGAAACATGTGGTTCTGAAAGAATCCCACTACTTGTGGACTCTAATTAGGATCTTAAAAAATGGGCAAAACCAAAGAGATTTTCAGATTGTCTAACAAACCGCAATTCCATTCCAAGGTATTTCTATCAATAGGGACTAGACACAATCTACTCATGCACTTCTGAAAACCCCATTAAGATAAGCTGTGCTCATAGATCCTTGAGAACCTGGCCTTTGAGCAATTAAGAGCTTTAGTCCTGCTGACTTTTAATAAAATGTGATCTCTTAAGTACTTGAGATGTTTTGAAAACATGCCTTAGATACTGGTAACTTTAAGACCACTATCACATGATGTAGTCAAGCCTTTAATTAAGAAGTCATCGTGGCTTACAGGCTTCTTAATTTCAAATGAACTTTATATTATATAAAGAAAATTCTTAGATGTATCAGTGTTTACCTCAGTTTTCCAATAAAACTCTCTCCACCCCGAGACAGGTCAGTTGGGTCTATGGAGATGAGGTAATTAGAGGTTTTACTCTTCTTTCGTTTCCTTCCAGCTAACAGAAACACCTAAGCAGTGCAAAAAAACATATTCTAGAATGCCAAAGGGGTTAGCACACACCACTTCTTGCTTTGATGTAAGGAAACCATAGGCAATTTTTCTGTCTTCCAGCATCATTAGTGAAGCAACAGAAGGTCTCCTGGGACTTAGCAAAACCAGATAAAAATTTGTAAAAGGAAAGCAACTTCTCAACCACTCAGTCCATTATTTATGGTTTAAATAATTAAATTTGGTCTATTTTGTGAAATGTTTCGTTCTAAGTTGCTCTGGCTTTTCCAGCTGAATTGAAAATAGATGCTTTTCAGGTCACAGAATGCAGAGAGCCCCAACTGCTGACATAAAGGTGCCGTGCATGGATTATTTAAGGCCAAAGATTAGTCATATGAAGAAAGGCAGTAGAACAAAGTGTTACTATTGTTTTGCTTTTGGAAGACTGTAGGGCAGATCTCAGTGAAAGTGAAAATATATTTAAAATATAACATGTTCTCTTTGTAAGACTTCTTCAGACTTTTAATAATTTTTTTAATAGTCAGATGCAACTGGTATGCCATTTAAGTTATTTTATGACCTTTTTACCATGCTCCCTTTCCAAGTGGAGGTAATAAGTAGGGTACATCCCTCGGTCCATTCCTTTCTTGTCTCTTGTGATTCTGCATTTGACAGTGACACCCTGTGGAGCAGGTCTTACAGCAAATTCCTCCAGGTCATCAACATCTATGAGAGGCTCATTTGTGGAAGGACTGGGGGCTGAGGCTGCTTCCTAAAACAGTAAACAAAACTCAGGTTTCCTCAACTTTGATTTACAAGGTTATAAGTAAAAAGAATGACATTTGATAGAGGCTGCAGTTTAAAAAAATAAAACCAATGGATGTATTGTCTTCCCCATTCTGATTCTTCATCAGCCTTGAAGGCAGCTTATCAAGCTAAGGATCCCTCCCCATCCAATCGGTCAAGCTCTTAGCTACCAAGGGCTCAGGGAACAGTTCTCTGTGCTGCTGATGCTCAGTGTATAGACACATCTGGCAAAGCAGAACAGGGTGGCTGCACAGCCAGAGTGGTTTAATGTTACAAAGCAAACTCTGGCTCACACCTCCTCACCTCACCATGCTTCTTTTTTCAGAAAGGCCATACCCAAGGACAGTGATGGCCTTTGATGAAAGGAAGAAATGGGATAGGGAGAGACAGATTAAGCTAGACAGAGACATAACAGAGATGAGAAGTCAGCGTAGTATATAAAAAGGTGGGGCACCATCAAGCAAGAGCTTGTGATTTAGAATATTTGAACATGCCAAAGTCTTATTTTATATTTGGATGGTAGCAGCAAGAACAGGGTGGGAAAATGCTCAGAAAAATGCAATAGAAACAAAAGATCCTTCTGAGCACCTGCAAGAAGTAGAAAGGTAAATATTTACTGTTTACCTTTCTCTTCATTCAAGTTCAGACAATATTTGCTGTTCTTTTCTCCAAGTCATTATTTTCATTGCTTGGTCCTGTGAACCCTGAGAGCTATCACAGTAAATCAACTAGGAGATACTCTAGTGCCTATTAAAAACAAAACAAGAAATCCAGGCCTATCCTGACTGCACTCTGAAATCACGCAGTACATAAAGCCTGCGTGCTCCTTCTTCATCATCACCCCTTACCTTATTGGATTTCTTGCTCGTGGCAGAACCAGGCCGGGTGTTACTGTTTAACTGTGAAGAACTGGAGCTGTCTTCATCTTCCTCATCTTCTTCCTCATCAAAATTCATGCTGCTTGAAATGCCTGAGGAGAAAGCAGCGCACTTATATGAAATACTAATACATTAAAGCTCTCCATACTTGCTGTAAAACATCACTTAGTATACTGTTGCGCCCTTAGGCTCACAAGTGAGATGGTGTGCATGAGGGAGGTTCACACTGTGCGAAGCAGTGTACGAATATGTGGGTGAGACAGTACCTGCCCTCAGAAGCCAAAACATTTCAGCAAATGAGAAAGGAAGTATCATTGTTTCCATTCCATAGAGAGCATTGAGTTATCCAATGATAAAGGAGGAGCAATAATCCAATTAGAAATTAAATTCAGAGCTTCTTCATCCAATCAAATACTTCAAATACAACACAAAATCTTAAACCTGAATTTGGAGCTGAGCGAACAACCTATCACAGCCATTTGGAAACCTTAACCATTAAAATACAAGCCCTTCTACAGCACACTTTTAACTGTTCCTATGTGATCTGATGAAAAGCAGATCTTAGACTGAGAAGGAACATTCACATCAAGGAAATGTTCTCATGCATATTTCTTTTATGTAAAAAATGGTATCAGCCCAGGCCAAAGGAACTGCCCTACAGCACTTAAAAATTTGACTGTATGAGAATTCAAAACGCAGACATTTTGAAGGAGAACACAACTTGGAACACCAAATAGGACTTAGCAGCAGAAAGTGTCATTTGCCAGGCTAGTTTTTCAAGGAGTATCATGCAAATGAAGCCACCCTATATTCAGGTTCAAACTCTTAAGTTCAAAAAAAAAAGAAAACACTTGGTCCAGAATTTGCACTACTGGTAAGGCCGATGCAGAAGGATAAATGAAATGCAAAGATTTCCAGAGTCAAGCAGCATGGGCATAATTAACTTTTTCCTTCTGTACTTACCAGGAACATGATCCAGGGCGACAAGACTGGATTGGGAGGTGGAAGAGGACCAGGATGTATTTGCATGGGGATCTGGGAAAGGAAAAAATCCATGGGCTTGATTCTGCAAACCCTTAATTGAGTGAACAAGCCTAACTTGCCAACAGGACTCCGTACAGGGCTAAAGGCTTACTGGATGGGGCCATAATGCTGCTGCCTGAATCCTCAGTTATGGACATTTTATCTTTCTGCACAATCAAATTCACCTTCTACCTGCTTATACCTGCTGTCACCTTCTTTTCTGAGTACTTTGAATAAAGTCAAAAAGCCCTGAATCACAGAGCTGAAGCTTCAGAAATCATCATCCACACAGAACAGTTGTGCGACAAACCCTTCTGTGCACGAGGTGCCCTGCATGGCAGGTTTTTGGCCTATTTTCAAATTCTAACACACACACACACACAAAGGAAAAAAAAAAAAACCACACCAGATCAACACAAGTGATATACACAGATTCTACACAAATATTCATTCAGTAAAATTGAAAAAAGTATTCAGACTCATATTCGGATGGCCTAAATTCTACCTAAATCCCTGTGCATCCTCATCATCTCTCTCAGGCTCTCTAAACTGTTCTTCCAGGACTTCCAGGGATACACATAGAGACTTTCATGTAGCTTAGTCTTTCGGAATATAAGCTTGGTCTGCAACAAGCAGAGACTGAACTAAATTAATGTACAGAAATATAACCATTGGAGATAGTATCAGTAATAGCTTTCTTCAGTTCAAATTTTGGAACAGAATGAGAAAAAAAAGAAAGACACCAAAAGGGGCATTTAAATACTTGTTATGTTATTGCTGCTTCCAATAACCTCGATGCATATCCCTTTAAAATAGCTTTTGACAGCAGGTGCACACTGGATAATGAAACACCACCAGAGTAGTAAGAGCAAGTGGATAAAACAGAAGCATATGCAATGCTTGTATTCCATTCAGCTGCACCATGAATGGTCTCGTTATCCACTTCTTCATTTCCCCCAGTCTGGGCACACACCACACAGTGTGACAGCAAAAAGTTTCAACAGGATCTGGTTATGCAAGAGAGCCCTGAGTTCACAGGTCAACAGATATTTTCAAAGCCTGTAGAACTCACTCATTATTAATCACACCCTCATTAATCACAAGTATTATTTCTTAATAATGGCAACTACGTTCTAGTCAACTATGCATGGAAAATAGAGATAGTCCATCTTCTCAGCTGGCAGCTGTGCAATAAAGCCATACTTCATATGCACAGACATAATCAGGTTTTTTTCTACATCTGTGCTCAATATTTCACCACCAATATTTTAGTGGTGAAAATTCCATGCCAGCCTTAGAAAAGTATGCACTTATGACCTGTGGGGAAAAATGCTTCAGAGAGCTCCTGTTTTGTTTTTCAACCCAGAAATCAAATCTATTCCTTCCCTAAATCTCAAAACAGTTGTAACTTCAGGTGCCAAAGAAGAACTAAGGCCAAATTGTTCATTCCAAGTCTTTACAGAGACACGTAAGAAACTGATAAATGTGAAGACTAAATGTTAGTTATTCAGTGTTAAAACTTATGGAAGTCTGGTTCTGTCCTAGTGACTCATTTGCCAGAGAGAAGTCTATACAGTAAGACTTCTGAAATCAAAAGGACCAATACTCCCTGCAGGAGAAAATGATTCTAGTATGGTAATTTCCAACAGATAGAGGAACCAAATAAAAAAAACCAAACAAATATTTGGCATTTTCTTGCAAGTGGCATATTCTTTTCACACCCAGGTAGCCTATAACCTCGTCTCATAACAGAACTTGACTTACTGGGGAAGCAGAGACACATGCTGAGAGAGGCTTCTCTCCACAAAGTTAGTGTCAAAGAGCAGAATGAGCATAAATCAGGGCTACACAAATCTGATAGGACCCAGACTTCCCCATTAGGCCAGTTAGCATCTATCTCTCTGTCTTCTTTTGCTCCTATTCCATGCAGGAGAAGGTCTAATGGAAGACAGCAATTCAAAATGCTTTTCAGACCAATGGGGACATGCCACAACTATGAAGTGGCAGTGGGAATTCACATGAAGAGCCCTAGCTCTACATAAAGCTTCTCATGAATACTGGGATACTCAAAACTTTCTAACAAGCCTCCTCTGCTGGTATCAAGTGGCAAAACATATACAGACAGTAAAAATATTTTATGGAGATGCTTTTTTCTTTGTGTCTCACAGAACATAGCTCTGTTGTTAATAAAAATGAGTAAAACTCAGCATTCCCATTTTTTAAAAGCGTCTCCTTGCCCCCCACCGCAACTTGAAGCATGCTAGTGGTCCACTCTTAGCAGTGTCTGTTCCGATCAGGTCTATACTCAGAGCTGGTAAAAAAGGTCATATAATTTATTTAAGAATAGGAAGCAACAAAGTAAAACCAAACCAAACCAAATCAAAACAAACAACAAAAACCAAACCACAACCCAATGAGGTGGGTCTTTTAAAATTAAAAGAATATTTTAAAATTTAAAACAAAAAAACTGGGGAGAATAAAAACATATCTTAACCCAGAAAAAAAAACATAAAAAATAGAAATGTTCCCCAGAGTGAAAATCTGAGTGCTCTGACCTAATTTGAAAAGTCTGTGGATAGTTTTTAAGTCAATCCAGCTTTAGTAAGTAATGTGCCTGATGATTAAATATTCTGAGCCATGGTCTAAGGCAACACAATCACCACACAGATCAGAACTTATTAGTCATGCCAACATCCCTCTGACTCAAATGCCCAGGAAATACCACACTTGGAGAAAATCTGCCCATTTCAGTTGAAGTTGCTCACATCTGCAGAGTAACACCCCAGGGAAAAAAATGAATCTTGGCGAGAACTGCTCTGCAGACAAGAGGCGAGCATTTAGATATGAATAGTCTATTCTAGATGAGTCAAGTTTGCACTTACATTTTGCTCTTTACACACAAAGAGTTTATTCTTAAAGCATCAGAGCACTCTTGGCTTGAGCCATCTTTGCTTCAAAAGCTGTACACTGAAGAAGAACAATTCCGAAGCAAATGGCTTCAGAACAAGCTTTGTGAGGATTTTAGGTTTCTTCCTTCCTACAGTTAATGTCTAATGAGAGATAACAACGCTGCAGGAAGGAAGAGACGAATGCATGAATGTGTATGTACACAATCTATCTCCCAAATCATGCATGCCTCTAGAAAAAAATATATTCCAGAACATTTGAGAACCATGCATGGGAAATGCTGCAGAATACACAGTGCTGTAAGTTTCACCTCTGCAAGCGTGAACACACGTTATAGAAACATGAGAAATATTTAATTGACAACACAACTAAAATTAATATTCTAGTTTGAATGTTGCTATTCCATACTCTTTTTTTTAACCCTCAAGTAAGTGATTTCCAGAGTTGTACAATATAAAAATGTGAACAGGTGGATATGAGCGTTAGCATCTGCCTGGTACCTTAATAGCAGCACTGCACTGCAGATGGGAAAGCCACAACCCTGAGAACCTGGGGAGTTCTTGTTCCTTGGGACAAAAAAGAACTACTTTTTTTTTTTTTTTTTTTTAGATAATAAAATAGAGCCGAACAGGCTCTGAGGAGAAGAAACACAGAGTAACAATCTCTGCTTAGGCTAGGGCTTAGAGTGAGAATAGGAAAAGGAGTCAATGTACATAAAGCAAGCAATGAGAATGTGAAGGCAGTTTTTGGCTACTTACCTTTTTTCTGCATTGCTGCTCTAAGATCTTGTTTGCTTTGCTGTTGTTGGCCACTAGCCATTTTCTCTCCATCATCTTCATCATGGCTAGACTGCCCAACAGTGAGAATCTGCACTTGACTTCCTATCTTCTGAACATCATCTTGAAAAGCAGCTGGACCATCAATCCCTGTCAGACAACAGCAAAAGCTTTAGTTGTCTTTGTGTCAAGAAGTTACTTGAAAAGAGAATTGGTTACTCACAGAAAGCATCTTTTCTAAGAATCACAGATCAGAGGTTCACATTCAATAACATTTCTAGACTTAAACAAGACTAAACTAGCCTCCAAGGCAAACATCTTACTTCCCACATACTGCACTAGAGAACCTCCAAGAGGTGATCAGGATTTCACTGCTGTCCTCCTCACCCCCAAAGCACAACCATGCTTGTACCAGAAACAGTGAAAACAAAACTGAAGAGAAATTCACTGGAGAGACTGAAAGAAAACAGATGCACCTTTCATAAGGACACACAACTGGTCCAGAAACAGATAAGCCTGGGTCCCAGATTATCCCCTAATAAACAAGTGCTATTATGAAATGATGCTTCAAAGTTTCAGAAACCTGGAAAATTCACAAGTAGATCTAGCTGTGTATACAAGAGGAAGAGCAGCACGTTAACAAGCCTAAATATGCCTGAGTTAGTAAATTGCTATACAGTTAAAACATCAGAGTAAAACTATAAAGCAAACACACATTCCCTGGAACCTCCATCCTCTGAGATGTCCAAATCCCAACTAGGCATGGTCCTGGGCAACCCGCTCTGACTGACTAGTCAGTCCCCAGAGGCACCTTCCAGCTTCAGCCATCCCGATTCTGTGACTCCTGACAACAGCCAGAAAGAAACTATTTACCTCCTTACAGCTGTAAATTGCCTCTGAAGACAGAAAAATGAAAATATGGGGTGGGTGGGGTATGCTAATATCACAATCTACCTTCATTTTTTTCTTTGGGAAAGCAAGTTAAAACATCAGATTGCAAATGTACTTCAGCTCTTAGTTAAGACTCAGTGCTGGTATATATTACTAAATTAGCTATGTCAAAATTCACTTTTGCACCAGTTAAATGGTAGTATCATGTACAGATACAGTAAATAACAAAAGCCTGTATACTGTTGCGGTTCCAAAGTTTCTGTTAATAAGCAAGCAACATGGTGGAGAATTAGCAAGCATTACAAAGAGATAGTTCAGCAGAAGAATATGGTGCTTCTCCCACCAAACAGAGCTGAATAAATCCTGTAAGAAGGAGCTGTAGGGACTGGGATTTTTTCAGACTGTGATCTATAGCAGAAGTCTCCAAGAATACCGTTTCAATCCGCTTTGCCACCAGCTGTCAACTTGCATTAAAAGACAACTGGATTATACATGTAGCATGCTTAACTGTACTGTGCCATACTTGCTGTCACTGCCACTGCGGCACAAAGCACAAGTGCAAAAGAGAGTGGTCCACACCCTCAGGAACAGGAACAGCACTGGCTGTGCGACTGCCTAACAAGATGCAGTCCGACACTGCAAAAGCATTAAATTCACAGAGTTCAAGACCACAAGGAATTATTGACTCATCTGCACCACACAGACCCTTATCTGGCAATTTCTGCACCAACCCTGAAAATTCTGATTTGCTTACAGTAAAACTAACAACAAATAAACAATCTGTCCATTCAACCTTGATGGACTAAATAAGGTCTATGGAAACAATTCTCTCATCTTGGTAGGATGACAAATTCAGACAGAAGCTCTGTGTGATGCAGAATGAACAGTATAATTTCCTATGCTGCAGGTGCAATATGGCAGCGAACAGAATAGCATTTTTCTTAAAAGTTATCTCAGGATAAGCACTACAGCAAAGGTGCTCTAGAACAGACAGGTAGCCGCTCAGATCCATGGCTTTAGCCATATTAACCATTACCATTATCACTGAAGTGGCTGCCTAAAGTTAGGTTCTTAGCGTAATACTCTGAATTTCAAAAGTGTTACGCACCATGAATTATAACAAGATGCTCATACCTCATGCGTATCTATCTAGTCCCTTCTTAAGCTTTGGATGATACAAACCTAATTTTGAGAACCCATTTCAAAAAGAACAAAACACCTTAATTATTCTTCTTCGAAGCAGACATTGATCTGCAGCAAATGAAATGCCTTTGACAGCATTCGACATTGCACTGTGGTTGCTTTTTTCTGATGCCTGCAGATCATCTGCGCTCACATCCCGTGCTGTCAGGAACATCACGTATTATTAGGTGTGAGGACCAAGGCTACACTGGCAGGTCACACTTTTAAAGAAGAAAAATCAATTTCAGTATTCTGAAGTGTGCATCACTGGTAGAGTGTTATTAAGCATTATGAATGGTTCCACTAGTGACCCCATTTAAGGGAATGGAAGATATAGCCAGACAGGTTAAAAAGAGAACCTCTGCTGCATTAGAATACTGTAGATTGTTCGTGGCAAATGCAACATTAACTATTTAATATTTGTGAGTGTGCACACATCTTTGTAGCTATATACGCATGTAAAATGGTATTAAATGCAAGTATACAACACATTTTTTTCTGTATCATGAGATAGAAGTGTATCTTTGTAAGTCATAGTTCAAAAGGCAGCTTTACCATCACCTAGCTAATGTCTGAAAACAATTCCAAGCTTGCATAATCATGGTACTCAAGGTGGATCTCTCCCTATGTTCTCACTTTCTTTGCCTCGCTGATTCCTTTTCACCCACTTACTCGAAGGACAGTTCACTGTGCAATAAAACAAACTATTCCTGTCTATAGTTATAAGTTTACCTGCTTAAGGACAGGGTGAAAAGAGGCAAAGAAGCTGAGTGGGCTGTGCCAAAAAGAAAGTCTTTATTGCTACAGTCAGTGTTTTCTACATCTTTTCCCAAAAATCAGGTAGAAAAAAAAAACCTGACGGAGCTGCTAACAAGAAAAGGAATTTTTGAGAGGCAATGGTGAAGGAGGGTAGGGAGAAAAGAGGAAGAGTGAAACAACCAGCAGAATACTAGTTCCTTCAAGTACAGGCCTTCTGGTAAATTTTGACAGGGTCATGTTTCAGATGAAACCCAGAGGTATCAGAGATGAAAACAGAGAGATAATGAAAAAAATGCAACCGAAAATTGGCATTCACTGGCATTTCTATCCTATAAGCTACTATTTATCAATGCCTGTATTCTGTTAGAACCTAAAATCTTTTGGACAATATTTATAAACAGAGAGTACCATGCTTTTAAAAGCTGGTAATCTAAACTACCACGTAGAATGCTTTTGTAACCTGAATTCATGTGCATTCTAAGAAATTAAAAATATATTAGGTGGACAAGCACTTAACTTTGATCTCAGGGATTTTCAGATAGCATTTTTTTTTGTTTTGCTTTAAACACACAAAGTGTTAACTATCTAAAAAGAAGAAAAAAAACCAACCAACCAACCAACAAAACCCCACAAGATCCAGGTCTGGAATGAGGGGAGAGAGAAAAAGGTATGGGAAAAATAAAGAGAACTGCTACCAAAAGCCTTGAGAAAGTAATGAAGTGGCAAAATCTTGCTTAGTGTTTATGACTTATGAGAAACAAATATAAGCTTTTGTGCATTTTGATGGACCAATAACCCAAAGCCCATCCAGTCTCACTGGATTAGTAATGACAATACATTTCAAGGATATGAAGTCGAGACCTTGTTTTATTGTTCCAGCCCAGCCATTAAAGGAAATCTCTTCATGGGAGGGTCACCAGCCATACATTTCTCTATCCTACATCCCTAGCAGCTTTCTGCTGAACAGTTTCCAACCATTTTGGTATGTCCTATACGTAGATGCTATAATGAACATAGATGAGCCATCTCAGTTCTACTAGAGGTATCTAACAAATTTCTTTCTGACAAATTAAGCAAGTACAGACTACATGGGACTGAGGCTATAGATCCTGAAGGGTATCCCTCCTCCTTGGCCCTATGGATCTAGAGGTTATTTTGGGGCGGTTTTTCCCCCCCCCCCAACAATAGCACTAGTAGAGCATTACGAGTGCAGTTCTGGGCACCCATTTAAGCCTCATGCATTTTTATTTCAGCTTCACAATCTTCAAAATGATTTTGCAGAAAAGAAATACACTTCCTAACCCTATTTGCAAGTGGGAAACTAAGGGTATAATCATGCTAAACACAAGGCTCAGATCAGTCTGTTGAATAGTCCTGTCTAAACCCAGAATCTGTAACAGAATAGGTCTGAGTGGAACTTCCTCTCAAGACTGGTCAGAAATTAAGCATTTCTAGACACCCCAGCAGAAGGCTTCTCAGTCATCACAGTCTAATGACGCTATAATATTACAGCAGAATAATAAAATTAAACAGGAGATGCCAGAATGGCAACTTTAATTATTTCATTGCTCAAGAGATAATCAAGAGTACTGAAAATCTTTAGGGGGGTGGGTGGGTAGGGGGAACAGGTCAAATGGGAGGAAAAGACTACATACTACCAAGCTATGTATGACCATGGAAAGTTCAGAGGCAGCTGATATATGTGGCCACCACTTATAGATGGGCACGAGACCAAATGCAAGGGAAGATTTTGCTATCTGACAATAGTGCACGATGCACAATGGTAGCCTTGAAAAAAATTAGTTACAGATTAAATATGTGACAAACTACCCAGCAGCAAATTAGAGGCATAAGCATAGTGAGTCAGGTCTCCAAAACATCATTTAAGTATTTGACTGTATGCTACATGAATCCCCAGTAATTGAATCTTTCAGGGAAAGAACCTAATTGTATTTATACACATCATGTTCCTCTCTGCATGTATTTATACATGCAAACATTTTGCCGTGAAAAGATTTTCAGCAGATGTTATTTCCTCTTGGTTCTTTTACATGGACTTGTAAGTACAGGAAAGAATGATTAACGGATTATTTAGAGAGAGTCTTTACTGCACCTAGGACACCACAAAGACAGATTTCTAAATTATTTGAAAATAAGTTTTATAATAAATTAAGAATTTTTTCATAGGACATTTGCAAACTAAGAAAGAAACAGAAAAGTACTGTACATCAGACAGAACTAATCGAGCTCAGTGACTGAATAGCAAACAAGATTACATATCAGGAAAGGAACATAGCATAGAAGACAAATATTTCTGTCCCTACTTTGCAAATGAGGAACTGCAGGACACAAAAATTCTTGTTCTCATTTTATAAAGCATTTAGGACACAAATTCAACATATGAAGGCAGGCATATTGGTCACAGACTAAGTTTTAAGAATATGCTTAAGCCTTTTGCATATCAGACCTGAATAGTTGATGGAGGTCAGGCAGGAGGTCTCTGGAAGAGAAAATCTCAAGTCACATTTTCTGACCTCAGTTACATACAACAAGGGTTCTACAACAGGTCCTTCCTCTACAAACAGGCTGACAGCAAATGCAGGCATACTAGAAAATTTTCTCCCTTTTTAAAATTTTTTTTATTTTAAATGTACCTTCAAAGGCAAGATACCAGGTTAGATAAACCACTTGTCTGACACAGAAGTCGCATCCACGCGGATAACACTCAAGGCTGTGGCCAGCAGCAACAGCTGCATTTGCAACTGCTCTTTGAGAACCCTGCAGAGCAGCTCCTCCTTCAACTTAGGGACGGCAGCAAAACCCTTCAAAGGCCAGCTGGCCTACTCCGAGGTCAAAGACAGGGAGTCTGTCCTCAGATAAATCTGTTCTTATTAGGCTGACAGTAGAAGAAATAGAGTTTCCGTCCATTAAAGAACTTGGCTTAAAACAAACCCTGCTTTTGCCTTTTTTGCCTCAAGTGATCTACATTTTAAATTAAAAAGACAAAACAACATTTTTTTTTTAAAATCTGCATTTATCAAGAAGCATGACCACTGAGTATAATAATGTTTACTTCCAGAACAGTGGTACAAGAACGTAGTATTACACAAATCAATGAATGAAAAAGGTTCTTTCTCAGAAAAAAATCACTCACACACCCCCAAGGAAGCAGAATGTTTGAAGGGGGAAAAACATTTTTTAGTCTATATTTTTTAGGACTGAACAATGTTAAGTATATTATAGGTGCCAATATATTTTCTAAGCCATTTCCCAGTATATGCCTGTTCTCATAGGGGCTGCATATTCACTGATACGGGTTCAAGCAAATGCAAAATCACAAAGGGATTTGTTTATAGGGAAAAGGGCAAATATAAATTGTTTTAAGAAAGGACCTCTGGAGCTGATTTAGTCCAAACTTCCATCAAAAGAAAGACTGTTGCTAACACCAGATCAGGTCACTAAAAGCAAGTGCTTGAGCACCAAGCTCTACATTCACTTTGATGAAATCTAGCAAACTGTAGCAGGAACTAGACTTTCATAAATCTCTGTTCTGAGGAGGCCAAAATGATTTCTTCACAATCAAGTTTATGAGTTGCCAAAGCACAGCCTGAAAGGATTGTCAGATCTAGAAATAACAGGACTTTTCTTGGTGGAAACTCACTTATTGTTCCTCCTACCCTTTCCCTTTAATGCATAGGGAAGCCAAGATAAATCTACTCTGCATGAACTTCCCTCCCCCTGTCAGAAAGGAAGTGTTATAGTGAGAAATTATGCTTCTTATCCAACAAATGGTGATGCTTTCTTAGTCAGCCTGCGTTAATGTAGTTGCTTGTTACATATAAAAATGGGACAGGATGTCCAAATCAAAACAGCCAGACAGGTGTGAAAGGGAAAAAAGAAACACAGAAGCAGCAAACCAAATCAAAACATGAAATAGCCATCCTGGCAGAAAACGTGCTGTGTGTCAGAGCAGCTCATCTGCTTTCTGACTCTCATAAAGACAGCAGGGAATACCCGACGTACTATACACATTTCATGGACAATGTAAGACAAAAATTGCTGGGAAGGTGTTGCTTATTTGAACATTTTAAACACATCCAGATTCCTGATTTCAGTGACAAAAATCTTCATTCATATTGCCCATGGGAGTGAGTGAACCAGTGCAATGCGGAGCAGGGTTTTCCTAGAATGCACTTACATGCTACAAGTGCAAGAGTGCCAGAAAAAAAACCCAAAACCAACCAACCAACGAAATAACAACAACTTTTCACAGAATGATTCCTGAATTTTCATATCAGATTTCACTTTGAATTAACTCCTGGCGCTGCATGGTTTTCTGTGTTTGGCCGTTTGTTTTTTTTTAAAGGGTCCATTTTATCTTCCTGATTTTTTTTGTCCCATTCATTGCACATAGCCAAAAAAGCACTTTATCTGGTATATTTATTAATTTCTTCACAGACCTATACTGGGGAAAAAACCCAACCAAACAGAAAAAAAACCAATCACTATAATGTACCTGTAATACTTTCAGAAACCTCAATTTTAAAGAAGCATCAAAGTATTTGATATCTAAAGATGCTCTGGTTTTGTATTTGAAATACTGTGCAGGGTGCATACTTTTCATAGGTTCCTGCTGCAACTATTTTAACTTGTTTGCATTGTTTTTCTATTGAATCATTTCGCGATACTGTACATCATGTTCACTAATATCCTTAATCACCCCCTAACTAGAGTCACAAATCAAACCAGAATTTTATCCACTATCTCCACTAGAAAGACAACCATTTCATATATTCGTTACATTTTGGTTTTTTTTTCCTAATATTTAATATTATGTCAAACAATAATCTGGGAGACCAAAGCTTTCAGAAATAGCAATTTAATGACTTAAGCTACTACAGAATGTCATCAATTTACTGCATTTGCAGGCTCCATCCCACAAAATGTTTCTTTTTAAAAACAGGCACAGTGTATACTGTATATACTGGATACTGCCATTAAGTAATAATCACAGATTTAGGAAAAAAAAAATCATAGAAAAAACTGCCAAATACCATACTACTCATCATAGAATTACAAAATCCACTGACCCCTAACTTCAGAGGCACAATCAGCTCTACATGAGCAATTAGCCAAATTCCTTTTCTTGCCTTATGTCGGTGTAACCTCATTAAACCTATTATTTCCCTCATGTTTGTCTTTAGCACATTGTTCTGATCATAGTTTCATCATTCTTCGAGGCACTTAAAAAAGCATTACAATCTAAGACCAGAGTACAGTCATTACACTACAGCTTCAAGAGCTATTCATGTATAATTCAATGACTTTTACTCTGAATTAGCTTATTATTCATAGGATCTGGTCTAAAGGTGTTTTTTTTCCCTTAAAGCACAAAGAGCTTGGCTATGCTTAGAAAGGTAATGCTCACTATAGCTAAATACTAACAGAAACCTTTAAAATGCTATTTTAGCATGTAAAGTGCATTCACCCCTCAGCATTCATCCTGCTCATTTACAGGCTGTACAAAGGGTACAGTCAGACTGGAGACAAGACCTGAAGCAATTGTAAAGCTAAAATCAGAACCTAAAGTTTCCAAGATTTGGTCTAATCACTGACGAACTACTACTAACAAAATCTCTTGTGCCACGAAATGGTATAAAACCATTTAACCTTCATCCATTTTCAGTAGCTAGATCTGGAGTTATTAGCAAATCCATTCAATGTCATTATTAAATCTTTTCTTAGGACTCCCACTTACTCTTAAAAGTAACTGAAAAAATGATACAAGTTCCACTACAGGATTCTGCTACCACTTGCATTTTCCTCATTCCTAAGTAACACAAATTAGCTCTGTCTGTACTGGAGTGATCAGTAAAATCCATCCCTCCAGAATTGTAAAGCTGCATTCAGTTTTACTTTTTCATCCAGACACAAAATATTCTGCAGCTTTGCAAGACTGGAAATCCAGTTACAATCCCCTGCAAACACTCCAAGTTTACAACACTATCAAAGGTAAACTAGATATGATTCCAGGGTTGAATTTATACATGAATGAACAGTTAAATACCAGTGTGCGGAAAAAGTAGATGAGCTGGATGAGACAGTGCTACATGTACACTCTGAACATACTTTAACTGACAGGAATATTTGTTACTAATCATCGACATAAACTTCGGGAGAGGTGGTGCTCGAAATTTTCTTCAGTATAACTGATGAGTAACACCTCCAACTCTATGGAAGCATACATGAGATGCAATTGATGGGCAAACACTGAAGGCCAGGGAAGACCACACACAGCAAAGCAGGATGAGCAATAAGAATTGCAGCAGAAGCTGAGGTTTCTATAGCTAACAATATCGGTTTCCAACACATAGAGCAGTATCAGCATGCAAAAGTTCTCAGTCTACATAAAGTGATGTTGCTCTTGCTGACACAACTTGCTTCTATTAAAATATTCCAATCTGGGGAATTTTTCAGAAAATGAATAAGAATTTTATTGGCATATGAGAAAAACACTAGGTGTTACCTGCTGTGAGATAATAAAAGAACCGTGCAACTCCTCCACAGCAAGCACACACTGCTCATGGGGTAACTTGCCCACATATAGCAGATGACTTCAGAGAGAGCTACCCAGCAAATGCAGCCCCAGTGTGCAGGTGACCAGTGGCTGCAGAACAGCTCTGGAAATCACACACTCAGATGATTCTTGCTATGTGCCTCACTAGGCCTGTGTCTAGGGATTTGTTCATGGAATATTTTAGCCAAGAGCTCATCAGAAAACTGCCTAGAAAAGGTGTGAATGTATACACACAATGGCGTTATACAATGCAGTTAAATTACAATGCTGTTAAATCAAACCTACTGTAACTGACCATCACAATATCTTAAGTTCTGAAAATAACACAGACATAGACACCCCATAAAAGACAAAACAGGCATTATATGAGACGAAACAGAGCCTCGAGGTTATGCAATAACCATAATTTCAGTATTATCCCACACAATGCTCAGTTACAGCTTAAGTCATGTTTTCTTTTAAACTAGTAGAAGAATTTTTACTCTTCAGCAAGATGTACTTCAAAATAAAATTTGGCATCTGTATTACTATGGTGCAGCAGCATTACGTTTTACATTACATTGAGAAACATTAGCTTTCTGTTCACTTATTTTGCCAAGTTTTTACATTCAGTTAATCTTACCTTTGACTTTTACTTATTGTTTCAAGCCTAGGTATTGACACACACCATCATTATTTCAAATATATTAATAAAGACTTTACCTCAGGGCCAGGCTTGTCTAACCTAGGGCTTCCTTGGCAGCCAGAGGGACTACAGATATAGAGATGCTGTAGATTCAGATCTCAAGAATTAAGCTGCAATATGTAAAGGATGCAGTAAAGGATTTTGATAAGGTAGGCTCAAGTCCTGCAAAATCCCTATAGATATGCTCCAATACTCTAACCTCAATAATTTCCCTTCTTAGTCATTGCTATCTTTAAATATACTTGACAAGGATATACACTATTTTCTTACTTAAGCAGTAATGGAGGGACTGTTGGACATACACAAGACAGGAACACAGTACAGTCCAGGCAGGATAGTGTTACAGTGGCCTTACCCAAGAACTGCAAATTATTGGAAAGGTATTTATTAATTTCCTTAGTCATTCACCATCAAATAAAAAGAAACTGTATGTGGTATAAAAACCTCTCTTTTTTTTGTGAGTTTGCATATATATATATATATATATAAAAAAAATTTGAGTATCTCTAAAGTAGTCATGTTACTTCTTCCATCAAGTCTATGTAGCTCAAATAGTAAATCTAATAATGGCGATGCCATTTCTACCTACCCTTCTGTCATTATGAATAGTGTATTTTTTTTGTCTACCTTATGTTAATGCAAAGTCATTGCAGAAAAATTTTCATACAAACACCTTTCATACATTGACCAGGTGGGATAGAGTAACACTGAAGTAACAACTTGAAGAACGTTCATTGTTATGAATGTTAGCTCAGTTTTGTTGAATTGATTTTCAAAATGCCCACTTAACCACTAAGTTGTATAGTTTAAACCTCAGTAAGAGTCTAGACAGAAATGACTGCAATTTAAGGCTGTTTATCCAAATTGCATTACATGCAGACAGTCTAAAAAAACCACACTGGTGTAAGATGGTTCTCAATTCTTTAACACTGCAGGAAAACCAGCATCTTTCCATCAGTGCTTTTTTCCTCCTCTGCAATTTGAGAAAACACTCCTTTGGAAAAGACTCAATTTACAAATCTTAACCCTCTTTTACTCCTAGGTTGTACATGTTGAGACAAGACCAAGTCACTCACATTTTCTAATCTCATAAAAATATCAAGAAATCACTTTTAAACAATTTTCAGGAATTCAAAGAAATTAAAAAAAAATAAAATAAGTGTTTTGCAGTCAGTTCAACATCTGACATTTAGCCGCATGCAGCTAACCTTTGTGTTTCCCTTTTTTCTCCTTTCTGGTGCTGCCAGTCTGACAGCTTGCAGCTGCTGCCTTGGTTTTTTTAGTTGGTTTCGGAGCCTGGGGATCCACTACCACCTTTAGATCTTCCTGTTCGGCCTCCTGCACTGCTTGAGAGATTCAGGGTACCCCAGCAAAAAGAAAAACAGAGAGAGAGAAGAGAGAAACAAAGAGAGAGAGAGAAGAGAGACTGAATTGAGAACTCTGTGAAGGCATAAAAGAGTAAGCAGACATAGCAGAGTTTGTTTGGTATTTCAGACAATTCATGCAGAGAGGAGAGCCAAATAAACCAGAATTTGCAAAGCTACAGTAAAAACCTGGAAGGTTAGGTTAGCTGGGATGTATTTCCTAACTTTTTTCCTCTTTCCACTAATATATCAGCTCCTAACTTTCAGGCCAAAAGTGACATCAGGATATTAATGTGTTGCTGAGCTAGTGTAGGAAGCACTTTTCCTCGTAGTAAAGCTCTGCCAGACTGATCATCCACAGTGGCAACATGAAGACAGAAAAATTTTATTTAGACTTTGTAGTGCCTATGCTTAAAGCTATATCCTAACCGCATAAACGAGGAATCATCAGAAGGTTATTTTCAAAACACATCTGGCACAACTGTATGTATCACAGTATCATGAGTAGAAGGGCCAAGCTGAAATTAAAAACTACTCCTACCTTGTAACATACAAAAATTAATTAATTCTTTAGAAGTCTCACAGTTTATGCTATGCATATTATGTTGAATGTCAGTTGTAATTCATGCAATGCTAGTTGTTTTCAAAGTAAAAAGAGGCTTTATTATTTTCTAAAAGCACGATACACTTTGAGGTCAATATTTGAATCTGTGAAAGCAACACACACAATAACTTTTTCTTCTGGCCAGGCCAAGCTTTGAAGTGAAATAATATTGAATTTACAATGGCATAAAAGCAATTATCTTTGTGAAATACATAAAGGATCATCAAACTTCACACCCTAAACAAAACAACCTGTAGGTGGGCACTAAGAGATTTTGGTGCCAGCTGCTGGTCACTGTTAATTGCTGAGCCCCACTGGCTTCATGTGGTGACAGTGGTTTATCTCGGAGGAGTATCGCCCTGGCATTTGCGGCCTCCCACCTTCCCTTTCTTTTTCCCAAAACTTAAGTGCTGTCTTTAAGAGGATAAAAAAAAGTCCACTAAGGAAGCTTACTGGAAAGAACTGGTTGCCCATAACATTACTTTAAAAATATTCCAACAAGATTCATAAACCCCCAAAAGACCAAATGATGCTCAAAGACGTGTGGACTTCCAGTAATCTCTCTTTGAAGGGGGAAATTCTCCCTAGGCTTCTGGTCTGTGAGGCAACTTTCCCGTTCGCCAAATCCTTCATGCGCATGAATAGCAATAGAAACACAAGCAGGTTCTCAGACGAGTAAGATGAAACAGATTTAGCCACGTCTGTGTAGACTGTAGCTTACAAACCCACAGCTACCCTCCCCAGTACAGCAATCTGTTATGAATAGCATTACGTTCACAATACAACGAGCATCTGAGGCACTCAGTAAACACATGCTCCTTTCCTCATTACACAGAGGAGGAGTTCAAGTTTTATAGAGAATATACATTAAAATAGTAGATGTGTGACTAAAAGCCCAAAGAAACAGCTTGTCACTGCCCAGTTCCTCATTCCTTGTCTTTCTCATACACAAATCACAAGATCGCAGTCCCTTTGCTGACTATAAAGGAGTGCACAGGACACATGGCACATAAAAAGCAGTACACAGGATCCTATTTCCATGCGCAGGGCAGCCTTGGACCAGGAAGGGAGCTGAAGAGTCCCTGCTCCACAGTCTTTAAATACATGTGATTTGCCAAGCCAGCAATCTGTCATATATTTGTAGCTCAGGCTCTCTTTAAGGACTAGGGTGTGCTCTTTTCATTGTTTTAAATATGATAATCCACACTATAATTAAATTCAGTACTTTACAAATTACCTGTATTAAGACCAGACAGTTCTCTAAATCCTTTTAAATATAGCCATATTCATTCACTCAGATTAAGCACCATTTACTTGGTCCAAAGCAATGATTAATCAGCAAGGATAAAACAATCTGATATTGTTAATGGAAAAGTTGAAGACTTATCTTCACTACTGTGTCAGGCATCCTTTGATCTAACATGTAAAAACTTGAAGCTTTTTGAATTACTTTTGTCTCATAACTTTCAGCAAGAGATCTCTGCTTATAAGTACAGTGATGGAGCTCCTAGAGACAGGGAAGGAAATACTGCCATTGCTTTGCTCTGTAAGGCAGAGAACAAGGTTTCAGTCCAGTCGCCATTTTGAGCATATACAGTCACTGCTGTCTATGGTAAACAGGACTTTCAGACATAGGTGGTGGAGGCTGCAAAGCAAGATTTAAACCATCAGTGTGCAGATACTGCAGCTAGGTTCACTAAAGGAACTGGCACAGAATTTTCTGTTTCTAAAGGATGCTTTTCTGAGCCTTAACATTATATTTAAAGCATTAGCTCTAAAATAAATCCAAATCAACTCCAATCTCCACCACAAAACCCCACCATCTGAATCTTAGCTATTAACTATTCAGCAAATAGCAGTCCTCAGCTAAGGCTCATCTGCTTACTAATGTTTTCTCTTGTGACTGCAGATATCAAAGAAATTATGTAGTTTTGCTACTGATTGTACAAATTCAGTTCAGGACAGCACTGAGCTCCGGGGCACTTGGCTACATACTTGCAGTTAAGCACAGGGTATGCACGAGTCTTCCCCTGCCCATATCCACTAACCTCCCCCTAATACCTCATGCGTAAGTGCTGCCCACTGAAGTGTAGTAGGAAGTGAAGTTTATGCAAGCACAGCAGTTCCTGTCAACAGGGCCAGTCAAGACTTTGATCCTTGCAGAGGAGTGGACAACAGGCTCTCTTCTGAAGCCTGCTGACCTACAGAGAAAGATCTGTGGACCTACCTTGCTCAGTGGGTCCAACAGATTTAGATGTGGAGCAAAGTTTTTTTAAAAAAAAAAAAAAAAAGAAAAAAAAAAGTGCTTTCTCCTGCCCTGGAGAGTTTTAAGAACAACATTTCTAATACCCTCTGTCCTCGCTCTGCAGCTGGTCATTAGAGTGTGGAGCTTTGAACTTATTGAACCAGCACTCCTTCTAGTCTGTCTTTGTGGAGATGAAGGGATAATTGAGCAATTCATAGAGGCAATGGTTATCCTCAAACATGTTGTCAGGGGATCAAATGTCCTTCCCTCTGCACTCTACTATATCTTTGGATCACTAAGTAACAGTCTGACAAGAATTTCCCTTCTCAGCAGGATGGGAACCTTGAGACAATCTCTAACCTGCTTTCTCTGCAGACTCTAGATAGCCCAATAAAACAATTTATGGTTCCCCGCAAGAAAGCCTGAATAAGGAAAATGATGTAAACTGGCCTGCCTAGATAATATTCACTGATATGACAATATGACTATGTCCTTAGTTGGATGTTAAGAAGTTAACAGTACCACAGGAAAATTAATTAATTTATTTTAACCTTAAATGCAGCTATACAGGGATGGAGTTTCAAAGACTGTCACTCAAAAATGCATTAATTTCAATTCAAAAAGAAATTTAGGCAACTTTAAAAATCCCTATGGATAGTTATCTTAACCAATAGGAGACTACATTTGAAAATCTAGCCTGATACTCCATGTGGGCCCCCCCAAATTATTAAAGTCTTCACTTAAAAAAAAAAAAAAAAACAACACAAAAAACCCCACAACCACCCACAGATTTTCCTTTTCTATAAAAATTATTTGTTTGTACTGGAATTTGCATTTAGACAAGACAAAAATGGAGGACCATATGTTGTGGTGAGACAGACTTGCAAACAGCAAATAACGCTGGACTCTCAGATCTGGTGTTTCATCCTCATTTGGATTCATAAATTGTAAGAAATAGTTTCGAGATAAAAAACAAGATTTCAAATAAAACAATGACATGATTTTAATTTTAGTGTTATTCATCCATGTTAATTAAATCAAGTACTGACTACTAACCTCAATACGGAATTATAAAAAAATACTTCTGGGGGCACAGAAAAGAGCACAGATTGTGATGTTAATTCAGGATCTGAGCTGAAAAGAGGAACAACAAATAGTCTATTAACATAGGACAATATGAGTGTAGAAGGACTTGCATCAAAGCAGAGAAGGGCAGTCCTGGCTTTGCCTTGCATCACCAGTGGTCTAACTGCTGAAAGTGGAAAAAAGAAGCCTCTCCCATGAACCAGTTCTGTGTTGGCCACATTGCATGTTACAGGGTTAAAGCTACAACACACAATCAAACAAAAGGATGCAATTTGTAAGTGAATAATCTGTGATGCAGAAAACACAGAATTGAAAAAAAATATTAAAAGACAGTTATCCACCTATATTTCAGTGAATGAAAATTAAAAGCATGCTTTTCCATCTGGCCTTCATGATGAGACATTCACACAGGAAATTAGTTTCAAAGTAGCATGTAATGAAAATGCAGAATTTTTTTTCGATTTGTACAACCATTTTTCCTTATATGAGTACTTGCACACTGTTGTGATCTTAGACGAAGAAACAAAAAAAAGAATCTATGAATCAAAATTTAGCAATCCCTATCACATAAAAATGCCATATGCTAAAAAAAAAAAAAGTGGTTTGGATAAGTACATTGTGTGAAGAATGAAGTGAGTGAAAAATCACAAAAAGATTTTTTAAATTGATACATTAAAAATTCATGCAGTCTGTCTGGAAAACACCTTATGAAGAAAGAGGCTGACGAGACAATGAGGTATGTGATGCAAATGATTAGCTCAACTGTATAAGGCAAATATTAATTCTATTTACCCATGCCCTCTCAACAGTAAAAGTGAAATCCAGAAAGAGTATAACGCGAAGATAAACAAACTACATTCAGTCAGTGTGTACCTTAACAACACAATACAAATTGGTTGCCGTTTTCTTAGTGTTGTCTGAGTTGCTCTTGTGTTTCACTATAAGAATGGCTTGCCATTTTACTTTGTAAAGTTCTAGCCTTAGCGAACCTTGCTGCTTATTTGGGCTGCCGTTCATTATTACTTTATTTGATCAATTTAGATCTGAACTGGTCTACAATCATCTAGAAGACACTGGATTCTATCACAAACATTCTGAAGATTGGCAAACCAGCCTATTTTCCAATGCAATTAAATATTTTTATTAGTTTTATATAGATAAAATTAGTTAAATACAAGGGCCTGAATTAGGGCAAGGACTCTGGCCTGTTAGGTACTATTTAGTCACATACAAAGATTTGATTTCTGCTTCAAGATGCTTATAACCAAATGCATAACCCCTGCAACCAGTAAGTTATAGTTAGAGTCCAGATTCCCCCCAAATTAAATTGCCTATAAATTCTCTATGGCTGCTTGCAGTTTACGTGTCTGACACTGGTGTGTTCATCAGGCTGATTTTACAGAGGTGAAAATACTCGTAAGTGAAACTGAATGTGAATGGGCTCAGAAAAAAAGGAACAAGTGTACATGAGAACCTGGTGCTGCTTACGGACATTATCAGAAGTTCGTTGCTGTAAGATTTCATCAGAAAGAACAAAGGCAGGAATTAAAGAAAAGATTCTTCTTAACCCCCGGATATCTGCTGTCTGCCCCCAGGGAGGGGGAAGAAAAGGGAGCATGTGAAATGGAGAGTTAATAGCAGTGAATTAGACTCTTTGGGAAAGCAGATAACCGATAAGCTAAAAATATCCATGAAAAACCTCTGCCAGGAAGATTAAGGACAGTAAGAAATTACATAATTGTTTTGTGTATCAGGGCCCTGAGGGCACAAGTAGGCTTTAATTGCCCTGACAAGCCTCACTGGGGGCTTCTACCCACACTCTGCCCATGGGCTCTCTTTCAGCTCAGCCAGGAGCTATGTTGGAGGTGTGCTGCTTCCCAGCTGTGTCTCCTGGGAGGACCCTGGCACTATGCTGTAGGTAGCTCATCTGCTCAACAGACCCCTCACATGCATGCTGCAGCCTTGTCTCCTGGCCTCATCTCCCTTTCACCCTGACTGGCACCCTGGAAGGCCCTGGCCCTGGTTCATCCCTTGCCATGTCTGGGACTGCTGAGGATCCTGTTAGCAGTGGCCAGCTCTGCCCACCATGTTTGGAGCCTGTGGGATGGTGCCCCATCTGCAAGGGCATTGCCTGTGCTGGAGTCACCCTCACCTCCTGGCCCCTGCTGCTCCCCAACACCGAAATTGTCAGAGGACAGAAAATAATGGCTAGCTGTGAAGTGGTAACTGAAAGTAAATATACCTTAAGTGGAACTTTAAAGTAAAGAGAAGGGAGTTTTTCAAGCAATTGTGAGCAATTACCTGTAAACTTCCTTCTCAAATCTTTCAGCACCAAGAACCTCAAAGAGACCTTTAAACCACTTGCTACCTGCTGCCCTCCAATCATTGCTGCCAGTTTAGTTTGTTTATTTTGGAAATGTACTAGCACAGTAAGGACTGCTGATAAATCAAAAAGATGCTTTAAAGGATGAAGGTGAAGAGACTGCGGCTGAAAGGGAGAGTTCAGAATATATGCTTATTGGAAGTTAAGTATTTTGCCCGCATGATACTTGGAGTGCTGCCTCATCTCTCAGTATTAATAGTCTTGTGCACAGAACATTTCTTGCTGTCTTCAAAAAGTAAACTAATACCTTCCTGTTTCAAGGTCAGTGGAAAAGAGGGATGGTGAGACAGTGTTTTGATGAACACGCAAATATACAGTTTTTTAAATGAATGGCTAACTGATGTCATCTTATAAAGCTGACAGCTTGATAGTCATCAGAAAACTCTCTCTCATCATTCATGGTAGAGGAGCAGAATGACACATCAGATTTAACAATCCAGAGCTATGACTTGTCATCAGATGTCTTTTCAACAGTCCACACAACCATTACATCTAGGTGCGCTGCCAAATGTCAAAGAAGGAAAGTAAGAAAGTAATTTTGCCTTTTTGCACATGGTTAATCTAAATCTCTAAATTGGAAGTTGCCATGAAAATTACTCTGAGAGTATCTAATCGAAAACATTTTTAATTTCAAGTCTTTAAAAAAAAAAAAGCCACAGCTGCAACAAAGTATGGTAATATTAATGAAAGCATGTCTGGCACTCATTCAAATCACTGCCTTCCTCAGTGCTGTGAAAAGAAAAATCACTCCCCAATGGAAATTCACCATTTTTACAGAAGTAGAATTACTCTTCTCAGTAAAAATGGGCTTTCATAATTTGCATTCAATGTAATTAAATGATGTAATTAAATTGTTGCAGTAACTAGTGTATCTCTGCATGCTACTTGGCTCCAGGAACACTCAGTGTGTATTTGCAATACAGCTTGAAAAGAACTGTACTCAGCAGAATTTTGCAACGTCATATCAGGCCAAAATGTTTGTTCGGGCTTTCAACAAAATTCACAAAATAAGTGGTGTAGAGATATATGAAAACAAACCAGCAGATGTGACTGTGAGGCATTACAGAATGGCAAGCAAAATTTAATGAAAACTTTAAACAAACTGGTAGAAATATGTCCTTATGAAGGACACCGAAACAAAAATAAGCAAGAACACAAGAGAAGACAAAGCAATTTTTAAGTGATCTCTCCTACACAGGATTAATTTTTTTTCAGTGAACAAATTACTTTGTCTTTTACATACAAACTTAATAGCAATACAAACCATTGTTATTAGTTCTTATTTTGCTATTTATAATGATGATATAGCCATGAAGTTGTAGTTGGTACTGCAAGAGAGAGAGGCATTATTTGTAACAGTAACAACTGGAGCCAAACATCATGGAAGTTAATGGAAGGATACCTATTGCTTAAAATGGCAGGCAGATAATTTAGGGTCTAACCAACAAGCGTGGTCCCAAAACTATATTAATACCTCCATTTCAGGGTGGGATGGGGTGTGTGGGGGGGGTGTCCTACCTGATCTACAGAGGCTGACAGGCAAGCACTGCATTACCACTGGCTAATACTTGAGCTCAAACTAACCACTCATAGACCAGAGTGTCAAGGATTAATTTCGTCTCTGGTTGGCCTATTCAACCTAATTCACTTCATTTCCCACAGATTACTCAAATACTTTTGTTATTAGTTAATTAGGCATTATGCCAACAACCAAAAGGTTTTTAAAAGGTATACTACATGCAAATCATTTACAAGGTACAGGATCTGAAAACTTTTACTTGTAGGTAAAACATGGGCAGGAACTAAGAAATGATCTGTCTGGAGACTTGTGCATGGTGAATTCTGTGGAGCCACTTCCTCAGTGGAAGTCTAAAAGTCCTCAGTGGAAGTCTAAAAGTCCATCTCCTAAAAGTCTCATGGCACACAGAGGAATTGCTAGTAATGCTTGGCAGGGAACAGAGATACCATTTTCATCCTACCAACATGTCACCTTGCTGCTTTGAAGGTACCTAGGAAAAAGCATGGGGAACCCAGCAATATTCCTCCTTACTCTGTAGAGACAGGCTTTCTGCAGAGTCATTTTGTTATTTATTAAACTAACAAAAAAGAAACTCAGAAGAGCCTTGTACCTGCTCAGTTTCATGCTGAATTAAACTGGTCCCAGCATCTTCAATCCTGAACAACACAAGTGTAGGAAAGCCACATCTGTACAATCCCCTTTGTGAGCTGCCTCAGCTGAGCTCAATCACAGCCCTTAATTAATATCCCTCCATCCTATTGCATCTTAGATTTATTTGAACTTCCCTTTGGCTCCAAGCTAGATGAAGCAAAAATCACGTGCAGCCAGAAGACTAGCAGCAATCACCCTGCAACTCCCTGCAGAGGTTCAAAAGCAGCCGAGGGCTCTTTTATGTGGAAAAATTTATGATCACCTTAACGACTGAAACATGCTTTTCCACTATATCTACCTACAAATAGCTCACCAGGCTGATGTTCTATTCCAGAACAGAAGTGAGTTTGAATTTTTACTCCACACTATGACAATTATTCTGGAATGAAATGAATTTTTATTCCAGAGTAGAGTTGCTCATCAGGGAACCATTGCAGCCCAGATAACTGCATCAGAATAAGCTATGGCAGTGTAGCAAAGAAAATTTCCCAGTGCAGAAAGCCTACCATCTCAGAATTGCTGAGATGTTATATCTGACCTACTTTGAGGAAAGTACCATAGAAATATCTCCACACAGGCATCCAATTATCCGTTGAAATCAACAAGTACTTTTGTGCTACACAGAATTAGTACAAGGCAAAAAAAAAAGAGAGTAGAGGATGATAGGTGGAAAAAAAAGTGGTCTTTTTGTAGCATTTGCAGTACAGGAATTGATTTCACAAACATGCTTATCCAAGCAATGTAGTTCATTCAGTAGACCGTCAACTCCCATCAAAGAGTCATTCTTAACTTAAAATCCACATGCCCGTAACAGAAACAAATGAACGGAAAAGAGCAGAATAGTTCTTTAGAAACAGCCCAGCTGTCTCATGCATCCGACACTCCCACATACAAATGTTTTCACTGAAGGGGAAAAAAGTGCCAACCCTGAAGCTGAATACCATAGTTAAAAATGGCCATCAAAACCTAACTACCTACCATGCAAACAGTGTAACCTAAGACACTATGCACATTCCCAGAGAAGACCACACCAAAAAAGGACACTTCTGCAGTTCTTACAATATTTTCAAAAGCAGCATTCCTAACAAAGGATTTTACAAGGCAATAAAACACTTTACTAGGTAATTGAATTCTCCGAAGTTGGCTTTTGTTAACTGCACAGTTTATTACAAGGACAGCTGTCCCCAGGGATTAACAAACTCTGGGCTGAATATGAGAAACATCACTGTATTTTTTAGCTTCTCTGAAACCTTGTGAAACTTGAAGGGTTTGAGAGACAAATTTAGAACAAACTGATTTAAGGAGAATAAATGAGTAAGTATTCCAGTACATGGTGTGATATAACATTACAGGAAGGGTCACTTTTACCTTAAGAGCACAGTTAATCTCACTGAAGTCAGAAAGTCCACTCTAGTACAAACTGTTGCAAAATGTAGCTCATTTAGTGTAGATGTGACATTTGCTACCATTTAAGGGACAATAATTTCTGCTTCTCTGATCTGTGAAAATTAAAACCTTGTTCAACTGACAATATATGTTTAGTATACAACAGCACCTCTGTACCATAAGATATTCTTTCTTAGAACAGTTCTGTACCTTTGATAAGCTATTGAGTGAAAAAGGAAAGGAAGAAAAAAAATCTGTTTTCTCTGATCAAAAAACAAAAAAGAGCCCAAATTCAAATGCCATGCTAAATCAAATTCTTAGGTCAGACTGGAAAGAAATTTAGTTTCCTCTTAAAAATTTCCTTCCCAGACCCTGAAAAAAGACAGTCAAGAAAGAGAAATATTACTAATGCTTTTAATATTTATTAGAAAAACATAATTAAAGTAATACTATGAGAAAAAAATAGTTTTCCATCTAAAATCGCTTATGGTAGCCTATCTGCTTACAGAAGCAAGATAAAAAAGGTCCATTATTAATGAAGCCTTAACATTTAATCAAGGCAATATTCAGTTTCTAACAATAAATTCTGTAGCTGTAACCACACCAAAAAAATCCACCAATTGCAAACCAGGTGTAGAGACTCTGAAACCTGCACTTCTCACAGCATGATTAGTTAGTCCAGTAAGTACCTGCCACCACCTTATTGAAAGATGTGGCCACCAACTGAAAACAAAATGATACAGCAGACAAAAACTATAGCACATGCAGTATACTTGATAGAGGTCTAAGTTGAGTGATGAATTACGTTTTTGTTTGTTTGTTTAAGACTAGGATACTGGTTGGTTTGGGTTTTTTTTCCCAGAGTTAGAGTCACAAAGACATCTTAGTGAATTTTAGACATTAAACCTTAAGTACTCTGCCACCTAGTAGCTTTCCCAGTACCAGTAGATTTCAGCTCATGTCCTCTACTCTCTTTTTATCCTTGTACTAATTCTGTGTAGCACATACCCATCAATACTGAGGGAAGGAAGCCTTTTGCTATTGAGGCTTATGAATCCCTTACGAATCAAATTTTACTTAAGTGATCTGCACAACAAGAACATTTCAAAATTACTGTTCTTGATAAATCTTGGAGGTGTTAGCATCCTGGAATGAGATCTACAAGAGAGACAATATTGAACAAGGGTTACCCAAGCTTCTCTCTTCGAATTCCTGAGGAAAAGTAGGCACCCACCCTCATTAGGGGGCAAACAAGCGTGGGTCATATGAGCACAGAACTAAACAACAACTGGTTTCCTTAGGATTTATTTCTGATTATTAAATTATTTGAAGTCTAACAATACAGAAATGGCATTATAATTTTTTCCCTATGGCTGTGATTCCTGAAGAGTCCCTGTCACTTCTGAATTCTGTAACCTTTAATAAGAAAGCATAGACCACATCGTACAAGCTTGAAATGTTCTTCTCTACCTACTCACCTATTTTAATGAACCTGGCAGAAACACAGTATCTTTGAAATTATTATATCCAAACTTAGCTGTAATTAGTTAACAGGTTTCAAATTTATCATTAATACTGTCAGGCTTAAGCAAAATCATGTACAGAGAAATACATAGAATGGAAGAGCAATAGCTTTACATCAGTAGGAACCAAGGCTGATGACACTTAAATATTCCTGGCAGAAAGGACAAGCCACTCTCTCTTCCCCACAGCACTGAAATGGCAGCTAGTTACCTTGCTCCCTCCTGTTAGGCTAGCATTGCAAGGTCTGATGTTTTTATCCCCAAACACAAGTGAAGGATATTTTTACTAAAAAGTAAAATGAAGGATATATTTACTAAAAAATCCAAAACAATGTCATCTGTTCTTATTAGCATAAATTTAACATGGAGAGCATCATACTATGACTTGCAGTAAGTATACATGCAATAGATCATATTAATATACCATGATATATGGTGCTGCTGTTGCTGTTAAGATATGATTCAACCAATGGTGCTTGTTCTTCCGAATGTTTCATTCTGCGTGTTCTTGTGCGACTGTCCACATTGGACTGAACCATTAATGGCTCCTGGCGCTTTTTTTTCTGCTTCTGTTCTAGCAATGCTCGCTGAGGAAAATACAAAGAAAAGCATCTGTTACTGGACTCCAAACAGTCACAATCTATGATGAAAAACAATTGATATCTTTACACTTTCTCCAGTTTTCCAGTGGCAGCAGTTGGCAAGTGGGATATTGGGATATCGGGTTATAGGAAATCTTTCCAAAAAACCACAACCAACCAACTGCTAAAACACCTTCTGCTGGAAACAGCAAATAATTAAAATAGATCTTTCTGAGCAGTCTACCAGCTGTCAAAGCTTGCTTGGAAATAACCCTTGGGAAAACAACAATGTGAGAGTACTGGCTGTGAAGCAATGGGAGGGTATGCAAGGGCATGAGGCAGAGATGCCAATTTAAGTTTCTATAAATTAAAAGCAGGTAATCTGCAAACTAGAATCAAGTGATAATGCTGGACATGAGCCTAATTTAACAACTATACAAGATGAACTTTAATTAAACACTTGAATTTCTCAGCTAGACCTGCTGAAAATGAAAACCTTCAGCATCCAATGGCACCATAGGCACCTCTCTCTTTGAGCCCTCTTCCACAACCTCAGAGAACTGAACTGTAAATTTTACTTATCCATTACCTTACCATTTCCCTGCTCCTGTACAGTGATTTTTTGCTTTTAGAAAGCAGATGGACTAAAACTGAAGAACAAGAATGGAGACTCCTTCAGCTCCATAAGTTGTGTGGAGCACCTCAACATGACTTCAGAACGATCAGAATCTAGTACAGGAGTATGGCATAAAGTATTTGAATTTGAAAATGAGATGCTGGTAGATATGCAAGCCGATAAAACAATGGGAAAAGAAATGTATAGAAAAACATAAAAGTAAACCACAAGGCTTAACTATAAACATGACAAAGTTTCATGAAAAGTGGACCACAGAAAAATCAAATGAAGAGTGGAAACCTCAAACCCTATTAAAATTTGATGGCAAAATTCCCTGAGATTTCATGAGAGAGATTCTGAATCACTTCCTTGCACAAGTCACGTAGGAATACAGTAGCAAATTAGGCAACACAGCACATAGTGCCACTAGTTTACAGCCACAAGGGCTAAATCCAGGGAGTGAAAGGAAAATATGTAAAAGCTTTGTGGTAAATCTCTATTGGCTGGCTTGTCTGCCAGAACCTTGTCCTTTCTGGTCCATCAAAGGGATAACAAATACACTGTAAGTCAGCTTAAAATACGTCCAAGGCTGTCAAGCCATAAGAAAAAATTTAATGGAGGTTAGACTTTTAAGAATGCTGTAACATCCACAGACCTCTCTTTTGCATTTCCTAATTAGAGGATGCAATTTTTCATCAATTACCAGATACATGTGTCAGTGATTTTGTTACTCCGAGATCTAGACTTCAGAGAGCAAGTAGGTCCACCTGCAAACTCTTACCTGCCTGTCGAGCTTCTGCTGACGCAGGCTGCTCCCCTCATCATCCAGAACACTGCAAAGACAAAGAGTACGTAACTGAACAAATTTATCACTCAAAACAACACCTAACAGCAATCACTGGAGCAAACTCTTGCAGGAGTTATCCGTGTAAAACTCCCACTATGTTCCATGGAAGTTTGCCTGCCCTAACCTGCAAAAGTTGGCTCAGGAGAATTTAAATGCAATCCATGAAAAACTGAAAACTTCTTGTTAACATCAACTTCAATAAGAACATATATTCAGCCAGTTCACAAAGAAACAAGAAATCTACAGTCCATAGCTTCTTTTCTTCTCCACTGCCTTCTAATGCAAAATGTCAATGTATACAGCAATGCGGTTTGGTGGAAAATTTGCATATAAAGCATACAAAAAGTGAGGAGTGTGAGAGAGGTGCTTAGCAACTCAGTGGTATTTAAAATTATGTTAGGAAAATTAACTGTCTAATCTTTTGCACACTGAAAACCAGAATTTATTCATGAATATCTGAAAAGTCACATTGATTGCCATGCTCTTCAACTTCTAGAGACTGGCAAGACAAACGGTATTGTGCACTGCCATATTTCCCTCTGCTAGTTGTTGCTAGTTGGGAGATTGGCTCCTGCACATTCAATCATTTTCATTAATTAGATGTTGAAAACTAATGGCAATGAAATCACTAAATTACTTTTGTGAAGTATTTTATCAAACTAGTGACTACACTTTATTTTTCTGGAGAACAAAGGACTCTATTTTAAGAGCATTATGGTTAAACATTGAACATAGATAATTAAATCTTTTAAACTGTAATATACAATCTACATGGAAAACAGTTCTATAGAACAAAAAAAATAGCCCCTTACAAGTGGAATTAATTTTCTCTTACAACACATTTTTATAAAAGATTAGCCCTTTTTATAATCACTCTTAACAATCAAAAAGTAAAAAAAATCCGGGACAAACGAATCTGGATTCTGGCCTACATACAACCAAATTGTATAGCAATGGAAATTTCATTAAAAATGTGACTTCCCATGTATTAGTATATGCTCTTTAGGAGACAGTAACATAGTAGAATTAGATAGGACAGCTAATAAAGGCATGCAGAATGCCACCTTTCCAACACTAGCATTATTAAAGACCTATAATTAGGCATTATTGGTAGTATCAGCCTTTTACAATTTATACTCAGGTTATATATTACAAAAGGCTGATGTTCCACAGAATGAAACTATGCTGTACAAGTACCTCAGGTATGAAATTACAGAGTCTCTTCTAGAGGTAATGCATTACTCATAGTCCAGAAAAAAAAATAAAGAAAAAACCCTTCGCAGTCACAAAATACGTTCTGCTTTACACCAAGTATTCTTCATTTGATAAATTACAGAAACAAGTTATAAAAAGAAGACACACATTCCTCCATGGTATACAGTATCAGTTTTTTTTTCCAAGAGTGCTTTCCAAGGGTGCTGCAATACATATTAGCAGCACTGCTAGAAAGTCAAACCACCCAAATGGATATCTTTGGCCAAACAATTGAGTAAGAGATGCCCAAGTATAGTTTCAGGCTTAATGGCCTGAACAAATCCTCCTCATTTAAGACATTGCTTGAAAAAAGCCAAAAGTGTATAATGATGCTAATACAGACCATAAGAATTGCAGAGGCACCAATGCTTATACAGCTGTAATACCCAGAGAGGTTAAGAGCTGATATTGCTCCACTCCACCAGACATTTGCAAAGCTAAGGAGAAAACTCTGATCTCTTCTCATCTTCTGCTTTATAAATCAGACTAGGCTGACTACCTCAGATATGTTAAATGAGCTATATATACACATCTCAGACATCCTCATAAAACACCAGTTCAGTAATTATCTTTTTGTGAATATAATGGTTTTCAGGATTAGGCTGGATTGGCTATAATTCTAAATTCCGTATCACAGACAAGGTATCTAAGCGTTCTGGATGACTCTAGCTCCCTCTGATTTCCCATCACACTGTATCCTGGCGTAACACACTGCACAGAACAAGAGAGCAGGGAAATGGCCTCAGTTGGGTTCTAAACCTTACCTGTGACTTCCTGGGAAGCCACAAGAAGCTAAATTCAGGTTCAGGTGGAAACATCACAGCTCCCTCGGGTTGCTTTATGCCCAACCTTAAACACAGCAGTTTAAGTAACACTGTAGCAAACACCAGTCAGAGGAAGGTTGTGATTTTCATTGGTTCAGCATTCCACAAATGCAAAGCAACTACCAGACACACCAAAGGACTGCCCCCCAAAAAAAAATTAACCTCAATCCAAAAACTGTCAATGCTGTAACACTAAAATACCTCTCCATATTGCCCTTTCTACTGCAAGATGTTTTTAAAGCCTCTGAATATAGGCAATCAAAGCTGACACCAAAAGCAGCATGCCTTGAAAAACAGCTGACAAGCTCATCTGGAACTTCCAGGTCCTTCATTCTCTCACTTCATATTTTATAAAGTTCTGGGTTGTTTTCCACAATCCTTTTGCAAATATACATTAACTACAAGCCTTGCATTATTTAAGCCATAACATTTAACAACCAAAATTGAACTCCAGCTTTCTTCAATGATACCAAGGTTCAGTACAATACAGTTATTTCAACAATTCTCATGCCCTCCAGATTGCTGGACTTGGACTAGAATGCCTTACTCCCACCAGACAGACACACCACTCTTGAATCCTCCACAGTGTAAAAAAGGCTTTAAAAGTAATCTCATTACCACCAACTCTGTCTATTTTAACAGTTACTCAATGCCAATATCACTGAAAAGCTACAGTTCTGTCCTTGATGCCTAAATAATTGTTACACAAGTACAAATAAAAACAGTATCCACTTTAGCATATATGTTCTTCTGCTAGAATAGCAGAGCACTCTAGTTCAAGACTGCTTTGTTAATATTTTCTACAGGACTAGTGGACCTTGGACTTGCTGATTAGCAGGAAAAATTTTCACATTCCCTGATTTTCAGTGTAAGAATTCTCCTGAGACTGGGTTACTCCCAAGATCTGCCATTAAGGGACATCAGGTTTTTAATAAACAAACAAATTCATACATTAATAAACAAATACATACAAATAATAAGTTTTGCTTCCATAGCAATTCCATCAGGCCCTCACTCTTGCTGCCTTTAAAAATACCTGCAGCGGACTCCAAGATGCAAGTGTGTAACCACCACTGACCCTGTCTCACACTTCAGTGAAGCCTTGCAGAAAGATTTAGCAGATGATCTTGCCACAGTATCTGGCAGTCCATGCACTTTGACAGGTGCTCCAGGGTCTGAGAGTTGAAATCCAGAGAACCTACCGTATTCTTTCTTTGGAAAACACAAAAGTCTAGGAGCAGAAGCACAGCCTTCTGCCTTCCTGGTCTTTGAAAAGAACAAAAATCAGTTGCTCTTTCCTCTGGCAGAGTTAGGCACATGGTGAGGACCCAGCCTATCCTGCCCAGATTCAGAAGTGGCCATGGTTTTGTTGCTCAGTGGTCCAAAAACTGGGATGGTCAGAGACTAAAGGCCCAGTAAAGTGGAAGAACTATGGATGTAACATGGCAGGACCACTACAGAAAATAACCTCATAGAGAGCAAGGCTGTTAGAACAACTTTGCCTACACGTTTGATATGATGGTAGAAAATCCCAGCAGCAGCATGAAACTCTTCAGTCTTATTACAGAAATATAACTTTATAATTCATGAAAATTGAATTATTGAATAGAATGCATACATATTAGCAATCTGCTGAGCATGCTGAACCATGCTGAAGATCCAGCAAGATTCATTTTTACTCCTGTTTGATCAAGTATCACGTGTCCACCCGGCATCTTGGCTATGGCTTTGACCCCATTTAAAACAAAAACCAATTTTACACTATATATAATATTATAAACAGCACTTCAGGTTTGCAGTAATAGCCTAGTCCAAATTCAGTTAACAAATCAGAGCTTGTATATATTTCCTCCAAGGAAGACCCATGCATCTATACATAACTCAAGCAACCCACCCATTAGAGCTTACTGGTGTTGTGCTTAAGAAGTCAAGCCTATAGCTATCTATCTTAAAGATTCATATTAGCAGCCTGGACCAAGGCTCACAGAGACTTAAGTATTAAATTTAGATAGCATATTTTCATATTTTAAACATGGCACTTGATTCAAATATCCCCACCTCTATTTTCTAAAGGGAACTACATTAAATGAACCTTTTTGTCAAAGTATTACTTTTCATACCACCTTTTTAGACACAAAATCTATTTACAGAAGCAGTTTCAACATTAAATTCAATTTACACAGCTTTCTACACTGCTATATATTCCTGTCATTATGAAGACAAAAATATAAGAATTTTAGTATTCTAAGGTCTTCATAATCTGTATTCCTTAAAAATTCATTTAAAGAGAAACCCAAGACCAATCAGGTTTTAAGGAGGAAGCTTCATGATTACATGAAGCTCCACAATTTACTTCTGAGATGAAGGCAGGAGCTTCTGTAAATCAACATCTTGCTATGTTTTACCATAATTCCACATGGACTGATTTCAATTTAAGAAAAACTGGAAAAGCCTTAATTCAAATAACAGCACATTTCACAGCAAATACTTCATCTTTACTCTTTGAACATGCAAACTGCTCACGTTTCAGTAAGCCTTTGCAAGAAAAAATAACTAAGAAATGTTTTCAGTTAGAATGTGCAAGATGCATGTAGTCACTGATTTTATTTATTTTTTTAAAAGAAAAAGTCTGACACAGTAAAGCAGCTTTATTGTTTCTGCCTGACAAATGAGCCAATGTTTTTCTTCCTTCCTTCCTGACACTGCTTCATAAAGGAACATTTTCCATGACAATACCTTTTTTACCAGGACAAAGGTCCAAAATCACATCTATCACACCTCTGCAGTCCAGCACTAACTGCAATGAGAAGTCCTGGTCAAACAGGCAAAGACATATACCACCACTAAACTGTCATACACTGTTTAAAAGCATCACCCTTGTGTTTTCTCTTTCTGTTGCCTCGTGCTAATATACTACTATCAGCAGCACCCAAAAACTCTACGTGAAATCAGGGACATTTGCACAAGCAAAATGAACATTCATTGGGAAAATTCCTGAAACAAACAATTCTCATCATAAAAAGATGAGGAATTGGATAAGAAAATATTACTCCCATTTACAACAGTAAACCAGCAGCAAGGGAAACTTAGCAGAGACACTTTCACCTTGAGTTTCTTCAGTCACATTGTCAACTGGAATTCAAAAAACAATTGATGATCAAACCAGACAGAAAAATATGCATGATACCAGACTAATCTTCAAGATCACCAAGATCTTTTCCATGCACTCTTGCTGTGAAGAAAGCTGGTATGTTGCTGTGTTAAGAGAAGCAGGTTACAGGATCTTTTAGAACAAGGCTGACTCAAAAGGACAAGAATGGGTACAATGTACCATTTGACCATTACAAAGTCTCTAAAAACATATGAAATAAAATTCCTGCAAAGAGATAGCACTGGGCTTATTGGATACCATCCGCCGTATTCACCCAATTACACTTTCTCTATAATCTCTATACTTCCATAAAGTCTATGTAGTTCCATAAAACCCAACTGCTTTGGACAATGTTACTGATAAGCCTTTAAGAGCAAGCTTTCCAGCAGCACTGATGAAATGCTACTGTAAAAGCCCATTAACAGGGTCAGGGACCTGCAGGCTGAAGTCATGCTCCAGAGGGAATGGAACACGGTTAGGTTCTTCAAAGACAAGAAATTCAGTAAATTCCTAACCAGTGAAGCCAGCAATCTCTATGAAGTCCTAACACCTGCAAGTCCCCACATAAAATAAGGTCAGCTCCCCCATGTATGCCATATGCTGAGTTCACCAGAAGCCTCTTGGGAGAATTGTACTGTATCAGACACACATACTAATCAAAGACTTTTAAATGAAACAAATCACTCTGAAAGACTGTGAGGGCTCCCCTCAAGCTAGGAATCATCAAGGCTTTCTGACCCCAAAGCAGCTGCTCAGTCATCTGATCTAGAGTAAAACCTGCAGCTACTATCTTTACAGTAAAATGAGCGACTCCTTTCCTGGGCCATCTAACCAAGCAAAAGTCTGGCCATCATCTTCATTGAGGAGCAGCCCAAGGACATTCAATCTGAAGTTTGCCCTTCCACTGCCAACAGCAGCGACAGCAGAAGCTCTTGGATTTCTCCCATGTCATACTCATACAGCAGAGAGGGCAACAGCCTACCATTACTGGTACATTTATCAGTTACCACTGAACTGACCAGTAAAATACAGACACCAAAGCTGCTGCAGAAATGAAGACTATACTTCTTCATGTGAAGCTTCAGAGGAATAAAATTGTTCAGTGTGAATCTCACACAGTAAATAAAAGCACGCCTGTCCAAGAATACAGCATTGCTTCCCCTGCCTGTGCAGCTCTTCTAAAGACCCTCAGAATGCCTAAAAGAGATAAAGCAAAATGATTGGGGAAAAAAAGGCAGGAATATGAACACAGATATTTGTATCAGAATTATCAGCACCAAGTCAGCCACAAAACACAAGATACAGAGGATCATACACTGTGCTAATGATCCAAATGGCACTAAAAATAATGCCTGCAGTGCAGGTGGCTGAACGCAGAGACTGAATTTGTAGTTGCACAAACAATTACAGAACCAAATGCTTTTCTTTTCAAATCCTGGCTGGGAAACTAGCTTAAAATAAGTAAATGAACAAGACCTTCCTGAACTGTTGGTCCTATTTTCTTCAGAAAGGTTTATCTAAATGTCCATTGTACATTAAGTTCTATGACACTCATTATGTCTGTCTAACAGCTCTGTTTAGGGGATTTCAAAAGAACAACAAAAGTCTTTCTAGCACTCTGTATTTTTCCAGTAAGTCAATGCAAAACATTATATGTTAATGTTTTTCTCTTCCACCCCTCTTCAGTCATATGATAAGTATTTGCACCTGGACAAGAGATAAGATCTTTATCAGCGACCTGGACAAGACAACTGAGTGCACCCTTATCACATTTGCAAGGATGACAAGTTGGGATACCGGTCAATATACTCAGGGCAGGGCTGCCTTCTTCAGGGACCCTGACAGGCTGGAGGAATGGGTCAACAGGAGCCTTACGGAATTTAACAACAACAAACGCAAAGCCCTGTACCTGGGAAGGAAGACTCCCCTGCAACAACACAGGCAGGGACTGTTTGGCCAAACAGGACCTGGGTTCTTGATGGACAGCAAGCTGGACATGAGCCAGAAACGTGCCCTGGCAGCAAAGGCAGCCAACAGCACCCTGGGCTGTACTGACAGGAGCTTGGTAGACCAAGGGAAGTGATTAACATCCTTCCTTTTCTCTGCGCTTGGGAGACCCTGTATAGATAAACCACATCCAGTTTTGAGCCCCCTCATACAAGAAAGATGTTGATCAACTGGAGCAAGCCCAAAGGAGGGTAACCAAGGAGGTCTGGGGGCAGGAGCACTTCCCCTGTGAGGAGAGGTTGAGGTAGGTGGTCTTGTTCAGCCTGGAAAAGGGATGGCTTTGGAAAGACCTAATACCAGGCAGTCCAGAGAGGTTGTGTAGTCTCCATCTTTGGCATTTTCAAGACCCAAATGAATAAAGCCCTCAGCAACCTGGTCTGACCTCACAGCTGACCATGCAGTGAGCAGGACATTGGGCTGGAGAACTACAGAAGTCCCTTCCAGCCTCCACAAGGCCCTTCCAGATTTTGTGAAGAGTGTCCTCCTTTTGGATGTCACACAGAACTAAAACATCAATGTCCCAACTGAGCTACATGGCAGATTATACACGCAGATTAACTGAAAGAAAGCGTAACAACAGGAACACACATTCATTTATTTTTTCTTAATTCCACATACATAAGTGTTAAGCTAAACTCCAGCCAAATCCTCAGCATGACCACACAATTGTATTTTTGCTCTGTTTTAATTAGCACAGTTCATCAAAATAGATCTCCAATTGTTACGACCTCAGGGGTATATGAAACTAACAGAAACTGTAGAAGTTAAGTCTTCTAAATGTTTCACTCAGAAAAAGTTTTAAAAAAAGATCAGTCTCAGATAATAATATTTTGGAAGATGTGTGCTTTACAGGATATATACAACCAAGCACTGACCAAAAACAAACGGCCCAACAGACTCTCAGTGCCGAAGGGAACAACAGGAGCTCTACAGATACTGTAGTTATGCTTTGTATTAATGAGATCCAGCTCTAAGTTCAATCAGAAAACTGCTATTCACCTTCCAAGAACAAAACTGAAGTCACTGGGAAAAAGAAACTACAGTTTAGGATCTGAAATGTCTAAGGCTGACAGCTTTCAGTGAGGATGGTAAGAAGTCAGGAAAAGATCTAATGAGCGGAAAAGCAAAACTATTCCCTAAAGCACATTGCATGTTTTAAATAACCCAAACTACAAGGCTGCCACTATTGCCCTGGAAAGATCAGTTGAACTAATATTTGTACAGATTAATTCTCTGTAATTACACAGAGGTGAATAAGACAGCACACCGCAGTAAATTGCAGGTAATGAAAACAACACCTAAGGGAAGAGTGGATGGCTGGGCTCTTTCTTGCCCTTCCTCAATACCCACAGACTCTGAACACAATGTTAGAAAGAAAATCTATGTCCCAAAAGACAAAGGTGAATTTAATAAACATGAATGATGGAGCACAAACACACGGTAGCCTTTGGGTATTATGTGAGCTACGCTAAAATTGTATTTGAAGTAGATTATGAGAAGTGCCTGAATAGGAGCAAATTGGGAAGGAAAAAAACCCTGACCTGGACATACACTACCTGCAATGCAGATGTCACGCCATTTGTCATCTGGATCCTTTAAGGAAGTGCGTTTATTGGAAATGCATCACTGCCAGCCACAGAAAAGATCCAGCCCTATCAGTTGGCCTGATTTCTCTTTCAGTACCAAAATTCCATTTTAATCATTAAAATCATTAAAACAGTAAAATATTAATTAAAACATTAAAACATTAATCATTAAAACAGTAAAATATACACACAAACAAAACCAACCCATTAATGTACAAAGCGTCCAACCACAACAAACAATAAATTATATGAGCAGAAACTAGGGAAAAGTTTTGTCTGGATAAGGAGACTGCACCTACACATACACTGCAGAACAAGAGTTCTCTGCCTGGACCTCAGGGGACCATGACAATGCTCCCATTCTACTACTGCTGCACTGGTAAAAGATGTCACCTATAACAGGTCTCTGCAATTGTGATATGGAAAAGACTGTGAACCACTGCGATCATGAGAAAACCTGCATAAGATGACTGCTGGTTCCCTTCCCTCCCTCTCTTATACCTGTTCTATGAAACATGGTTTTGCCCAGTTGGCAGCATACTGGACCTGTTTTAAATCAAACACTATAACTGTCCAAGACACCTGTAAAATGAGATTAACAAACAGGACTTAACTCCTCTTGGAAACACCTTCGTGACACAAAAATTAAGCAGTACAGGTACAGTAACTAACCTAAAAACAATGCTGGCCTCTAAAATCATAGTGTAATTATGAAGCATTTGACAGAAAAAACACTAATCCCACTGATAGGGTCAATGCTGCAGGTGTTCAGTGAGGCTTCTCCCTGCAGTAGGCGTGTAAACACAGGCACAAATATGTAGATCAAATATGCTGCTGCTGAAAGAGATGATATCTGAGGTAATTCACTAAAGTAGCAACTTATTAACAGCCCCCACTGCCTACCTATGTGTTTAGGACAGGAAAAAGATACATTTGTATTTATTGGATTTTAAAGGAATAGTAAAATTAAGCTATCAGTTTATTGAAAATGCAAATGCAAGACTACCTAGTCTTCCTTAGCTGCTTTAACAATCAAAACTGAAGAAAAATACAGCAAGAATTACAACTCTGATAGCTGTTAGTGAAATGAAACAGCCACGCTCGTCTTTCCTTCTTACAGGTTGTTTTACAGTTTCTGTGGAATACAGTTTCTAAGAGAAGACATGTCATTTCATGATAAATACTAACCCTGAGACAAAATATTTTGTCACTTTTTCCCAGACACACATACTATCTTTATAATCCAATCTAGTACTCCTTTGCTGGAACTGAAGAAAGCAGATTTTTCATTTTGATTTGAGTTCAATCTCTGTAATTTCATTCTGTAGAAGTAGCAAATTCTGACAATCCTGGACAACTTTTTCAGCGGAAAAATGAGTTTGTCAGACCCTGGTGCCTGAGTACCTGATATGGATTTAAGACTGGCGAGATGTTGATGGCTGGCAAAAGCAATAAACAACATTTGGCCTAGATTTTGTACCCAATAACGAAAACTAAGTCATTATTTCAACAGCACTTTATGCAGATGTATTCCATACAGTCTGATCCGCATACTTGGACCCCGAACCCAAACAATGTTAATTCAGTCTCATGAAAATGGTCCCACTAATATCACATGGCATAAAAAGATGAATGTGTACAAACCTTTTCAGGTTGGGATTTTTAATGATAAACTCCTGGAGACAGAGAATTGTTTTCACATGTGCATATACAGTGCCTGAACAAAAGAGACTCTTTTTCTGATGGCATCTTCCATGTATTAATCCAATCTAATCTTAGAAAAGCATAGTAATAAGGTTGGGATAGTGATTCCCCCCACCCCCACCCCTTTTTTTAAATGAGACAGAGGTATTCATTCCTTTCTTAAACATGCTAATGCCTACGGCATTCAAAGGTAATTTCTAAAGAACTTACACGTTTCATCTTTTCTAACTTATCAGTTCCCTCTGAAAAGATGATCTTGTAAGTAAACAACCTGAAGAGCATTATTCTCCATTTCAGAACTAAGCCAATATCTTTCCTTCGCTTCTGTGTGCCACCAAAGGTGGGGAAGTGGAATCCACTCTCAGGACTTAGGAAGCAGCAGGAAAACTTTACAACATGGTCAGAGAGTTTTCTGCAGCTGTCAAGCAAACAGCTACTGAGAAGCAGTCACAGATAACCAACATGGGAGCTTTACTCATAACGAGATTATTAATGGCTGTCCTATAAAAGCTGGTCCCTCTAATAGCCTATGTCAGTCATTATTCTGGGAGTTTACGGTGACGGCAAACATGGTGGCTACCTGGATGGCACTGAACGGCGAATGATTCCTTTAGGGTACATTATTCAGTATGTAGGAAACCACTTAAGGACTGATATTCATACACGAAAGCCGTGTCATCTCAACAATGAAATCTGTGAGCCAATCCTATGTTCTCGGCCTCCACTCAAGAATTCTGCTCCTTGGAGAACTGGAGAGGGCTCTACCCCACAAAGCTGTGGTGGACAACCACAACAGGCTCCTGCAGAGGGCAGAGCAGGGCTGGTCAGAGAAAAATCATCCAATTACATTGGTCAGCTCCAGATTTTGAAATCTGACATCCTGAAATTCACATCTGATCTAAATCAGAAAAAAAACAAAAGGATTCAAATTTTCTACCGAACAGCTAAAACACCTACAGAATTGACCCCCTGGCAGCCCCGGGATCTCTAATCCTAAGCCTGTCCACCTGCCTGATTACCAAAATAAGATACATAGAAGGCCCCAATAGCTAGAGTACTGAGTGAGAAGCACAAGAGAAAGGTCATATATTGAGGAACCTGCTCAGGGTAGGAGGTAGGTGGACAAGGAACCAAAGAAACTCCCAAAGGAAATTTGCTCAATAAAACTTTTCCAGGATGAGACTTTCCCCAGCCCACATGGAATTTCCCCCAACTCCCAGAACAGCCATAGCTGGCCACATGCATCCCCCTCACAGTGGCCTCCAGGTGTCACAAGACACCTCACTGCCATTTGTTGCAGGCCCTGTAAACACAGGGACCCCAGCAGTTCACCCACAATTTGCTGAGCTTTAAGGCCCTCAGGTTCCAGGGACGACTGGAAACAAAAGAACCAAGGGCAAAGTATGTGGATGCCCATCTTTGCATGGCGGGGGAGAAGATGTGTGGCTGCAGGAACCACAGAGGAAGAGGAGGTGGCTTCAGATGGTTCGGAGCCCACGGAGATGGATCCACCCACAGGCGAAGGAGAACCAATGGCAGTGGATCCACCTCCAGCATGGCTGCCCTGGCACCCCTATGCCATGCCAGGGCCTCCCTCCATGACACCATGGCAGCAGTGTCGCAGAAGTGCCCGGCACTGCCACCGTACCTGCTGTTAGCTGGGAGGCCCAGCCTCCACACCCAGCCACCCTGTGGGCTCACCCGCTCCATCTCCTGGCATCAGGAACTATTGTGTTGATTGCCACGGGTGGTGTGAGCCTTCTTTCCCATCCTCCATTCCCTCCCTCTATTTAGAAAAAAACAAACATCAATAAACAAAGAAAATATCAGTGAAAATGCTTGCCTCTATTGCTTGGTTCGTTGGCAACTGCATCTGGACTCCTCTGTCCCCTCCCGGACTCCCCACCCCAGGAAAGACACTGATGCGTGGGGTGTGGGCCCAGCCCAGGGCCTTTGAGATGGTGAGGGGCTGGGGCACCTGGCCCACAAGGGCAGGCTGAGGGAACTGCCTCTGGCCATGAGGTGGTGAGACGCTGAGCAGGTTTCCCAGTGAAGCTGTGCATGCACCATCCCTGGAAGTGTTCAAGGTCAGGCTGGCTGGGGCTTTGAGCAACCTGGTCTAGTGAAAGATACCCATCAGCCTCACCTCTGTGCCCAGGAAGACCATGGAGCAAATCCTCCTACAAGCTGTGGCACATGGAGGGTAGGAAGGTGATTCGAGACAGCCAGTATGGCTTCACCAAGGGCAAGTCTTGCCTGACCAACCTAGTGGCCTTCTGTGGTGGAGTGACTGCATCAGGGGACAAGGGAAGAGCTACTGATGTCATCTGTCTGGCCTTCTGTAAGGCCTTTGGCATGGTCACCCACAACATCCCTCTCTCTGTATTGGAGGGATATGGATTTGATGGGTGGATTGTTTAGTGGAGGAGGAATTATCTGGATGGTTGCATCCAGAGCAGAGTGGTCAACGTCTCAGCATCCAGATGGAGACCAGTGATGAGTGGTGTCCCTCAGGGGTCTCTACTGGGACCAGTACTGTTTAATATCTTCATCAACGACATAGTGGGATCGAGTGTGCCCTCAGCAAATTTGCAGATGACCCCAAGCTGAGTGGTGACGCTGACACCCCTGAGGGACAGGATGCCATTCAGAGGGACCTGGACAAGCTCAAGGATTGGTCCCAGTTGAACCTTCTGAGCTCAACAAGGCCAAGTGCAAGGTCTTGCACTTAAGTCAGGGCAACTCCTGGTATCAACACAGTCTTGGGGATGAAGGGATTGAGAAAAGGTGGACACGAGCTGTCAATGTCCACTCGCAGCCCAGAAAGGCAATCGTGTGCTGGGCTGCATCAAAAGAAGCATGGCCAGCAGGTTGGGGGAGGTGATTCTGCCCCTCTGCTCTGCTCTGGTGAGACCCCACCTGCAGTGCTGCATCCAGCTCTGGAGCCCTCAGCACAGAAGAGACATGGACCTGTTGGAGCAGGTCCAGAGGAGGGCCACAAGAATGACCTGAGGACTGGAGCATCTCTCCTATGAGGACAGGCGGAGAGAGTTGGGCTTGTTCAGCCTGGAGAAGAGAAGGCTTCAGGGACACCTTATTGCGGCCTTTCAGGACAAAGCGGGACTATAGGAAAAAAGGGGGCAGACTTTTTAATAGGCCCTGTAGCGATAGGACAGAGAGTAATGGTTTTAAACTCAAAGAGGGTGGATTCAGACTAGATGTAAGGAAGAAATGTTTTACAACGGGGGTGGTGAAACACTGGCCCAGGTTGCCCAGAGAGGTGGTAGGTGCCCCATCCCTGGAAACATTCAAGGCCAGGTTGGACGGGGCTCTGGGCGACCTGTTCTAGTTGAAGATGTCCCTGCTCACTGTGGAGGGGTTGGACTAGGTGACCTCTAAAGGTCCCTTCCAACCCATACTGTTCTATGATTCTATGATAGACCTTTCACCTTTCTCCCTGGCAAGTCACTCCCTTTCAAAGAGACTATTACGTCCAGGTGCTGTGTTGGAAGAAAGCAGCGTTGGAAAGGAGGCAACAGAAGTCAGACTACTGTGAGGCAAAGTGCAACGCCTCTAGCACACAGATGGTAAAATTTTCTCCATTATAAATTTTCTCTGTGTGTGGAGGAGAAAAGTATGCATTATTATAAGGCACTGCAGGTTTTTTTTCTTTTTGTACATTAAGTGATTTTCTCTACAGCTGCGTGTAATCCCAGCCAAGGAAGCTGAACCACCACATGCAAATTTCAGCCTGTGTCAGTTTCCAACCTCCTAGAGTAAAAATTATTGTAGATAGAAAATGAACAGGAGGCAGCAAATGCATAACAAGGAATAATACTCTGGAGAATCTCATATCACAGAACACATTAGGAAAAGGAACAACTATTACTTTTTGGCACAATTTAGGAAAGAAACTAGCTTGTCCCATTAAACCCATATTTCTGTATTCTGACCATACTTAATTTAACCACAAACATGCTGGTATGCATTTTTGTGGTTCAAACTGAGAAAAATGAAGTCCTTTTACATTTACCCTACATTTACAAGTACTTGAAAGTCTTACTTCAAGTAACAGTCTCAACATTGTTACGCAACATACCTCTTTGTTGCATACCAAGATATGTACATTGCATAAATTTTAATCATCTTTGACTTTCGTAAGTATTAACTATGCTCACCACCTTGAATTTATATACCTAGTTTAGCATATCAGCTCTATATATTTCAAATAAGCTAGTCAAATTTAAAACAGGTCAAATATTTTTAATTAGAATATTTTTATTTCTATCTTCATTAAGGATCAGAGTCCCACCTATACTTCTTGACTACTCTGTGATCATTTTTTTTTTTTTTACATCTGACAACCATGAGGTACCTTTCACCTAAGTAAGTGTACTAGAGGAAATTATATTGGGAAGTACAAACAAGACGGCTCTTATGCCACACAACAGGAAGATTTCAGCTATTTAAGCCTCCTACTTCTATCATCAAAATTCTGTCACAAAAATACAATCCAAAACAATACCTGTCTACTCAGAACACTCCAACAGTTAATGGAAATCTACCCTATGATCTTTTGACTGCATTCCTGATGCTTCCTCACACAAGGCTTTAGTTTCCAGGGTTCCAGTGTCTGTTTTGATGCAAGAAAGACTCCAGCAGCTAGAATTATCTGTCTTGATATGAATTGTAAACACACAGGAATCCACCTGGTATGTAGTTTTACGTTCATATCAACTCTCAAGCTAACATGTTAAGCCAGGAAGTCTTTAATGAAATCTTCAACCAAAATCTCATGGCAAATGCAGCACACTCAAAAAACACTTAGTTCACAAGGGCAGTACCAGAAAGCACATGTACATCACAGACAGAAAATTATGGGAAACTACACAAGGTAGAACATATGAAATACAGAGGGATACACCTCAGGATTTTCCCCAGTGTTGTTTCAGATATAGTACATGCCATTAATATTTCAGCAAATAAGAAACCCAAAATGCCCCTGCAATGTGACCTCTAACTGATTAGCAAGTTGCCTTCAGCTGGTTCGCTCAAAAGGTTACCATTTAGTCTAAAAATTACTCTGGATTGCTCTCTCAACACTTTATAATATATTGTGTGGAGCTACAAAGACCTATGTGAAATGCCTTGCTGCAGTGATATATAAATGGAAAAATACAAAAAAAAAAAGGCATTTAACTACTAAGAAGTGGGATGACTTGATAAAAGTAATACATTATCGGCTCTAACCAGCTTGACCTCTCAACAGATCACCGGACAAGATATTATTTCCTCATATTTAACTATATATACATAGATATATGTATATATAAAAAAAAAAATACTGGGAGAGGAGGTCTGGAAAACTACTAGTTTGTGGGTTTTTTCAATACAGTTTGGAAAACTGTCATCATTTACTGGTATAACTCAAATGTTGGATTCTTTCAGCATTGGGCTGTTAATTGATACAGCAATCCTTCCATTCAAGACATAAAATTTTGCTCTACAACACGTATGACACATGCAAGAACGTGCGCTGCCAGCAAGCAATGAGAGTTGAGGGAAAGGCTGTGGCAGAGGAGTCAGGCAGCATGCAGACTCGGAGTTTCAGAGAACTGGGAATTGGTGTCTCTAAAAAGCTTTGGATTTCCAGCTGAAAATCTCCTCTGCTGTATAAAGCTTATAGTTGACACAGTTATCAAACTACTGGAAAATTAAGAGCTAAATATAATGACCCAACTAATTCATATTTCTAACTGCAACTATCTTTTCCAAATTACTGTTCTAGGCTTGAAAACATCTTCACATGAACAGCCTGTGTGGTGCTGTTTGAGAGCCTCCATTGGTCCAACACACAAGGCATTTCAGTCTCCAGAACACCGTTTTCACTATATTTGAGTAAGATTGAAAATAGGGTCTGATACGTGCATAGCACCTGATTTTTAGGGTTCTGATCCTGAACAGGCTAATAAAACTTGTTATTGCTGGACATAAATATGGCTATCTGAGCCCACTCAAATGGCTAAGTATTTGCAAAATAAAAGCTTATAGCATGTGAAATGGTGCCCACCAAAAGAAAAGTCTGATAACAAATCATTAATTTTTATCTTTGTTTCCTAAACTGCTTGTCAAATATTCACCAGTTCTATCAAACAGTAACCAAGAAAAAGAGGGGAAAAAAAGACAAAAAGAACAAGATGCTTTTTCTGATTGTTTTGAAAACGCCTAGGATTTGCACAAACATTTTACACGCAAGAGTAACCTTTTCTTTAAAATAAAGCATGCGTAAGAGAATTAGATTTTTAAAAGTGTGACAACTTTAGGTTTTTTTTTTCTTAAATTGGTAAGCAGCTGTCATCTGTAACTGTAACAACATATCCAAAGGCACTAGGATCAAAAAGATTTCAGCATTTATCCAATCTACTGTTTTTTAAACTGTTCTTACCTGAGTTAAGCATTATTTTTCTCTTTCACCACATGACAATTGCTAAGCAAATAGGGTACCATGTTTTATAAAACAAAGAAGAGCTATCATAAAAAAACCACAATCATTCTTTGCCAGTCATGTACTACTACAGATTTTCAGTATAATTTGGCCTCTCAAGATAGATAAAGGATACAATACCAGCATGATATCCAAGGAATTAAGCAGTGTAATTCTCGTTAAGGTTGTGCCATTAATCCCTGCACAGAATGTCCTGAAAATTTACGGTCAAATGATATATTTCAAGATATTGGTAGAAATTACAGTTCTCTTGCAATCCTATATAATTATAATCTGATTCTAAATCTGCAATTCTAATGGCCATTTTCATGCTAAATACAGATACTGAGAACACTGCAGTTCATCTACCAATGAAGACAAAAATTGTTTCCCTTGTCTTTTTCTTCTCTTTTCTCTAAGATTCAGGCGTATTATTAACCCATAGAAAGACAGAGAAGTTTTTTGGCCGGAAATGACACAGGAAAAATCTGCTTACATAGTTCAGACATACATAAGACATACATACAAAGGGTTTGGGTTTTGGGGGGATTTTTATTCCCTTCTTTGTTTTTTAAAGGAAAGATGATAGTCTTACACTGAATCTCAACTTGTGGATTCAACCTGTGGAGCTTAAATGAATCTTCAATACTCAATTATATTGTGAGAAGCACGGCTTCCAATGTGTTTACAACATGACAAAAACAGCTTCAAGATAGAATAACCAGAATCTAGGTTTTTGTAAATGTCACTTTCTGTGTATTCAGAAAAAGTGCAAATTATTTCTCCATCACAAATGTTCTAATAATAAAATAAAATTTAAAAGTCTGTATAAAACCACCTCCATTTCTAATTTCAAAACCAGCACAGCTTTAGAGAGAGATCACTGATGAGAGCCACACTCTTTGTAGCAGATTTGTTTAAGCATGACATAAACAGGTCCTGAGGTAATCCAAGATACTACAGGTCTTGGATTTTGGGCTTTCCATTTTTCAGCAAAGAAAACAAGCATAATCTAACTTGCTCCAGTGTGTCATTTAAAAAGTCTAGAGATAAACCATCTTTGGTTTTGTGTAACTAAACAGATGACAGCTGAAGTAGATCATATTAACTGCTAAAGAAAGACTATGTTGACAAACAGTACAGAAAAGTTTATCAGCATTTTTTGTGGGTACAAAAAGCACAGTAAAACATACAAACCTATTTGCCAGGAGGCTGTCTTAAGCTTGTGTTTAACTTGTAAAGCAAAGCCTGGAAGATAAGATGTAAAGGGTTTTTATTGAACAAAGAGCTGTTCAGGTGCTGTGGCATCAACCGCAAACTATTACAGGAAAGGGCTTTTCACCATCCTTTTCATATTTTTTTAATATGTGGCTGAAGTTGCCGTTTTAATTATTCCATTTCACCTGCTAGAATGCCTGTTAGCAACAGTTACAGCAAAAGCAATCTCCACTGGAGACTGAAGCGCCACATACACCCTTGTCAGTGGACACGCTTCCAAGCCTGCTAGTTCCCTCCTAGGAAATATTTTCAATTAAAATGTGAGTAAAATATGAATAGAAATATGTGATTATCAGGCTGGTTGCTGATTTTCTAGAACAGGAAGCAATTTATACCATGCAAATAAAATTAAATTCAAAACATTTAGCGCTCTGTCAGAGATTTAAGTTCTCTGTCTCACGTGAAACATATATGTTAACGCTACATTTTGCTTAAAAGTACAAGATAGAAAGCAGTGAACAAGTGTATCTCTGGAAGTCTCAGGACAAGTTCTCATTTCCTCAGGTATTCTGTAATGAAATTTGACCAGAGCACTCAAACTTCAAATTCCTTCACTGAAATTCAGTATGTGGATAATGAAGGGGTTTTGCCTGGTTTCTTAAGGAAAAATGATTTATGCATTCATAATGTCTTTTTTTTTTTTCTTCAGTTGATTAATTTCAATTAAAATTAAAGAGGGATAAATCTTTTCAAGTCCAACAGATTTCATGACGAAGGTGGTGGCAGGGAAGATGTAAAGACCTTAAACAACCTCTCTGTGGAAAGGAAGGTTTCAGGCTCAGCTAATAATATTGAGAGTAATTGATACTGAGAGTAATAATATTGAGAATATTGAGTAATGAAAATCTACATAGGGAAACATTATGAATGACAGCTGTAGGAATTCTGGCTTCAAAAGCTAAATTGATGCTAGGACCCCTTCTTACAGGTATATGCAGAAGATCCCTTCCATCCCCAACACACTGTGAAGAAACTTTACTGGGTACATATTTCTTGTCTGCATATGCATAGTTCTTACTATCTTAATTCAGACTTCTTATAAAGAGCCAAACAGAAATACAAAAGAAATAAAAAAGATAATCTGTTTTAGAGGCAAGAAGAGTGGAAGGTAAAGCAAATATAATTCCTTCCCTGATCTCTCTACTGAGTTTTTATTCTGGAAAAGCCACACTGCTGTATGTGCAGTGTCCCACTCTGTACACAGGGGTAATACGCCTCTGCCTTCGCAGCAGCTCCCAGAGCTCCACGCAAAGCACAGCACGTGAGGATGCGGCACTAGACAAGCAGCACACTACAGCACCACACCAAGGTGCATCCAGACCACTGAGGGACCTGCCACACTAAGGCTCTCGAGCCACAGCCACACCAAAAATCACCAGGTGTGTGCCAGGAAAAGCAGACAACAGTAGGAATAATAAGTAAGCACGTGTTCTCTGAGAGAGAGTAATCTGTATCAGACAAAGCTGGAGACCACTTTTAACCATATCAGATGTAATTAAACCACTTCTGGCACTACAGGAAGCTATCTCCAAATGGATTTGGCAGAAAGTATCATTTTAGCTATTGGACCATTAAAAAAGAGAGTGAAAATAAGATCCCCCCTTTGGGTCTAATCAACATTCATACACCAGCAGATGTTTTTGTACTCCTCTCAGATAAATACATAGGACTGTATCTTCTGGTTTCTTTATGGAACTCTTACCGCCCACCGCACAAAATGTGTAATTGATGTAGCATGTGACCACTTATTTGCAATATTAGAGCTATGAAAAATGTGCAACGCACAGCCTGTGAGTTCATGTTTATTGTAGGATACAAGATCACAAGGTGAGTCATTTCAGCCTGCATGATCATCCACTGCATGTCATTCAGTTTCACTCTGCCAGATTCAGAGGGCTCCATTTTCTTGCTCTTTCAGGACCTAGCCAAAACTGGAACAGGATGAGGAGGATTTCAAACCAAGAATTATGGAGAGAAAGCTGGCTGGCACAAGCAAGCTAGAAACACAAGACATCAACAGCTTCCTCTATGTGACCCTTCAGAACTGTTGATCATTCTGGGGTAGTGTTGCACTGCTCTTATCTTTACATGCAGCAAACTGGGAGCACACAGCATGTTTCTCTGGGCTGCCAGCCTCACAATGGTGACCACAGCAGTGAGCAGAGCGCTGACACTACATGTGCTTGCAAACCATGCTGCTCCCCAGGGAGCACATCTACCCTCCCTTGCTCCCACTTGCTGACAGAAGGACCTCTGCTTGAATCCGAAATCTACTTTAAAAGGACTTTTTATGGCAGTTCCTGGATGGGAGTACGGACCTGAAATCCTGCTCAAATATTTATCTGCTTCATGATTATTAAAAGATTTAATTTAAGAAGAGGTGGAAGAAAATAAGTAAATACTGCCATTGACTTCCTGACAAATTTAACTCAACCCATGTTATGTCCAGGCACTCTCCTAGCAGCACACGCGCTATTCTCCCCAAAACCAATAGCAGCCATTTGACAGCACACTGGACAGAGCACTCAGATCAAATTTCCAGATACAGAGGACTCACACGATAAAGGGAAAGAACAGAGAGACAAGCTGAATAAGTTTCCTTGAGTACTGAGTATCATTAGAATACAGAGGTAGGCATTTTGTGATGTAAAAAGAAAACAAATATCTTTCATTTCACAGAGTAAATAACTTGGGGAATTATTAATAGTGACTTAATAATTGTTAGTCATAGACCTATTCAAATGGAGTGAAAATAAAAAAAAAATAGAAACAATATCGTAGCCATTTTGATGAAAATTTAGCAGCAAGTCATCAAGTGCAAAGTGAAAAGCAAAACCATACAGAACACCATCTTTCTATTTACTATTTATTGCAATATTCAGTCATATTTGGCATTGTTAATCCAAGTCCATAGTAAATGCAATATTGCAGAATTGACTGTAAACTAAAACCCTTTGGGCTGAATTTTCATCCCAGTGCACACAGACTTACTCTGAGGACTCCTCACACTGTCAATTGGGTATATTTACAATTCCTTGTGCAATGCAGTGAAAACTTCTATGCCTCTGACGTATCTTGCATTTTTCTTCAGAATAAGCTTTTTCGGATGGAATGAGGTGTTCTTGACAAAGAACACATGAAAACTGCAACATGTTATATGCTGTTTGTCATTTTGACTAGGCAGCACAATAGCCATTCTCTTCCATTCTCTCTCCACCACATTTAAGTACTTTCAGTTGAAACTTCATATTTTCAAAGAGACTTACTGTTAGGAAATAACGTGAGCAGAGGATCAGAGAGACCCTGAGCACTCTTGAAAATCCAGCCATAGACTCTTCAAGGCTCCCTGTGTAGTATTACATTCCATCCTTTGAAAGGCCTATACCAACCTAGTACTAAAATACAGATATTCTGCATGTATTCTTAAATCTTCTGTTTCAAAATCTTTATATTTTAATGGAATGCAACAATCAATGAACGGGCAGTCCAGCCACTGGATAGTCATTTCCAATGAACTCCTAGTTGCCTTACTATCTTCTTCATTCTTTGTTATGGCTTATACTATTTGGTACCACTTCAATGAAATGATGGCTTTCAGAAATTATAATTTATTGTAAGTAAAATTGATTTTATAAGTAAAATTAATCTTCTAAGCCCTAAAATCTTTCCTTCCAAGTCTAGAGCTCACTGGATTCTTTTGCCAGAAGCCCTTGTAAGAAAATGCCAATTTATCAAATCCAACTCTTGTAAACTCAATGGCCTCCAGAGTTTCAGGAGAAAATTTTGGGGGTTGAGGGGGACAGGCCCAGCCCACACCATCAAATAACCTGAAAATCCAGGCATTTGCATGAGGTATTAGAAATACCTTCCTAAGGAATGAAACACACAGAACAGCGCTGGAATACCTGAACATGGATATCCCACCTTCCAGGCTATGCAAACAAAATTTCACTTTTTTTCCAATAGCATAATCTGGAAATCATTCTGACACAGGGTGCACAGGATTGGAAGACTTTTTTTCCTTCTAATACTACTCAGAACAACCTCTATCTTGCAAAAAGCCTCAAGCATATAGCATTAAATAAATAAGTAACAGAAAGTGCCTGAGTATCAGGAGGGAAGGAGGGAAGGAGGGAAGGAGGGAAGGAGGGAAGGAGGGAAGGAGGGAAGGAGGGAAGGAGGGAAGGAGGGAAGGAGGGAAGGAGGGAAGGAGGGAAGGAGGGAAGGAGGGAAGGAGGGAAGGAGGGAAGGAGGGAAGGAGGGAAGGAGGGAAGGAGGGAAGGAACCTCACAATTCATTTAAATTTCTCCCGTGCTGTTTTTTCTTGATCTTTAAAATCTGTGAGTGATATTCAAGCCCTAAGGAAGTTATTAACAGTTTTTCAAGCAGTGTCAATACTGTCAGAATACTACACTATTTCACTATTTGAAATAGCTAACATTTAAAAGGCATCTTCCAGGATGCCTCAAACTTTCATGATCATGTCACAATCTTTTTGCAGTGGTATGATGGCCCAGTTTCTCTGGGTATCAATATAGTATTCTATAATTAATATATCTGGCATATCCAAGAAGAATTATCCTAGTATTCTGAAAAGCCAGAGCCTAGATTTAGTTGCTTACAGGTGGCTAATGCTCTTAACAGCCAAAAATTAACATTCTTAGTTTAGATCAGATAATGAATTTTAAATTAAAAGTTACACCTCCCTTGTGTACCATGCTGCGATATATACCCAGCTATCTGTAAACAAGCTGACACATATACTGGAAACAATTTTAACTATGGTAGTCCCTAGCTCCTCACAGACTGAAATGCACTGCTCCTCAAAAGAGTAAATCACTCCTGCATTTTAGATGTTGTACAGCTTTCAATATCTATGTTAGCTCATATACAGCTCACCCAAGTGTCTCTCTACTGCACTGCAGTATGCAGCATGGACATACCACAGAGATCAAATACAGAAGGAAAGAATTTAACCAATTCAACAGCAAGCAGAGCTACAGGGTTCTCTGTGTTTCCATCATTGCATAGATTTAACAATATGCAGAGGTACCTGAGTTCTGCCTTAAGGACAGGCAGTAAACCAAAGCTAGTGTTATTCTAGGGCAAGCACAAAAACTTCCTCTAAAACCTTCTACTTACTTTTTAAATCTGCAGCAACAGCCAGTGAATTGATTTAAAATTCAGGAACCTAGAAAAATCAATTATCAAGGTCTAACTGGTGTGTAGAGACACCTTTAATGTTATTTAACATTGCTCTACAGATGCAGCGTCCCAAAAGATGAATTATTTACCCGTATAACTAACCTAAAGTTTTAGGTAGGCATATAAGACTTTGTGCAATCCCTAGGTCTGCAGAAGATTATTTAATGGAAATTCACACTTCTGGCTTGAGTTTTGGGATTTATATCTGCCAAAAATAGTGGGATGCTTTCCAAGGTACAGTAAGTATCTTAGTCTTTCAGTTGCCACTCAACCCGACCTAAACAGTCTAAGTCATTGTCCAGACAAGTTAACTATTCTTTAATTTCTACAATACACCCAGTTATTTCCTGAAATTTTCAGAAGAGAGAATTGCAACATGATGCAATGTTTGGGTTGTGGGGTGGTTTGGGGTTTTTTTTTTTGTATGGTTTGTTGTTGTTGTTTTGTTTTGTTACTGCAGACAAGTGAAAATACTGCTGTAGAAGTATCGGTTAGCAACAACCTGCTCTGGAAAAAACAGAAACCAATTTTCCTTAGGCTTCTTGCTGTGGCACAGGTACCATTAATGGAAATACCTAGCCTTTACCCATTTTGTTTTCAAACTGATACCAAATTCAAAAGACAGACCTGTTTTGATCCCTTACCTAAACATGGATCAAATACTGACATATCTGTATTTCACTTGCAGATACAATTTCCAACTTAGTCATAATTTGAAGTTAATCAAGGAATTTCTTCATCTTGTATTTTGTCACCTGCAGCTAGTTAGAACTGTGATTACAATTAAAATTACCATTAAAAACGTCATGCTGTGGTTTCATTACCTGTGTCAAATGAGTTATATTAATTACAAACTATGATTTTCACAGACTTGTGTTAATGTGCATCTCAACAGGAACCACTGAAATCTGTAATTCAAGACTTAATTTTGGTAAACATCTGAGAACTCAAGCTAAAACTCAACTTCATGAAAGAATGACTTGGTTACTTGTATTGTCAGAGAGCAAGGTAAGTGTGTTGCTCACAATGTGCACTCACACATTCATATTAATGTATTATAGATCGCTTGCCATTATTTGCTCAGCTAGAACCTGAGCTCAGAGAAGGTCATGCAAGAAATCCAGTTCCTTTTTAAGTCAGTATAAAGGTTTTTGTGGTACCTCTTTGCGACCGCTTCCTGCAAGCAACCACACAACTACATGTAAGGCAGGGGGTGGTGTTAAGACTGCAGCATCCCTGCCTCCAGGTATAAGGACAGTAGTCTGACTGCACACAATCGGCATCCAAAATCTGCAAAGCTCTTGTACTGGCAGAAGCAGTTACTATCCTCTGCTGTATAAGGCCCTACTGCATTTCCCCAAAGGAAGTACTTTAAACTGGGTCACTTTTTCCCTTTATGGATAAATAATAGATAAATCTGTAATCTCCCAATGTATTAGCAACCCAAAAGTATGAAAGCTACTTCTGCTGTAATCACTGAAAGGGAAAGTAAAACTATATTTTAGCTTCTTATTAATGTAAAAGAAACAAATGCAAATACATCTAGTAAATAATTTAATTACAGAGCAAACAGAACATTTAAGGACCTTCCTAAATGTCACAAAGGTACACAGTAGCCAATCTGCAATACATCCACGGTTACTGAACACATACAAAGCAAAAAAAAAAGCTACGTTGCTATCAAGTAATAAATAAAACAAGCTGGTATAAGACAGCTATGTCAGAAAAAAAAAAAAAAAAAAAGGTTTCATCTTTTATCACATGTATTCATTCTGTTCCAAAATAGTTACTCCAATCTTTCCACCTTCTCCCATAGTTACCTTCGCGTGCTCTACACAGCCTTCTCTGGGAGCACGCTGCCTTATCTACTTAAGTCACTATCCCCTTCCTTCCTATTTTCTTAAGAACAAGATAGCCAAAAGAAGCTGATGATCATATATGTCTGTAACAAAAATGAAAGTAACAAGAAGTATGACACCAATCACCCTGATCTTTTTGCTTATGTTTTGTGCCCTTTTGTACCTATCTCCTAAACTGACAATTCTTCAGACTGATGACTGTCTTCTTGTATACCTGCATAGTATTGACATTATACAAACAAAAACAGAGCCCAGAGAGGTGCTATATTCTCAGCTGAGAGTCCTCAGAACTTGCTGGTATCATCCTGCCACTAAATCATGATAAAAGAGATTGCAAAACTGCAGTTCTTCAATTCACCACCAGCACCCCTTTGCACCGAGAAGGGCACCTCCTAATCCCAGTTACTAGCCTTCATACACTGCAGTAACAAAAGCTTCAGCAGTAAGTGAGATATAAAATAAAAACTGATTTTAACACCCAAGCTTAAAGCAATAATATTTGAATAATCTAGTGCAAATTCTGAAATTAGTTCTCGATAATCTGAAAAAAAAATCAGTTTAAAAAAACTGCAAATGGTACGAACTACTTAAGTAATACAATGAGAAGTTGGGATGGATTTATTCAAAAGTTACAAACAATAAAATACAAACTAAAGAGCAAATATTTACAGAGAAGGGTACCTAATAGCTGGCAAGACAGAATCCTATTTTCATGAATAATCTCAAAGTGGGGAAGAGAGACAAAAGCAAAAAGAGGCAACAAGAGTAAGATGTAGGGACAAATGGCAAAAAGAAATCTGTTCATAAAGAACAGAAAAGCATGAATTAGAAAATAAGTCATTAGTATGAGGGGAAGGGGAACAAGGAGGAAGTGTGAAAATAATCTAGCTCTCTAGAATGGCAATTTTTAATTACTAATAAAAAGTACCACCTTCCAGAAAAACTGCTGCTTGCCTGTCTAAATGGATGCTGCTTTAAGTCCAAAAACCCTCAGGTCTAAAAGTCAAAACCATCTGACTCAGGGAACTGCAAGAGAAGACATAACATTTCATATCCACTTCCCGGCTGTGATCCAAATCTGGCACAGACAGCTTGTAAATGGCTGTCACTGCCAGAAACCTGCAAATGATCGTCGCTAGCAGAAAACCACTGGCCTATCAAGAAATGAGTTTTAGTCTCAATCTGGATGTTGATACTGCAAAGGTGGTCGGGGTCACAATACTATGCGATGGTGCAGCTGCTTATCTGTCATACGGCCAAAAGCGCTCCACTGCAAGAAGTGGCAAAGCGCCTTCGGTCCCTTACTTAAATCCACCTTTGGCATACTGCAAAGCACAGGACAACTAGGTTTCACTCTCAGCTCTGCTGCTGATCTCCCTTGAGCCTTGTCCCATTTCCATTTAAGCCATTTCCCCGCAACTTCCACAGGTCTCTATTTCCATCGCTGGTAAAACTGAAGTGATTCTTTATTTTCCTTGCCTCTCTTTTCTGCCTGGTTGATTTAGGCTATCAGCTTCAGAGTAGTAATTGCCTCTGATGATGTGCTTGTACAGCTCCCTAACACTGATGCTGGGAAGAACAGGACTTTGATCTCTGCTGGAGTCTCTATGCACCACAGCAGTAACATCCTGTATAAGAGCACAGACCCCAACTAAGGGAGACCTCTAACTTAAACGTTTTAAAAGCACATGACTAGACCAATTTTATACATTGCAATAACCTGATACAAGACAGCCTAATTTAGAGCAAAGGAGATATACGCTCTTTGTACCCTTTTCTTTAGAAAAAGCGGCGCACTCATAAATTATCAATGCCATTCCCCACAGCAGGCAGCTGAGAGCGAGCTTGCCTGCATTGCGATGCTCTCAGTCACAAACTGCACCTTGCAGCACAGCAAGTACTCTACCTGCGCTGCTGCCTTTAGAATGTTGAGGCTTAAAGGTATATATTATCCCAATACCTCAAATAAATGCATAGACAAATGTGTGGGACACCCTTGGTCTTCAAGCCTCTTCCTGTTCCAGGACTTGTTTACACATCACACTTTCAGAAATCTTCTTAGCTGCTCTAATTGCCATGATTCATGAATTTACAACACAGCTGTGCTCCACAATTTTCATCCAACTGTAATCCTTCACTTTGCAAATAAATAACTAGTGACTCCTTATAGCTGCAATATCTAAGCACAACCTTAAAACTTCAGAGCAAATTCATAAGAACTACAAAAAATTGAGCATAATAAAAAGTGCAACAAATAAAGTAATGCATATTATTGCCATCATCATGTACATATCAAGACGTATTATGCCACTCTAAATGCACACTGTGTATTCTGCTTTAGACAGCGCCCTCCGCACAGAGCGCCAGACCCCCGCAGCAGAGTTCATGGGCTCCCCTTGGGCTGCGGCAGGTTTATCCGCACACACCAAGCCTCAGTAGAATTGCACAGACCCTTTGCAGAGAACTCTAGGGACTTGGGGCAAATTTATTCCTATGTGGACTGCACTCTTCAGCTGACAGTCTTTATATATTGCTCGTTAAATAGGTTAGATGGTTTTGTAAATGCTGCTTCTTAAGTTATAGTATTAAGATTTATTGTTTAAAAAGTGAAAAATCTAAGAACAAACTATAATAATAGGGACTGGGTCCTTACTGTGACGAGTACATTGATACTTTTATCTTAGCTAGCAACAGTTTCATTTAACTATAGTTACATACAAGACACACCAATACAAAAAAAAAGGAATACATTAATTTCAGAAATTCTATAAATAAGAAATGAGTTCAGGAAAAAGATATGAAACTGAAACATATTTTTGAACAAAAAACCCCTAAACTCCTATGAACCTGTAATGATTCCCAGATACTTCTGCTTTGTATTTTCTACTGGAAACTGCTAAAGGATACCAAAGGAAAACACTACTGTGCTTGAGACCATAATTCCTAAAGAAGCTACATCTTACTCTTAACTGCCATCAGGAGCCACCTTTGGGGCTAGGAACAGCCACATGAACTGCAACTCTTTTTTTTTCCTTGAGTCTAAACTATTTTGATCCTTTATAATAAAGGACAGAAGCATTGTTAAAAATGCATTCAGTTTAAAAAATAATTCCTAGCTTGTTGTACCTGGTATGTAGCTTCATATGAGTAAGTGCTTAACAGTATACTTGAATTTCTATCTACAAAATAGTTCCATGAAAATATTTACTTTAGAAAATAATCTCTCCATTGTATTTTATAACATTAGCAAACTCAAATCTCTTAATCCTATGACTATTAGTGTTTCAAAGGCATAATACACAAGAGAAGACGACAAGACATTAAGGGCAAAATGCCGAAATGGCATACTCACAAATAGTACGCATCTTTTATCCAGCTCAGCATGAACAAGCTAGCACTGACACTGAAAGTATTGCCTACTATTTTTTGTTAACTCACCTAAAGTGTTCTCAGCATCTTAAAAGTGGAAGCATAATCTGTTTTGTGAGTTTTGGACATGCAGGTGGATTGCTTAATGTGTTGTACACGACACACGCAGAACAGATTCCCTCTGGCTCATTTCACTTGTAAAGGAAAGTATGACATTTTACTAAAGAAAAAACCCACTTCTCTGCTTGAATTAATTCAGGTACGTAGCTGCAAATACATTTGATTGCTAGGAGAATAATGCAGGTTTATGAGACATGCTACCATTTTGAAGTCCGTGCCAAAGTTGAAACAGCTTCGCCAAGCTCAGAGAAGGGCTTGCAGCATTTTTGAGCACGCTGTACATGGGTGCTGCTCAGGCTATGTCCCATACATCTTTACAGACCTCAGCATGCTCAACAACCTGTGCTCCGACCCCCACACTCGCAGCGGTGGCATTGTTGACTGTCACATGCCACCCAGGCCATGAAGAAGGTGGGGAACAGGCCTCCAGGCTTTGAGAGTCAGCAACCGTTGAACTCACTACAGTAAACAGGAATCTGAAGCAACAGAGCAGATAAGTATGGGGCATTTTGCTCCCAGAGAGAAGATGAATGACCCTACCACAGTGTGCACATCAGGCCTCTTCCTCTTCCGTGTATTTCACTCCTACAAAATGGTACTTTGACCTAATTTACTAATAAAGTGTTTTCATATGTAATCTCAGTCACATATGTATTCAGAAACTATTGTTTCTGGGGTAAGTACGCTCAGGGGATCCTGGAGGATGCATTAAACGAGTAAGTTCAATGAGATTTGCAACTCAGGAGTTAGCTCTGCAGGCTGAAAAATAAGTCAATTTCTTGAGAACTCTATGTTAGAAGCCTAAACAAAGACACGTCAGAGCATAAGCATGGTTTGCTTGCCTTTTCATTTGGGGCAGTCCTCACAGTTTCTGACGATAAACGTATAGTTAACATTGGAGAATAACATTATATTAGAAAAGACATGAGTGTCATCAGATCTGTGTTTCTCTGAAGATCTACCACTTTGTCCCCCTTTGCTTCTCTGAACTGCACTGAGCAGAAAGAGACGTTTAACTTCCTTCTTCAAGGCCACTGCTACAAAACCCCTTACCAAACTGCTGGCACTGGCCTCTGCAGAGGCAGACAGTGAGAGAACGGACAACCAGCTACTCTGCTGCTGGGAAGAGCCATGAACAGCTCTTCTTCTAGTATTTGTGCCTTCTCTACATGGCATCACATTGCATCAGAATGCATCAGCTAGTCATTTTTGAAGACTTATTGACTTATTCCCTATGTCTTTTAAAAACACATGGTCTGAAAGAGCTATTGGAGAGAGTATAGCAATATTGTCAGGTTCATCACAACCAGTTTTCTCTCCTTCTGATTCTTCTACTGATTAGAACTATTACACACATGGATTAAACCAGCAGACTTCCACTTGTGCAACCATCGTTTTGTTTTTTTCTCTATATTACAGAATAATACTTATTTTTGTTGCACTCATTGTGGCATACAGTTGATACAAATATTGTTATTTAGAATGGGACAAACTACAACTGACCTGATTAAACAGCTGTCTTTGTTTTAAAATGCACTCTGTAAACATTTTTAATTTCATTATTCTCTAAAAAAAAAGTTTACATTACTCTGTCTACCTTGATTTATTTACAACCAAATGAATGAAACAAACATGCTTTGCTGTCTTGTCCAGAACACCTTTTTAAAACACCCGTGATTTCCTTCTGCAGTAATTCAGACTGAACAGGAGACTTCGATGAAAACTGAAAAAAACCCGTAACGTTAACGTCACTCCCTACAGCAGATTCAGCAATGGCTTTACTGCCGTGGCGAGCACAGCCCATCCCATCCCGCCGGAGCTAAGCCCCTCTGGCTCGCGCTCCCCTCGTACCGGCAAGTCAGGAACAAACTATTCTCTTATTCCAGCAGCAAACGCTCCCGCTCCAAAACCGGGCGCTCGCGGCAGGCACGGGAAGGGCTCCGCCGCGCCGACCCCAGCACGGCAAGGCGGAGGAGGGCGGAGCGGCGCCGGCCGGGGGTGGGGGGGCTCCGCGGGGCTGAGCGGGGCCCCGCGGGTCTCCGCGCCTCCCGGGGCCGGGGCCGGGTGCCGCCGCCCGCTGGCGCAGGGGGCTCTCGGGCAGCAGCGGCCGCGCGGCGGCTCCCGTAGCTTATGGCAACGGCGGAGCCAATGGCAGCCGCCCGCCGGGCGCTGCCATGGCGATCCCGCTCCTCGCCATGGCGGCACCACCGGCCGCTCCGCTCCGTGCCCGCCCGCCGCCCCGCGGCAGGGGCAGCAAGCGCCCCGCCAGCGCCCGGCGGGGCCGCGGTCCCCACGACCAAGGGACGACGGCCGCCACCGACGGCGCAGCGCTCTGCCCGCTGCCGCCCGGCCCGCCGCGGGGCTGTGGCGGAGGCAGGGCGGAAAGCTCCCCCGCTCCGGAGTGAGCGCGGCTCTCCCAGCCGCGCCCCCTCCCCGCCCGCTGCGGGCCTGACAGCTGTCGCCAGGGTCCAGCCCCTGAACTTCGCGGAGCGGGACTGGACCGAAGTTGGGAGGCGGGACCGGGGCCCCGCTCCGAGAGCGCCCACCAGCCCGCAGGCACGGGACCTGCCGCCTCCCTGCCGCGCCCCGGGCAGGCTCCGGCCGCCGCGGCCCCGCCGCCGAGACAGGGGTTCCGGCGGCGGCGACTCCCCGAGCCCGCCGCGGGACAGCGGCTCCAGCCCAGGTGCAGCCCCCGTCCCTCCGGCCGCCCTCCGCACCCGCACCGCCGCCGGGCACCCCCGCCCCTACCTATAAGGGATCCAGTCCGCCTGGTGCCTTGAAGTCATCTCTCCCCGGCGACGCTGCCCAGAGCCGAGGAGGGGGACGCGGCCGCTTCTGCCCGAGTCGGAACCCGCCACAGCGCGGGCAGCATCCTCCGTCCGGGGCGGGGGCGGACGTCGCGCCGGTTATCCCGGCAGCGGCCGCAGAAACATCCCCCCGGGGAGGGCTCCCAGTGGCGGGCCGGGCTGCATGGGGAGGGGGGCGGCCGGGGGCAGCGGGAGGCGGCTCCCAGCCCTTCCTCCCTACCCGGAGCGGCGGCGGAATCGGGCACCGGCGCGGGGGAGGGGGGCGCGGGAGGGGGCGGAGGAAGGGCCAGCGGCGGGCAGGGAAAGGCAGGGCAGCAGCACCGCGTCCCCGCTGCCGCTACCCGCCCGCCCCCCCGCTGCCGCCGCTGCTGCCGCGCTGAGGCATCGCCCGGGCGAGGCGTGCCGGGCCGAGCCGCCCTCCGTGGCGGGCCCGCCCCTGCCCCGTCAGTCGCGCCGCCACTGGGCATGTGCGCGGCGCCGCGGCCGGCGGGGGCCGGGCACGGTTCGGCGTGCCTCGCGCCGCCCCCGCGGAGGGCAACGGCCGGGCCCTGAGGCGGCTAACGGCCGCCCTCACGGCGGGTGGCGATCGGGCCCCGAGGTGGGTAACGGCCTGGCAGCCGGCTGAGGGGGGGAGAGGCGCGAGGAGAGCTCAGCCTGCACTTAGGCTTGTCTCATTCCAGCCCTGCGGGCAAAATACATAAATTTCAGCAACTCGACCCAAAATGGCCGAGGAGCCACGGCCTAGAGGCTGTCGGTAAAACCTTAATGCGGCCTTTAAGGGAAAATTCATGTTTTCTATTCACCGACACCGATCTGGCGCCTTGTGGTGACACGGAGCAGCTGGGACACGGTGGCTGCAGCCCCCTCTGCCAGGCCTGGAGCGGCTGCGAGCACCAGCAGCTCTCCCAGGGAAACCATGGCGGAAGGCTAAAGCTGGCTTGGAGCAGAGCAAAGTCACGGCTCCCTGAAGAGCCCAGCTTCACCAGTGTAGCAGAACGCCACCATCCACTCATCCCAGAAAAACCAGCTCTGTTTCAGTTCTGCTCCAGCTGTACAGCGCAGCAGAAGTTACACCCATTTACACAATTGACCATGTAAATCCCTCCTCCTTCCCTTAGTCTGTGTGAGACTATATGCTTACAGAAGCAGTTCCTGACTTAGTGGAAAAAACATGATCTGAAAGAAGGAATTGGTGAAAGATGGGGTTGATGAAAAATACAAATCTATTTGCTTTGAATACTGGCAATCTGGCCTTCAGTATTTCAGAAGTTGTTACCTACATCAAAACTGTACAGGGTATGGAATAAAGGTTTAAAGAAAAGACTCTTAGGAGTTAGCTGAAGTCACCTTTTTGCACAGAACAGGCGTTGTGGAATAAACCATCAAAGAGTTAAGTGTGGCACCCACTATACCATGGAAAGGCTGAGACAGAGAGGGACACCTAAGTGACAAAGACATAAAGCTCTGAGCTGCTAAGCCATCTCTAAGTTGCAGTGTTGGTCTTGATGGTGTGAACTCATGGAAGAAGGGTACGGTACAGATTATGCCATTGCAAAGTATTGGCAGAAATAGAAGGAAGGATGGATGATTAAGACTGTGGAAAGGTGTATATCTGAGCAGAGAGTGAAAAAATTTCACCTGAAAAAATGGACAGAGTTTAAAAGTAAGTGTCTAGAAATAGTAGGGCAGAACAGCAGAAAAAGACCTTTCATTCTCCTGGTTTTATAGCATGAAGGACAAGGAAACAGTATTATAATATGGCAAATCAGAGTTCACCACCAAAGAATATGGCTGGGGCCAGGAAGAAAGCAAGAGTCAACAGAAGATGGCAAGCTTAACAGATAAGAGAAATGTTACCATATTGTTTACTGTCATGAACACTTGAGAGGCTATTTTGCTTTAAAGCCAGAAACTGGAACTTAAAAGATTTTCAAGAAGTCGAAATGAGATCTATCTTTAAGGAAGAATTATCTCACATCCATGTGGATAAGATAATTTGCTGCTTCTTTGACCAGCATCAGGCACTGAACTTGACGGACCTCTATTCCAGTCGGGCACAAACTGGAACTGTAAACCAATGGGCTTCACCACCACCTGGCAGTGTCATTAGTGTGAGGAGGCAGCTGCAGGAGGGAGATCCCATCTCCCAGTACTAAGATGCATGCTTTTTAAGCATGCCTATTTACTGAGGCTTCTGTAGAAAAGAAGAAAGGAAAGATGAAAACTAGAAGAGTTTCATGTCTTCAGAGTCAAAAGCTCTCAAGACTGATGATCAGAATATCTATTTTCAAAAAGCTGTAAGTGTAAAGTCTGATAGATGAGCTAATGCACACACATCAAAAAGATGCCTCTGAACCTTTAGCGGTATGAAATATGGAAGTGCTTTACTGACATTTAAACAGCCCAAGACGATGTTTGCATTAACAAATACAAAGCATTGGGGGTTACTAGGTGTTCAAAATGGGAGACTCTCAGGGTGTCCTGGAAGATGGGGGTGTGCAGAGCATAATGTCCATCTAGGGAGGGCTGACACAGAGGAGAAGAAAGATCAGAAAAATGGTATAGGGCGAGGGGAAAAACATTTCCTTGATGTTTTGTCTGCTTTTGTAGGGTTTACTTATGCCCCAGCCTATTCCTCATCCTCCCGCACCAGTGTTCTCCCTCATCCCTTTACTGTCTTAGGTCACTTGCTTGTATAATGCCTCACTTTCCAGCTTCAGTTCTTTCTCCCTAGCAGTGCTCTGCCCCCATTTCTGAAAAAAGTGAGATGAGCAGAAAGGTGAATACCAGCCCTCCACAGCTGGCAGCGTTAAGGGCAGGGTTACTGCACATGTCTAACTCTGAGCAAGGTCCCAACTCACCAGTCTCCTATGGCTGTCACTCTGCTTTGTCTACATGGCACACAGAGCTAATTCTGAATGACAGGGCAAGAGTTAAAGAGAAATTCTTGCCAGGAGGATGACCAAGGTGTTCATTTTGCTGTGTAACAAGACTCAAGATTGCCCTTGAGGTGCAGATCTGTTCACTGACATTTCTAATAATTTTCAGCAGCTCAGAGAAGACCTGGCTTTTGCGGATGCCAGTTTCCCCAAGTACTACTACAACAAAAACTAGGAAAAAAATACCAGCATGTAACAAATAACCCTTACATGCAGTGATGATTTCTAGGTGCTATCTGTAAAGGGAATTGCACTTCTCAAAAGGCATGCTTAATTAGTTTCAGATATCCACCTGATGGGTAAGGTAGTATGTTAGAAAAACAGTGCTTTAAAGGTTCAGGGACTGATACCTGAAAGAGATGGAAAGCAGCAACATAGATGCAAAGCTAACTCCTCCGCTGCCAAACGTGTCTCACTGAGTGCTGTCTTCCTCTGTGTACAGTGTGCTACCTTTCCAATTATTCCTATTTTGTCCTCTATGTAAAGTAAGTGTCCTCCTAATACATTTTTTGATTGAGAGGATGAATAATACAACGATATCTAACAGTTGAAAACACCTGCATTTGCAATTGAAAGCCTTCTGGCAATCTGGGTAGGAACCAAGACATCAAAGCAGGAGTCATCTGTTGAAAGGGAGTTGGGAGAACCTAAGCAAGCAGTAAAATAAGAAACGGATATAAGATCTTTCCTAAATGTACAGGTTAATAACTTTAAAAAGTCTTATTTTTGCCATGATGGGGGGAATTAAGTTTTTAACATTTAGCCCATTAAAAAAGTATGAAGTAGTAAATGTATACACTGATTTGAAAAAGTGCAGAAAGTATCTTTTATAGAGATTTTTATCTATCTGTATTCCTATTGTTCCTCTTTCTAGAGCTACTGTTGCTCCTGCGCTAGTGAGCATGGCACTGTTCAGAGTCTGTGTGCTACAGATAGAAAGGTCTGTGCGTTGTGTGGCTTAGGTGGTTTCCTACCCCTCATAGGTGCTGTAGTAGACTCAGGATATGTATTGAATTAAATTCGTGTCTCATTTGCCTTTCTGGTTGATGTGAAAGAATGTTGGTTTTAGAAAAAGGAAAAGTATAGTGATGAACACTACAGATTTTCTTATTTGAGGACCCATCCTGGTATTACATAGTGGTGTAACACATGTCCTAACTCACAGTTCCTAACCCATTCATAAGACATCCAAAAGATTAATTTGATCTTTACTTTTTAGGTCTTTTAAAAGGGCAAAAGATGACAGTTTCTTGTCTCTGGATCAGCTCAAGCATAGTGCAGAAAACACTTCTATCCAGCATTTTAAATCTTATAATAGCACAAACAGGACAGATTTGGCACAAACATGCAAGGATACTGGGCTTCCTTTATTGGCTTGGACATTTCTAAGTTTAAGCTCCAAATGACAAGGAATAGGGATGTGTTTATGCTGGCATAACTAACAGAAGTGGTCATGTTTAAATTTTTCCATTCCAATATATGTAGAATCAAGCTCTCATATTTGAAGTAAAGCCATGCCAAATAAAACTTATCTGCATTCATTATTCATTACAAACCTAGAGTTCCTGACAAAGTTCATGAACTTTTATGTATAAAGCTCAGATCAGTTGTGAGTGTATCTAGGATATTTTGTTTGTTTGTTTGTTTGTTTGAAAATCAAACTAAACTGTGCAACTAACCAGTACCAGATGTAAAAGCTGAGGTTTTGTATAATGAGCTGAAATTCAGCAAGTTCAGTGGATTTCTTCCCAAGCAGTGAGTTCTGGAATGTGTTGAAACAAATTCAGAATGAACTCCAGGGATGATAGTAAGGGTGTTAAAACTTTCACAAATCAAAAAGAAGAAAATGCTCACAAAAAGTGAATAAAATCAAAGCCCTGCATGGTAATTTTAGCCATAAACACGTCAGTAATACCAAAGACATGATAGGGATAATTCTGCTCATTTTTGTGGGCTTTGGATGAGGCTCATGCCATGTTCCCTGTCCTTGTGCCTTAAACAGAAAGAAGCCTCGGTTAAATCTTGTTTCCCTAGTAAGAAAAAAAGGCATTATTTTTGATAACCCAATTTCAACTACAACAAGAAAATTTTGTGGTAAAGGTGAACAATTTGGAGATGAAACTCTGTGAAGGAGACAAATTGGTATATGAAAGATTTATTGCAGCCTTTGCATGGCTGATCCTCTCCATCTATCTATGAAAGCTCACTTTTCCTTACTGTATTTCATCTATTCTCATTCCAGTAAGTACATTTCTCTTTCTTTATTGTGAGGCTGTGAAGCATAAATACTGATTGGTAACACACTGAAATAAAATCTATTCTGCAATAACAGAATAGAGTTCCCTTGCCACCCAAAGTGATTTTTCACTTTAGTCACTTCAGTTTGAACTTGCCTAGCCCCACTAATATCCTGTCTAATACCAGGCTTTTTACAGTTAATATCAAGCTGACACCTACATCTACGTATTCCTATAAAATAAGTAAGTATGAGAAAATGTTAACTTTTGAGGAGAAAAAGTTGTTAACGTCATTTTGCCAGCACTAGAAATCAAACCTTGCACAGCACTGGTGTTTGCCACTGGTGGCCTGCTTTCAACACCTGCTAAATAAGTTTTTAGTTCAGTCTGATAGCAGATCCTGTAACAGCATCTCTCAAAATCTTGCACTGGATATATCCAGTGCTCTGATTCTCTGCAGTAGGTAAGAAACCCTGTTACTAAGGTGAAAGCAGTCTCTTGCACAGAGACAGGCTAACCTACATGACTGCTGTATATAAAGTCACTGAAACTTGAGCAAGAAACTAGTATAATCATAATTAGAGCTCCTGTCATCTTTGGAATTGCTGTTGCATTGAACACTCATCTAAATCCAGTGGGACTGCCAGGAGTGGATTCTGCTATATATTCCTTCCAGACTCCCTTTTTTACTGCCCTTTAACATTATTCATACATCCTGATATCCAAAATGATTGTTCATGAGGGATGAATTTTCCTATGATAGTGCTTAAATACAAAATTGGATAATCCTATTCCATTTCAGCATACTATTTCACATAGGTTTTGCTTTTAAAGGTTTCTTTTCCCTTTGAAGATTATTGTTAAACCAAATTTTACACAGTAATTTTGCTCTCATCTCTTGCACTGATGCTTTTTGAACTTTTCTGAACCATTCACACTATTTACATGTCACTCAAGACAGTTAGAATAGCAAATCAAAAAGACATATTTTCAAAAAGACTCCCCTGCCCAAAGTATATGTGTCTCTCCTGTAAGACAGGTCTAAATTCATAGCAAACCAAATGCTGGTTTACTGCCTATGAAAATTATAAGCCATTTTTTGTTTGTTTTTCCCTTCTAAAAATCAAGGGTAGTTTTAAGTTTTGACTTTTTTTTTCTTCATAGAATCACAGGATGGATGGCAATGGAAGGCATCTCTGGAGATCATCTTGTCCAACCCCACTGCCTAGAGCCACGACAACTACAGCAGGTTCCTCAGAACTGTGTTCAGACAAGTTTTGATTATCTCCAAGAATGGAGACTCTGCAACTTCTCTGAGCAGCCGTGCTGCTGTTTGACTAGCCTTATAGTCAAAAGGTGTTGTCTTATGTGTAAGTTGAATTTCCTGTATTTCAATTTGCGCCTGTTATTCATTTTGTTCCTCTGAGCTGAGATGCATCATTTTGCACTCAGTGAGCAAGAGGAGAACATATTGCATCTCCCTTTGTCCTCATGGCGAGTCCAGAGGACCCTGAGGTGTCCTTTCAGGACAAAACCAGGCTCTTCCAACTCAAACTTGGAGAGCCATGCTGAAATTCTCCTAAGCCCTAGCAAACAGTAGCATGTCTTAGCCTGCTAAAAGGATAAACCCCAAACTGTTCCTTCATATTAAATAGTCATTCCTTTGCAGCATGGTAAAAGCATGCACAGGCATTACCTCCAGTTAATGTAAATCAAAAAAGTTCCATTGAAATTATAGATCTAAAACTGTCTACCCCAGTTGAGGATATAGTTTTAAATGTTTATGCTTAGCTGTTGGGAGCTAAACAGAAAAACAAATAAAGTCCTGTCTAATATCAGGGATGTTTCCAACCCACGGATGTTTCAAACTCAGACGTGACTTACTTGCCCTTAAAAGCCATTAACTTCACCTGACAATGAGCCAGGAAATTGAAGTGCTCCCAGCAGAACTTGTAAGTAGAACCAGAAATGCTTTGCCATAGGTCTTTATTTGGAACATCATGATAACCTTTTCATTTTATACCCTCTAGATTTCTTCTTCCATCAAACATGATTACTTAAAGAAGTCAGTTTATTTAGAAAAAAAAATGAGCCACAGGTTCTGAAGGAATTAATGTTCCATTACACTTCAGCACAGAGTTGCAATCAAATTAAGACGAGGTTTTGTTCACTGTAAAAGGAAAAAAGATTTGAATGGTTTTGTTTGGAGTCAAGGCAGCTAGAAAAATAGGAAACAACCTTTAGAAGAGCTGAGCATTTTTATAACTAGAAAACACGCTACAGTCTTCAAAGTCTTCAGATGATATTTAAGATTAAATAGTATCAAGTTATTATTTTCATTTGCTTGCTTTAAAATGTTCTAGCTAGTAAAACTTTGCAAAAGGAGCAGGAATAACTATTTAAATTATTGTTTTGCTGCTCTCTTTCCAATACAGTGGGTTAAATATATTTGAGTTTGCAATGGAAACACCTAATATTCCTTCAGAATTTATGCAACTTATTAGCTTGACTTACTGCAATCATCTGCACTTCTGGCCAATATACAACACTATTCATAATATGACTGCTTTACATCATCTTTATAATGCAATAAAATGCCACATTCATATTAGAGGTGATAAACTGAGGCAAGAGCTAGATTGTGTAGTTTGCCTACAGCTATACAGAAAGTCTCTGGATAAGCTAGGAAATGATCAGTTGATCTTCACTGAAACACCCATCTACAGTGCGTACAAACTATGTTCTGGGTATTATGTGCCAGGTGCTTTGAGTCCTCCGTATTTGCCAGTACAAGGACAGGATGAGAGTGCATTCCTTGCTCAGTGTTTCCCTGAATTACAGTCTAATGAGACTGATAATAATTTCAAATATACAGATACACTAAATTAACTTAAACAGCCGGCTGCAAATTTCTGTTTGCAAGAGGTATTAATGTTATCGATTTCACCACACCTTTTTTTATTTTACCTCAATAGACGGCTGAAGCTGTGGCCAAATAATTCAACAGAAGCTAAATGTGAGACATTCTGTTCAATAACCTGGTCCAGCTTAAAGGGACTTTTTTGTTGTTTTAGCCTATTCTTATAAAATGTTTTAGTTCACTGTTTCCCAGGTTCTCAGTGATTTGGCTGTCAGTGTTTAAGGGATGCTTGCTGGGGAGCTCCCACTCTTTCACTGAGGAATGCCAGGGCAGTTTCTTTTTGATGGGTGAAAAGGTAGCTCCCCATGTGGGCACTTCGGCATTCCCTGCCTACAGCCTGGGGACCTCCGTGTGTTCATCATGTGGTCCCTGTGCAGCCCAGCATCCAGCTCCAGCTCCAGCACACCTTCCCATCAGCACTTCACACCCACCCTTGGCAGGCCCCTCCTGCACCCGCTTGCAGAGGACCCCCAGGCACTCCAGATGGTCCTATCTGACTGCTTGTTTGCCAGCCTCTCTGAAAGGCAACACCTGAAGGGTCAGTCACAAAGCAGGCAAGGTCTCACCACTTCAGAGGGGAGGGCACCTGCAAAAGGCCAGACCCTGGTACGCTGCAGCCCTCAGCACAGCAGTTTTCATTCATGGGGGGAGACCCCAGTGCTGAATTATTAACAGTTCTTCTGTAAGAACTGAATCAGCTTCATCTGGCCGACCATGAGCACATTTTCCTCATTAACTTCATCAGTGGTTTGAGCAGAGTCCCCTCAGCAAGTACAAATCAAAGCAGTTTTGTTATTTTTCTGTAAAAAAAGTTGGAGGAACTATTGTTTGCAAAACATATTTTCTGGTAGCCAGATAGGAACATAAGCTTTTAAAATTTCCCTTCTAGACGTAAAATGATAAGTATTTAAGCACCAGTTAATTACTAAGCAAAACATATACTCATACCTTCAAAGAGCACTGTAAAGAAAACACAAAGGATGTATTAAAATAAAACTACCACTTTAAAAAAATTAAATTCTTCAAAGAGACTTTTCTTGCATGGCAGAAGATAAGGTAAAGCAACATTTCTTATGCAATTTTAGGATAAGAATTAAGAGCATTGGGAAATAAATCAAATAGTTTACATCTCTGTAGTAAACACTGTATAAAAATTACGTGGATACAAAATTCTCTGAGCCTATGCAGATTTTCATACAGGGAGATGACTGTATGAAATCTATCTTCTTTTTCTTTCTTTTCTTTTGCATAAACCAATCTTCTTTTTTTGGCCTCTGAGACCCTTTTCAGAAAACATCTACTTTCTCCTAAATTATTGTGGATAGATGCATCTGGATGATGCTCTCTCTAATATCCAATTCAGGAATTGCTACTTTGACTCCTTGGGATTTCTTCACACCTCCTTATCAATGACAGTTCCATGCTCCTAAGCCAGATCTTACTGCACCCTACTTGCATTGATATAACATTTTCCCTGCTCTCCTCCAGTTGCATGGTCAGGTGGGTTCACATGCCTGGTTCACTCATGTGCCAAACACAGTTATTCAGGTCTGGATCATAACATTGGTAATATCATGATTGTAACCATATCCTTCAACCTGCCCCCTTCAGGAGTAGCAAGTTATAAAGACAAACTGAGAGCAGGGATAATTGCAGATTCACACAAAATGCATTATTTAAGACTAAATCAAAAGGAGACTGTGAGATAAACACAACATTCCTTCAGTGAATGTGCAGATACAGTACATGCTATGGAGAATGTGAAACCAGGCAGATGATCTGAATTGGTAAACAATATGATGCATCCACTTAAAAAAAACCAAAACACCAACAAAAAAAAACCCCACAACACGCAAAACGTAAGTATTTTTGTGGAAGCTTAGTCACAGGCCTGGATTTAGTGAGAGGTCTGGGGAGGGGAAAAAAGTAATGGGCATGAGACAACTCAGGACGTCAGAGTCTGTTACTGCCTTGCTGCTGGTACCACCCATCCATCATTCCCATTCCTACAATGTGGCAGTGTCTCAGTTTACATTTCTTCCTTTCACAGCTCTGTCTCCTTTTCTTGAATTTAAAGAATCTATTAAGATACTTCAGGAAAGATCAAGGTTCAGGTCTTCAGGAAAGGATTTTCACTGTCTCTGCAGTATTGCCCCACCTGCCCCTGGACAGCACAGTTAATCTCTGAGGCTCAGCACACTTTGACTGGAAGATAAGCAAGAAGGAAACCTGAGACAGGGAAAAAAAGGGCTGGGGGGAAGAGGGTATTACAAAATGGGAGTGGAGATTAAAAAAAACACCCAGATTTTCTACATTTACTAAAAGTCTGTTCCAAAACCACCAATGGCCCTTTTCCCAGAGAATACTAGTATGTTTAGATATGTTCTATACAAGTATAATATACCTACATGTTGTACCTCTGGCAGCATAATGAAGCAATTGTGCATGCTGGATATTTGGCACAGACTTTTTGCTGGTGTATCTGCTGTGTGACTCTGCTCCCTCTCATGAAGTCCTAACCGTAACAACACCCTTGAGAATCCACTCTGCAAAAAGTACTGACTTTTCCTCAGGAACTGCTGAGCAGTTTCCTCATTATGACATTTGCTATGTATTGATCCTTGTCTACCCTGCCTTCCCTTACATTAGGAAGATGGTAACGTAGCAGCACGCTTACAGCCAGTCCTGTATTATACTGTAGTATGAGAGAGACGGGTTGAGACACACTGACTCAAAGACCTAGAGAAATTCCCTTCTGTGCCTCTCGGCATGTTTTCCAAGTTAACTGTCAAGCAGACCCAGTTAACAATAAGGCCCTTCCTTTATACAGAAATGTCAAAGCAAAACCAAGACTCATTGAAGGAAATTAAGTCAAGGAGAAACAGAAAAAACACAGCCAATCCAGAAGACATTGAAAAAGTTCACTAAAGGGTAATAGGCAAATTGATGTGGAAAAAAAGAGAACAAGAGGGAGAAAAATATATGAAAAATAAACACAGAGAACAGGAGACTCTGGTCTAGAAGACAGAATTGGAGTTAATAGACTAAAAACAGTCAGAGAAACTGCACACAAAAGGTCCACATATCAGCAAGCTGGGGAAGAAAAAAACCCCAAACAACCCTAAACAGTGAAAAGGCTTCAAAATTACCAAATATTGTAATAGGATATTGGAGTAAGTCTCTCAATTAGAAATGAGTCACAGATGAACTATGCAAAGGTATGCAGCACCTGAAGTGGTACAGAAGCAGATGGTAGGTATCAATACTTTTTTTTCTATTTGCCAACTTCTAACCGCTTGACGGCAATGAATTCTGTTGCACAAAACATGCCAGCCATACAGTAAGTGAGCAACACTTGAAACATACTGCCTATTCTTCTGAATGGCAGATTTGACTTCACATCGTCTTTTAAAAACAAATCGGTCTGTAGAAAAATACATTATGATGCTAACTTCTTCTGAAAGTACCCAACCTCACAGGGCACTGTTCTTGGAGGTTATGTGTTTCCCCGCTGCTTTACCCTGTCAAATACTGGTTGAAGAGTTCTTGTTTCTCCCTTTACTACGCACTTTGTGTGCAGACATTTCAAGAGATCTAAATGTATTATTACATTGAGATGAGATATTGTGGGGCAGTCTGTGGCTCAGATGCAAATTATGTTCTGGAAGGAAATCATTGGCAATAAATAGACATTTCCATAAGTCTATTGGTGGAATATGATCAAGGTAGGGATTCTGAGAGGAGGAAAACACAATTATACTAGCCAGCCTCAAGATGTATTATACCATGTTCTCCTAATGTCAATAAGTGCCAACTTCCCTTGATACAATATTTAATAATTTGCAATTAAGGCTAACTCTGGATATTTAGAGAAAATTGTTCATTAATTCAAATATTTGGAAGAATCAGTGAATATAATTTCCTTTAAAATGAAACCTTTGACTTAACTGTAAATCAGAAAAAAAAAAAGGGAAAAATTTTAGGTTTTCATATTGACATCCTGCTTAACAAAACTTTGCTGTCCACCGGAGAGACTTTAGGGTGGCAGTAAAACAGAGGGTGCCTCTGTGCATATTGCCCCTACCCTGAGATAAGTCTACTTTCCTCCTTCAGTATAGCAGTTGTAAAAAATATCAAGTAGTATGAGTAGTCCTGCCCACTTACATGGCACAGGCACACATTGACCAAACATAAAATGGAGACTTAAATCAAATTTATGTCACTGCATATAAATTATTTTCATGCCCCACTGACATGAAATGAATTCTAAGCAGGTACAAAGGGAGATGCGCCTCTGTCACAATTGCAATCTCAAGAGCAGAATTGATTAAACATATTTATCTTGAAAAATGTCAGATTTTCAGCATCACAAATTTATTTCCAGAGATGCTCAGGTTATGTTTCCTATCTTGTGATCAGCTGCATCCCTGAAGCAATCTATCATCCTTTTATTTAAAAGAAAATATTCATGAACGAAGGTAGTGTTATGAACACCTGTAGCCCTGAAGAACAAGAGAACTCCAGGCATCGAAGCAAAGCATCAGAAGAGGCAGCAAACCAGGAAACTGCAGTTTAACAAGAGCACATAAGATTGAATTTCAGCTGAATGAGATTCTCAGTCCAGGGCCTGATTACCTGATTTTGAGCAAGTCACTTCACCCTTAGGTCTTTCTTTCCTTATGCGATGTTTACAGTGTAAACACACAAGGCAGTCAAAGTGTGATGCAGGACAGCCCCCAGATGTATTTGTCTGCCCTAGCAGTGCTATTATCTGGAAGAGGAGCTCTGCCAAAAAAACAAAAAGCAAACATGGAAAAAAAAGTCTAAATTGGTTTTACACTAAGCTGAATTTGTAAGCCGTCATCATTTAAGTAAGTTAAAATCTGTAGGATTTTTATGAAGGTCAAGTCATTGAAGTGCCTACTGAGCACTCAGTCTTGAGGTACTAAACATACTGTTCCCCACTACAGGAACATTTCTCACATAACCAGCCAATCCTCATGGGCATGAGGAATTTCTCTCACTGCCTCATAATAAGCATCTTCAGCAGAAAAGTTTAAGAAAACTGAGCACAGAGGTCTAATCCAAAGTTTTATGCCCTAAATCAGAGTCAGTTACATAAGCTTACAACAGACTCTGCACTATGAGGTGGACGAATGAAACTTACTTCATGAAATCAAAGGGAATGCAGTGGTTTTAATCATATCCCCAGAGAACAGCCAGACTACTGACTGTTGTGTAGTTTACCAGCACTGGAAACACCAGAGTTCAGAGGTTATTCCAGAACACATCCAGTTGGAAGTAGCAACTTCTATTAAGAAGCCTTGCAAAATTCCAGCAGCAACCACTGAGCACGCTGGACTGAAGACAAGCTAAGGTTTAGACTCCTTCCATACTTCATTTCATGGACATACATGCTGAAATTTCTCCAGGTAAAAGATTGATGCATGCAATCCTCCATAGCAGTGCATAAAAATGGTTTCGTGCATCAAAATAATACAGAAAACTAAGATGGAGATATAACTTCTACAGAGCTGAAAATCTGTTTCACTGACAACACTTCTGATAGGCTATACCTTTGCTAACTCATCTTAAAAGAAGAACAATCCCTTCCTATGCCATTATATAAAGGCACATCGAAGCTATATGGCTCCCCAATTCCTCACATTTCTCCAGAAGAAAGATTGGTACTTTAGCCTGATCTCTGCCAAGTGTAAAAGGTGTCCTTAACAGTAGCAAAAATGGACGGTGCAGAGGGAACAAAAGCCTTCCTTTACAAAATTTTTCCTACCCCAACTGATGCCTGAAGGAAGGGACCTGCCAGCCTTAATGTGTGAGGAGCTGTCTTGCCTGGACAGTTAGCTGTCTCAGTGGTTTCACCTACTGGCCTTCTTGTTGCAACATATGTCGTTGGCCAAGACATCGTTAAAGATGTATCTGGGGGTACAGAGGAGCAAGGACTAAATGAACTCTTGTAAATTGTATTTGCATCATCGCATGGCAATACCATCCAACCTCCATCAGCCTGTCATCCGGAGCTAATGCCACATATTTTCCTTCAGTCCATTCTCATCTTGCATTTAAAACTGTTTTTTCTCTACAAAGTATTTCCCCATTATACATGCGCAGGGAAAGACTTCTGCATAAGCAGAGGTGTTTCAGGGCAAGATCATAATTTATTTATTGCTTTAAGTCTGACTATCTTCATCTGAACTAATAACTCTCATAAGTTCGTTCTGTGTGTGATTCACTCTGGCAGACAAATTAGTAAGTGTAAAGAGATGGATAGACCAGCCAAAATCTTTTCCATTCTAGTTCCAAGGGAATATCGCTGCTGCATGGTAGCAAAACATTCAATAAGAGAGTAGAAGTTCAAAGCTAAATAATTGAAAACTTGGTTGGGTAAAATCATCTCTTTTGCTAACCAACCCTGCTTAAGTGTTTTATGAAAAATACAGAGCCAGGCTCAGTTCCTGGATAAAACCTATAATTATTTTATAAAGACATATAGTAATTGAGGATGATTCAGAGATAGCTGAAGAAATAGCAGCTGTATCAATCTTCAGGGAAACAGTTCACAGAACTACATATTTAAAGACTCCTCAAGGGCAACTGCTAGCTATAGTCCATCTGGTCATAAAAATCAAAATGAGAAAAAAATCAATTATGATTTAAATTTAAATCAGATTTCAAGCCCAAAGCTTTTAAATTGCTTTGTCTAAGATTGCCACCACACGGGCTTTGGATTTAAGGCCTGCGTGGTCTATTTGAAAGAATGGCTGGCAGGTCACACCAGTACATGTCCAGGTCTCTCCTTCAGGCCAAATTTGTGAGCATTACTGAATTTTTCCCCCTTTTACTCCCAGTCAAAATGATATCCTAAATTTCAGTTTTCATAGCCTGGCCAGCATAGCAGCCCATAGCCCTTTTTTTCTCCAGACACATCCAGGAAGGTAGGTTGCTGCCCTGGCCCTCTGCCAAGGCAGGCTCCTGCCCCACAGGGAGACCAGGTGGAGGCTCTCTGGGTGTGTCTCTGTCCCCTCATGTTTCAGAAGCAGAGCCCTGAAAATCAAATTCTAGCTCAGCTCAATGAACTGGAGGAAGAAGTTGAAGGAAAAGATAATGACTGACGTGAAACAGAGATCACATCAAATATTGTTTTGCAAATGAGCAGATTGGTTCAATGTCTTTCAGACCATAAGGCACTGCGCATAGATATTTGTAGGAAACAGAACTCATAAAGACAAATTGATGGGTATTCTCACATGCAAGGGATGCAACTTGGGAATTAATAGAATTGAATTTGCTGTGGCAGCATAAACAGCAAATTACATTTTTGCTGGGAGAGCTGCAATGCTAAGCGCTAATACGATAGCAAGACCTTTGGTGTTTTTAATTGCATTAGCAACGCAAGGTCAGGTGCATGTCCTTTTGAGAGATCAGCTTCATGTGATTAATCTGCAGAGAAAACTCTGCATTCAGATGGATTTATGTTACTTGAAATATATACTGCAAACCCCGTGCAAGCAGAGAAAATACTGTATATAACGATAAAAACCGCAAATCAAACTCCAGATTTCCAAAGGAACGAGCAGAACTTCACTGAGTTGGATTGAGCAATGAAGATTTATGTCAGCTGAGAGCTTGGTCCTTTATTTCTGTAATACTACATAAATCATCATAAAACATGACAGATGCAGTATTAATGATGAGCTGCTAAAACTTAACCAGGGTCTCCCTCAAACCTTGCTGCTTCAATCAGTGCTATATATGACACTTCTGGAATAAACTGCTCTTTCATTCCAAATCCATCAAAGTTTATATTTTGCCTCTCCTTGAAGTGATGGCTTTTTGGCTGGGACAAACTTTATAGTCAGTTCTTCGCTAGTCCTGGGCTAGAGTTCACTTTGAGAGTACAGCCTTCCTCCACTTCTTGAGATGCATGAAATTTGTGTGAGAGTCAGGTAATCTGATGGGCAAACAAGTTCCCTCTCACTGAGCCTGGAGCATGAACAAGCTGAAACTAGATGAGGTTGAAGGGAAAATCCAGAATAATGAAGAAGGTAACTCCCAGAACCAGCTTTCCTATCCTTTGCCCTCCAGGCAGCTAGGAGAAGGGTGTGCAAAGAGTGCAAGAATGGTGCTTTCACATGCTTCAGCAAGACAGTAGCTCTGCCTGCAGTACTGCTAAATAAAGGATGGACACCTATCAGTGCAGGAAGACACACAGGACCTGCTTTTGCAAGGAGCTGCAGTTTAAGTAGGCACCAACCATTTTAGAAAGTAAAAAAAAAATATGATAACTACTTCTTAATGCTTTGAAGTAGATATGCTTTGCAGCATATCCCCTCAGACACAGCAAATTTCTCTCCTCCCACCACTCTCCGTGAAGTCAGACATGGAGGGCATGTGGTGAAACTGTCCTTTGGGCTAGACCTGCACCTTTCCATGCATTTATATGAAGGCATGTGCGGGAAGGAAGGGAATATTTAGCCTACCCTCCAGCTTCTTGAGGCAGAGGCACATCCCATCTCACTGCTGTGCTTAGCCACAGCCTTTTCAAGACTTTGGGCCCACAGATGGCTGGAAGGACTATCATGCAGAAGTGGTTAGCTTTTTCAGAGTAGCTTGGGAGGCCTTGTGAAAATGGCACATGCACTGAGGATCCCATGCATCCAGAAACCATGCCACACTTCTCCGGTGTTGCAGAACTGGCTTTTAAAAAAGTCATACTGTTCCCAAATAAATTGAGACTGTTTTGAGCTGCCTCTCGGATTTTAGCTTTAGGATTCTGGTTTTCACATTTTCTCTACAACAGGGAGTGGTGGAAGTATTTCCCTGTAAATGGACAGGCTTAAGAAATCACAGGTGCTGAGACCTTAGGCTGCATCTCACAAGAGTCTCAAAATGCTGCAAAAGCAAGCAGTAATGTTGAGCAGACATATAAGAAGTCCAGCTGATTTCAGTGAAAGCATTCAGTATATAGCAGTGACTGTGTGCACAGGTGTCGTGATTTAGCCCCAGTCAGCAACCAAACACCACACAACCCCTCGCTCACTCCATCCCTGGTGGGATGGGGGAGAAAGCAGAAAATTAACTCTATCCCAGCTGAAACCAGGACAACAGAGCACCATGAAATAGTACTTGTTATAGCCATGTACATGCAGCATTACCATATTAATTCTGTTGCAGACAACAGTACTATATGGTCTTGAGTCATTTACTGATCACTGGATAATTAACTTTTACCACCAATAATACTTTTGATTAATCATTTTTTCTATAACAGTTGAAAGTAGATCAGACTGCAAACCATCCATATAGCAACTTTTTCCAGTACTTTTCATTTTATTGTGAGATGAACTAGATAAATTAACTAGTCTTTTCTCAGCTACAGTATTCATCATTCAGATGAGTAAGTATCATTTAGATCTGCAACCTTCTCCATTCTAATTGTTTATGTAAAAAAGAAGATTGAAATAAAACAGTTTTTCACGCTACTTGTTGTGAACAGTGCTCTGTTGTGAACACTGTTGAGCTGAAAGATGCTGACTCAACAGCACTTTCATAGGTGAGAACTTCCCCAAAGAAATGGAGAAAAATAGGGGACAGGGAAGAAAAAAACCCACATCATAGGGCCAAATCCTGGCCCACAATAAAGCTGTTCTACGAAAATGTTGGTGATGAAGAGCTGATACAGGAGGACCTCACAATTATCAGAACGACATTACCTCAGGTTCACACCAATGCCAGCATCTGAGGGTGGTTTAGTATGCTGCCTCCAATCTGGAGGCTAAGCTCCCGATTCAGACCCGGTCATGTGTGGCCCATTTTTTGAAAAGCTGCATTTGCTGTCAGCTCCAGGGTCTCCAAGTTGTACAAAGCTACGCCAAAGGCTGAACAGGCCCACAAAGATTCCTGCTGCTTCTTGCAAGGTGTTAGACTTCTGCTGCAAGAGGCAAGCAGATCCTATAGTAGCAACTGTACCTATGCCCTCCCAAATTTACATGCTGTCTTTCTCCTCCAGCACAAAATGGAAATTTCACCAGTAACTTAGAGAAACGAAGCTTTTCCTAAGAACCGTTTCCTTAGAGGACAACAGCATTGCTAGAAATTGTTGCTTGTGTGACTTGACCCACAAAGAACCTAAATGGTTGCAGATGGAGCAGACTTTGCATTTTCATTTGATTTCTCCTACAAATTTGTAAGAGAAATATTAATAGCACACTAATGGTAGCAATTACTATAATGAATGTAACAGCTGGTACCAGCAGCTGAGCATACGCTTTGGTTTTACACTTTTCATGTACGGCGTGAGGTGGCTCTGAGCAGTTGCAATCACTGTCTCTCACTGTTCCTCTCTGAGGATTCTATTTTCAGCAAGTCTGTGCTTGTGGCAAAAAGATGAAGAGCTACTTTTGTAAATATGTCGCCTCTTGGGAGATTACTCATGGCTCTAAGATAACATGTTCAAAGTATGGTCAGTCTCTCAACCTACTCTGGTCTTCTTGATGAGCACAGTTTCACCACCAAAGCAAGTGTCTTTCAGTTGTTCGTCAAGCAGTTTGTTCCTCCTCTTCCTAAAAAGAAAACTGGATGACGGACTCCTGCAGTAAAACTATGAAGCCAGAAACAATTCTGCTCACTTGGAAACATTTCAAACAAAATACATGCCTGGGCTCCCAAGACTGTCACCCACCTGGCTCTGCTTCTGAACAGACCCTGTGAGAGTAAATGAAACAGGACCACAGCACAGTCACTAAGAAAGGGCAGAGAGGAACTAAGTAAACTGTTCTGGCCCATCTTCACTCAGATTAAAGCCAGAATTTTAATTAGGAGTGAACAAGGCTCCTGCTCTGCGGGACATGGGCATCCAGCAGCCACTAGACTGATGGGTTTTAGTCAAACCCGTATGATGATGCCAACCTCCCCGAAGGCAATTCATTTCAGGGCTTAACCTCCAAATTCCCAAAGGTTGCCAAATTTGGCATTCAGCATTCCTGTTTTAAACTTGGAATCCAAGCCTATTCAAATGCTTTACTGCATTCATATGCTTTTCATGCTAACACAGTCTAGGTATTAAGGAGCCTGAGGCACTTCCAAGCTTCAGTAAAAGCCTGCAGGAACTGAACTGAATGCAGGAAACAAAGGAAGCATGAAAGACGGTGGGCACTTCTGATATTCACTTTACATGGTGTGAAAACTTAAAAGGCTACAATGACTGTGCTTGTCATCTGTTCGTTACTGAACATTCAAGGATAATATTAATTGGATCTGAATTCTTTCCTGCCCTATCTAAAATTCCTCTTTAAACCAGGGTCTCAGACTTGTTTCCAGATCAATCAATCAACCAAAATATTACAGAAGTACTTTGTTTCTCCTGAAGAGCTACATGTTATAAAATTACCTCAAATCTTTCTCAGAACAAAACACTTCCAGAATTCACCAAGTTCCCAGGCTAACATCTGCATCTGTTATCACATTTGGACTTCGCCTCTTGGAAACTCAAGTCAAAGCTGACTCTCATGACTCCATCTTCTAAACCAACAGTACTGGTTACCCCTTGCTCTTGTCCTGAAGGATTATTCCATCTTACACTGCCGTAATGGAATGTTATTACTGTATTTTTAAAACTCCTCTCTTTCAAATGCTTAGGTTGTGAACAAAACACAAGTTTTACATTTAAACTTTATGTGCATTCAGCAGGACATCATACAGCAATCCTCAATGTCAAAAGATGGAAAAGAGAGTGTAAGGCAGAGAGTAGAGAGAATACACCAAGATCGCTGTTGAAGGGAAATTAACTTTCTAAAAGCAACAGAAGACAAAATACAGTTTTTCCGTGCTAAAATACAGCTTTAGGATCTTTACTGTTCTGGCATTGCTGGAATGTAAATCTCAAAGTACAAGGCTCACAGAAAAACAAAGACAAGTAGCATATCCATGAAGGTCTGCAAAAACCAGAGGGAAACTTAAAGGCAATCTGTCAGCGTAAGAGGAAAACAGGCACAGTTGCTGACTTCAGCGAGGAAGCAGACAGCTGCATTTTGACAAATGAGAAGCTCTGAAGAAGATTTGATGTCAGCTGTGTTAGAAGGACATTAAAATAATAAAATCCTGTGGTCACAGGGCAAGCACTGCAGATACAGGTGAGCCATAGACTATTTCAGGACACAGGTTTTTGAGCCTCAGAACTATAAGGGACACCTACAATGTGCCCTCACATGTCTCTTTTGTAAAACACATGATCAAAGACAGAGACATCCCCAGATGACTCAGATGCCACAGTATCATTTTTAGACACCTTTGTCTGGCTTGCTTAATCCCAAACAAATCCTCCCAATGAAAAGCAAAGCAGAAGTCCTATTTCTGCTCAAATTGATGAGTGCCAGGCTGGTGGGAATATAGCCCTAGAAAGGGAAGGTTAATGGTCACCACTGCTATAAAGTCTCTTCTGTTTAATTTTGTTTTCTTTAAAGAGGTGGAAGAAAGACTATGTTCTTATTCAGATTCTAGAATATCATCCAGAAATGTTGTGGCAGCATGACCTCATTGCAAAATTGTGTGTACAACAAAAGCAAGTATTCTGTTAAGTCTTACATCTTTGAGAAAGTATGACAAGATCAATAAATACACGCTGAATTGTAACAGATCAAAAAATGTACTTGACATTAAAAATTAACATAAGCTTCAAGATGATTCTGCATGGCCTTTTCTATGGTGCATTTGAAAAACACCAGCCATAACAGAAACACCTACATCATGGGCAACTGTCTCACTGCATGGTTATAGGATTTTGCTATTCATTTAATGCTGAGAAGGAGGTGGCTCACAGTCCAGATGACATGTCATCCTTTTTTTCCTTTTGTTTTTCTTACTGCATTATCTACACAACAGCGATCACAGAATCACAGAATCACAGAATCACAGGTTGGAAGGGACCTCAGGGATCATCTAGTCCGACCTTTCTAGGAAGAGCAGAGTCTAAACAAGATGGCCCAACCTAGTGGAAAGGCACCATACCATGCATCAGGATACCTGTATTCTTCTCTTGTCTCAGCCACTGGCTGACACTGACCTTGAGCAAGTTTTTAATCCTTATTTTGTCCATTTTGTTCATTCAGGACCAGGTTGGGTCTCTGCCACTATTAATGTGGTGCCTAGTGCTTTATGTAACACAGGCTTTATGTAACCCATTCAGGCAATCTGTAAATACACAGCAGCAACAATACTAGATGCATTACAGAGAGGAATGCCCATAGAAGCTCAGAGGGAAGAATCTGTGCCTCTTTTGTAAGCTGCTGCTGCTGCAGTTCAGCTGCTTGAGAGCCCCCCGTGATGCTGTGCCTCATATCGACAGCTAGGACAGGTAATCAATTCACCAGCTGTATTCTGGCCAAATTACAATATTATCACTTCAGACCAAGTGGAAGAGGAGCTTGGTGGCAAAGATACAGCATGGAAGGTCATGTTCAAAACCAGGCTTCTTCCTCCTTATTCAGGGCCTTACAGATTTACTTGTCACAATCCTAAAGAACTAACATCGCTTTCAGACAGGTCCGTAGGAGTAGCACAACTTTCCACAGGTTAGAAAAGAAAGAATTACCATGCATAATATTAGCACAAAGAAATCAAGTGCAACATTTTGTTTAAAGCAATACTTCAAATGAAGCATTAATACACTTGGTTGAGTTTTAAATTCTTTTTTTTTAAAAAAAAAAAAAAGGGAGGGGGGAAGAGGGATGCCAGTGCCACAGACTTCAGCATTGATACTGTTTTCCCAACTCCACCCTCAATATTTCAGACAGTCCCCATTTACTTATGTTCAGTTCTGGGTTCATTCCTGCCCTGACTGAGGTTCCAGCTACTGAAAGCTTCTGCTGAAGGTATACCTCAAGGGGTTGCCTGTGGGCTAAATACTAAGGCATATTCTTTTTAAATCTTGAGTTTTATTATATTTTATTATATTATTATAATTGAAAAATTATATATTTTCCAAAGCAATTGCTACGATCAGGAGTATGTCATTGCATAAATCTACCACTAAGTGAACAGTGGGTGGACTGAGTGAATAGTAAGTGGGGTGATACACTTCTTGTCCCTAAATGCAGTCATAGGCCATACCTTTGGGACTGTCCCTTTCATTCTCCATTTAAAAATATTAAAATGGTGGAGTCTCACATACTTTTCAGAGCCAGAAACATTTGCTGTACTGTTGCCCCCGTATAGCTGTCTCTTATACTATAAAATGCAGTTTAAAAGTGTAGATCTTCCTTGCTTTTGTACAGTTGATTACTCCCAATGCCCTGCCACACCTGCTGCGTTGTGTAACACAATCAAATTTTGCCACGTGGAAAGATACTGTCCTGATGAACCAAAGAAAAAAGTTCAATGAACCAGGAAACCCTCACCGAAGATAAAAACACCACAGGTTTCAGTCCTGATGTAAAAAATTGCTGTGTTGTACATACCGTCTGAACTTAGTTTTCAGTATAACTTACAAGTATTTGCTCTTTACGTCATTGTCAAACAAATCCCTCAAAGAGAACATTTCTGACCTTGTGATAAGCTGACCTTGCTTTGTTCTTTAATATATTCTTTTCTTGCTTGCACAGCCAATTTTTCCATTTCTTTTGGTCAATGAGCTCTCATATCTTTTCCTGTCAGTCCCACCATTTCTGCAGAAACCAAAAAGACACAAACTAAAACTAAGCTTTAGTTTAACTTTAAATCATTAAATCTGGATTTCAGTGTAAAACATTAGGTCCCTAATATCATTACTAGTATTTTTAAACATAGTGCCTTGCTTCAGACTCTTAAGTAACAGCCTGAGTGTCAGGTAATTTGCTGTAGGCTCTCTAATGTGAAGACAGTCTTCAGTTTTCCAACATGTTTTCACAAAGAACCTCCTTATTCCTGCAGTCAACATTTATTGGTGTTCATAGGATTTAAGAAGTAACTTCTAATGCTTGCAGGCAATCCTACCCAAGCTAGCTGCAATGATCCATGGACTATACAGTCCCTCAGAAAGTACTCTCACATCTGTACACAAAGTTTGTACTGGTAAGTTTGCACCACCATTCAAGATAAAAACAACATTGTACTACCTACAATAATAGTGCTATCCACTGAAGGAAGTTCAGCTGCAAGCTATTTTCGGGGTGTATTCCATCTGGATACAGAGCTGATTTAACTTTTGCTGGCAGCAATGCCTTGACAGCCTGCTCAAAAGTGTCTGGGTGCCTGAACTACACATTTTCCTTTTTCAGTGGGGTGAAGACAATGTAAGATGTCACGTAGCTGAAAACGGGGTGGTTTTGGCAAGGGTACATCTGAAGGTAGTGGGTTTTGGCAAAGTTCCTCTAGGAGTCAAAGACCTTGAGCATGTTTCACAGAAAAAGGAGCATAGCAGCTTTTTTTACTTACCCAATTTCACAAGGGACTGAGCCAAAAGACCAGCTGATAGTCTACCAAATCAGCACCAGGGTCTTCAGTATGCAATTTATCCACTCCCCCAAAATCACCAGGAAAAAAAATCTATGTGTTGTTTCTAAATTAAGTGACTTATCGATGTCTTAGTAACTAGTCTATTTTTATAATACAGCAGCCTAATGAATGTTTATAGTCAGGCTGCAGAAGTTGGAGATGAGAAAGGCAGCAAAAATCCATGAGCTGGAGCTCAAATGTCAAGAGGCACTTCTGCTTTCGGGATGCAGTTATCTGAACTGTGTGGTGCCTTTATTGCAGCCAGCATGGAGCAGTACAGAAGTCCACAGGAGCACTGGTCTTGGAAATGAGAACATAACCCAAATTGTGCCCTGTTATACAAGAAAAAATCTCACCAGGAAGCCTACTGAAATCAATAAACTTTTGCCAGATTTACACAGAGATAACAGGGATTAAAAATTTGGCCTCCCATAGTGTATGTTTTCAGCAGCAACTGGATGGATAGTGTCATATACAAATATCTGACTTGTTAAAATGACGTTCAGCAAAGTCAGGTGTGTGATTCCAGTATTTAAGTATTTTAGAACCAAGGTAACTACTTAGCACATTGCATTCAAAATGGCTCAGTATGCTGGTGCTTCCCAGTGCTGACTCAGTATGCAGAGATCCTTTGCAAGGTAGTAAGCTCCTGCGAATAGAGAAGCCCCAAATCACTGGAGCAAAATACAGCTTTTCTTACATATTGTGGTAATAGCTGTAATTGATACATTACCATTAGAATTTTCTCCTTTACTGACATTTTTAAACAGGTTACTGTTAAATACTATGGACAGGACAATATTATGCCAAGACTGGAGGGGGTGATTGGTGTGGAATTTTCTTTTTAATATCAATTTAATTTAAGCAAGAAATCTTACTTGCATAGAATATTATTTTAGTACTTTTCCAGAAACACATAGATTTTCTGCCATGGATTGCATGGTCAAAATCCCAAAGCAAGAATGTCTTTCCCTGAATATCACTGTTTTAATTGTGTTCCAGTGACTTAATATTTACGCATTTAGAAGGTAACTACTGTGGCATTTTAAAAGGTTCCTGTGAATGGCAAGCTGACAAGTGCTTGCATATCATTCTAAGTAAAACTACTTCACATTGTTCTGCTAACTATAACAACTATAATTACTCTTTTATTCAAAACTCTCAACATGTTTCAAGAAAGAATACAAAATCTTTCCTAAGTGTTCTAATGAGTCTGCTTTCCACTGACAAGCAAATCCTTAAGAAGCAGAACATGTGAATTAACAGTATGCCGAGAGTTGCCCTAAATAAATATCACCCCGTTATTTGCAATTAATTTGACTCAGTCTGATGATGCTGAGCTATTAGGCTTCCGGGTACTGAGCTTACAGAGAGGAAGGTAGCAGTGTGACAAGCTCTTGATTGCGCTTAGACAAACAGTTATCTGTTGTACTCACCCATTGCTTGGTTTTGTCAGTATGCTCACTAGAGGCCTATGGAGAAGAAAAATAAACCCGAGTACTTAGTCAAACTATTAACCGTTTTCTTTGTCCAAAAGTTGCACACAATGTTCTGAAACCTCTTCAGTATTTTGAAATTACTCAGCAGCTCACAGGCAGTACCTCCCTGAAATCCATGGAAATATTACTGGGTATTTCTCAGAGCCAAGAACTTCATTCCTGGTCTGTTAATTTCCTGTGAAAAACTCATTACGAGTTTCTGCTGCTTGCATTAGCATTAGAAAAATACTTGATTGTTTTGGCTTAAAAACAGTCACTTCATATAAATCAAGTATAGAAACACAAATGTTATGGACTAAATAACATTTTCAGGAATAAATAAGTCCATAGCCATGCTTCTAGATCAATTTGACACAGAATAAAAATCTCATTGAACACAAAATAAGATGTGTAGATGTGGTACTTAGGGACATAGTTCAGTGGTGGCATTGCTGGGTTAATGGCTGGAGTTGATGATCTTAGAGGTCTTTTCCAACCTAAACAATTCTATGATTCTAAGATGTAGCAGCCTCTTCAGCGTCAGAACAGAGTCAGCCCTAGTGGAAATTTATTTTTGATAAATACTCCATAACTTACACTAATTAGACTTTTATAAGCTAGCGAAGTTTCAAGGAAACTTTGTGGAGGAGGGAGCCAATAGATGGTTTGAAATTAAAAGAAGAGCAACACAAAATACAAACACCTTAACCTTGACGATTCAATACACATGGCACCCGTATTTCAAATATGGTGCACAGTCTTAGTCCTCCGTTTCCAAAAGGACATAACAAACTAGAAAAGTTATTGAAAGGGAAATAAAACCAAACAGTAATTCTTTTATGGATTGCTGGGAGACCTTGCACAGGAGGGCTGCACCTCCCTCTCCTGCTGGTGGGATGTCTGGGTGCTTCACCCCCTCTCAGCTGCTGTTGGGCAGGGGATGCTGCACCACTTGCAGAGAGCCGGGTCAGTGAGGGGGTCACTGAGGACCCTGGACCCTCCTGGAACACTGTTGATGCCATCTGGTCTAGAGGAACCCAAGCACGCGATGAGGAGGAGGCTGGAGCCCAGGCACCCAAGGGGAGGGGGAAGGCAGTCCCTGTACCCAAGGGGCAGGAGGAGGGCACAGGGGAGCAATCCCCAGGAAAGGGCCCTTCAGCCCCCCCAACCCTCATCCTTCTCTCACATGAGGCCATCTCTCAGGTCACAGGCCCCCCAACTCCCAGAAAAGCCACAGTTGGCCACATGCATCCCCCTCACAGTGGCCTCCAGGTGTCACAAGACACCTCACTGCCATTTGTTGCAGGCCCTGTAAACACAGGGACCCCAGCAGTTCACCCACAATTCGCTGAGCTTTGAGGCCCTCAGGTTCCAGGGACGACTGGAAACAAAAGAACCAAGGGCAAAGTATGTGGATGCCCATCTTTGCATGGCAGGGGAGAAGATGTGTGGCTGCAGGAACCACAGAGGAAGAGGAGGTGGCTTCAGATGGTTCGGAGCCCACGGAGATGGATCCACCCACAGGTGAAGAAGAACCGATGGCAGTGGATCCACCTCCAGCATGGCTGCCCTGGCACCCCTATGCCATGCCAGGGCCTCCCTCCATGACACCATGGCAGCAGTGTCGCAGAAGTGCCCGGCGCTGCCACCGTACCTGCTGTTAGCTGGGAGGCCCAGCCTCCGCACCCAGCCACCCTGTGGGCTCACCCGCTCCATCTCCTGGCATCAGGAACTATTGTGTTGATTGCCATGGATGGTGTGAGCCTTCTTTCCCATCCTCCATTCCCTCCCTCTATTTAAAAGAAAAACACCACCAAAAAACAAAGAATCAGTGAAAATGCTTGCCTCCTCTATTGCTTGGTTCGTTGGCAACTGCATCTGGACTCCTCTGTCCCCTCCCGGACTCCCCACCCCAGGAAAGACACTGATGCGTGGGGTGTGGGCCCAGCCCAGGGCCTTTGAGATGGTGAGGGGCTGGGGCACCTGGCCCACAAGGGCAGGCTGAGGGAACTGCCTCTGGCCATGAGGTGGTGAGACGCTGAGCAGGTTTCCCAGTGAAGCTGTGCATGCACCATCCCTGGAAGTGTTCAAGGTCAGGCTGGCTGGGGCTTTGAGCAACCTGGTCTAGTGAAAGATACCCATCAGCCTCACCTCTGTGCCCAGGAAGACCATGGAGCAAATCCTCCTACAAGCTGTGGCACATGGAGGGCAGGAAGGTGATTCGAGACAGCCAGCATGGGTTCACCAAGGGCAAGTCTTGCCTGACTAACCTAGTGGCCTTCTGTGGTGGAGTGACTGCATCAGGGGACAAGGGAAGAGCTACTGATGTCATCTGTCTGGCCTTCTGTAAGGCCTTTGGCATGGTCACCCACAACATCCCTCTCTCTGTATTGGAGGGATATGGATTTGATGGGTGGATTGTTTAGTGGAGGAGGAGTTAGCTGGATGGTCGAATCCAGAGAGTAGTGGTAAACAGTTCAGTGTCTGGTTGGAGATCAGTGATGAGCGGTGTCCCTCAGGGGTCTGTATTGGGACCAGTATTGTTTAATATCTTCATCAATCACAGAATGCAACTGAGTGCACCCCCAGCAAATTTGCAGATGACCCCAAGCTGAGTGGTGAGGCTGACACCCCTGAGGGACAGGATGCCATTCAGGGGGACCTGGACAAGCTCAAGGATTGGTCCCAGTTGAACCTTCTGAGCTCAACAAGGCCAAGTGCAAGGTCCTGCACTTAAGTCAGGGCAACCCCTGGTATCAAGACTGTCTGGGGGATGAAGGGATTGGGAGCAGCCTTGCTGTGAAGGACCTGGGGGTACTGATAGATGAAAAGGTGGACACGAGCTGTCAATGTCCACTCGCAGCCCAGAAAGGCAACTGTTTGCTGGGCTGCATCAAAAGAAGCATGGCCAGCAGGTTGAGGGAGGTGATTCTGCCCCTCTGCTCTGCTCTGGTGAGACCCCACCTGCAGTGCTGCATCCAGCTCTGGAGCCCTCAGCACAGAAGAGACATGGACCTGTTGGAGCAGGTCCAGAGGAGGGCCACAAGAATGATCAGAGACCTGTCTCCTTTGAGTACAGGCTGAGAAAGTTGAGCTTGTTCAGCCTGGAGAAGAGAAGGCTCTGGGCAGACCTTATTGCAGCCTTTCAGTACTTAAAGGGTGCTTATAAGGAAGATGGGGAGAGACGTTTTAAGTAGGGCCTGTAGCAATAGCATCAGGGTAATGGTTTTAAACTGAAAGAGGGTAGATTTAGTCTAGGTGAAGAAAGAAGTGTTTTACAGTGAGTGTGGTGAAACAGTGGACCAGGTTGCCCAGAGGTGGTAGATGCTCCATCCTGGAAATACTCAAGGTCAGGTTGGACGGGGCATTGAACAACCTGCTCTAGCTGAAGATATCCCTGCTCACTGAAGGGGGTTGGACTAGATGACCTTCAAAGGTCCTTTCCAGCCCAAACCATTCTACAATTCTATGAAAGTATAGAACGTTTCATAAGGAAAAATTCCATACAGCCTAGCTTCCATAGCATGGAAAAAGGCGAGCTGAGGCTGGAATAGGAGCAAGGTTTACTAACTGTGATTGCTGTGGAGAAGATGAGTGGGGAAGGATGCTTTTTCTCTCCCTGGTATTAGAAGCAGCTAACTGGTGGCATTGCTTGCCTTGCAATACTCTGGCTGCTAAAAGCTTACACACGTTCAAAAACTGGTTAAGAGAAATGGCAGAAAAATCCACTGTTTGTCACAAAGCTGCTGCATGTGGTTGAAAAGTGCCTAAGGGGCAAATCACTTGAGGCTGGAAGAGCAGTACAGCATACATGATCAGTGTACATGAGCAGTACAGCGTGCACCCTCTGCAGGCATGCGTTCCTACTCATGGGCTGTGGGCACTGCTGGCGACAGAGCAGGAGACTCGGTGCATCCCCAGGCAGACCAGCACAACCTCCTTGTGACCATTTCTCACTAGTAACTCAAGTGAAGAAATGTAGTTCAAAATTCCTAAAGGACCTCAAAGCAATTTGTTGACCGTGAGTCAAACTCTTACCGGCTTTGCAAAGCCAGTATTTCATTCCCATGCACAGACAATCTCCCTGCTGGGACATGTCCCGAGAGCAGTAGGGAGGTACGCACTCAGCAACCAGCACGTTCATTCTGCTGTAAGAAGCAATTGTTTTGGCCCATCATTCCAAGGCGCTTATCTACCCTCCCAAGAGCCACACCAATTTATGTTTTCCCCCTCACAACCAAAGAAAAATGTTCGAGTTTAAAATTGCTAGCATTTGTTTCTGATCTCTGTCTCTGAAAATCTGTTTAAGACTTTAATATTTATAATGAAGACTTCACTTGCCCTTGAAAATAATGAAAGACAGCTGTGAAAAATAAATATATTTAAGGACAAATTCATGCCCTTACCTTCTCAGAATAAGACACAGTGAATCAAAGTGGAGCATTTCTCCTACCTCACTGTCATTTGTAAAAAACAAACAGGAAAAAACCCAAACCCCACCCAGAACAAACCCCCAGATGTTTTCACTTGTTACCCCAAGTGCAAAAAAAAAGTTACTGATTTCATATTTTTTAAATGGGTCAACTAATTATGGGAACAAATCACTACAAATGTATGTTTACAGTCTTCAGTATTGTTGATAGTGTATTAATGTTTGAATCATTTTTTACAGATGTGTTAGGAAACATTTCTCCTTTAGGTGCACTTTAATGTTTTTCATTGGCCTGTACAAAGATTCCAGTTTTAAAACCAGTTTAGTTTAAGCTCAGTGTTTTCTATTTTTGCCACATTAAGCAATCCAGATGGGTGGTTTAGGGGCTAAAAAGCTTTCAAAAATAACCAGTTTTATTTATTTCTGTGCTCCCCACTTATCACTGCCAGACTGCAAAGAGGAAGGGGAGCAAAAGAAAAAGTGTATTGCACAGATTTAAGGATTGCTTACGGGTTTTGTTTCCTCCTCCCAAACTCTACCACAGCTATAAAAAGTGAATAACCAAGCGGCCCTGTTACCTTCTAGAGCTACAGTAATCTAATTAGTAAATCAAAATGATACATGCATGATAAAAATAATATATGCAACCAGATCAATGTTACAGAAGGGTGCCATGCAAAAACTGTCCCTCCAGACAAAAACTGAAATAAAAATACTTTCTCTGTTCCCAGCAACACTTAGTCTAATTTTCTTGCAGGTCAAGGTAGCCTAATTAGATCTAAATAAGGAATACCCAGAAGAGTTTGTTCTAGCATACATTTTTTAAAGCCTTTGAACAACTGAACTCTGGAGTTTGAAATTCAGACTATTCTGGCGACCATGATATTGTCCTTTCCCTCAGATGGAAGGGCGTACCAGCTCTTGGGTGATGTTTCTTTTTAAATCCCCGTCTTGGTTTTAAGCCCAATGAATAAATACTTCTGTGGCATGTTTTAATTGCACATACTTCACATCTTTTCAGCTCAGCCATTTGCCTGATGAAGTACCATCAGGTGGCACAGCAGAAAAAAAAAAACAGTCTGAATGTCGAAGAGGCAAAAGCATTTTTGATGCCTGCATGAAATCAATACAGTACTTCAAATCTTGAGGCTTCTAATGGAAAAGCAGCAAACAGGAACTCCCTTGCATTACGTGCCTGACCTCCATACTACACAACTGCTGCAGAGGGCTCTGCTTTCTTTAGCAAAAGCACATCCTTATCAGGAATATTCAGAGGTTCTGTAACAAGCAAACAAGCAACAGAACCTCACCCTACATTTCTGAGTCGTCTGTGACAAGGTTATCTATACAGCTGGCCCTAGTGGCCTTTGCAGTCATGACTGTGAACAGCAGGGCTGCTAGTTAAGGGCACAGATCTGGACACAAAGATGAGCCATGTTGTTCTTCATTTGCCAAGGACAAATGCAAAATTCAGATGCATGGTATTTCAGGCAATGTTCATGCACACAATAATATACTATACTAAAGGAAACAATCATATCAATTTCCATATATTGGTGTCTGTGAATAAAAAAAAGCACCAGACTGATAAAACTATTTTATATTTATCAAATATATTCAAAAGTATGATCCAAGAGCCAATAAACCAGTGGTAGTTAAATTAATATCTTTCAGCTCGGGCATCATCATGCAAATAAGCAAATGCTATATTTTAGTACTTGTGAAACGCTGACATGCATACATAAATCAGGAATCACTTTGCCAAACTGTTCTTACGTGCTTTTGGTAAAGTGGCAAAAGCCTCATCTAGACAATCTTACAGTTAAGTGCCCCTGGCCACAGGTAATGAAAGTTTTCATAAACACACAATATTTTGAAAAACCTGGATTTCAACCAAAGTATGGCTTTTAACTGTTCTAATCTTTTTGGAAATAGCATACTAAAAGAAAAAAAACAACATAAGGCATCTTGAAAAACCAGACATAGGCTTTCATAAATGATTTTTACTTTCATTCCTACATAGTGCTACAGGCTATTATTGGTTTATGACCATGACTATTTCTGATTTGTGTCTCATCAGAAACCTTCTGGGGTTTTCCTCACGTATTTTCTTTTAAAAATTTCTCCATAGATTAAGTAATTAAATTTTTTTCAGGATTATAATTTTCCCAGTTTACAACAGTGGAAATAAGTGTCTACATCCTTTGGTTATAATTCATTTGATACTAATCTGTAATTTTCAATATTCTTTGAGACAAACTAAGTGCTATAATTCTCTGCACAGTTACAATTTTCTGCAGAAGGATTATAGCTTGTCTGTTCAAACCATTACATGCCAGAATGAAACTCGAAAAGCTAAGAATAGCCAATTAGTACATATCTCACATTTCTTTTTCTGTAATCTATAGGAAAAAACCCATCAAATCAGAAAGAATAACTTCCACTCTAAATTCCTATTGTTGTCCTACCATCCAAACATCTAGAGGCTACATTGTCAGGTGTTGCTTGAAGTTGGATAAATGAACTACAAAAATTACATTTTTTCTGATCTGCAATGCAGCACCATTTTGTTATATTCTTAGATGAAGAAAATTACAGAAACTACACAGCTTGATTTTTTCAAGTACACGGGATTAGAATGTGCCAGATAAGGATTTTCCCTCCCAGTATTTCCGTGCTGGTAGCCTAGGCAGTTTGCGACCTAGCATACAAAAATTCACCTATTTCACTAACTGCTTTGAACTACATTACACTTCTAAATCAGCCCAATCAAATCTCAGAATTTTCTTCATTGTTAGAATGGACTAAAGGAACTCTTAACATTGCCCTATTCAAATTGGCTACAGTGTTTAAACCTAAGTTATGGTGTTTAAACATGTTTAGATTTTCATCATCTATCCATCGCGTTATCCATCACTGTAGCACGTATGCCTAGCCTAGCATTTACAGCTGGTCTCTACTCACATATGTAATAACTTGTCTTGGAGCAAAACTCTGTGGAGCGTCCAGACACAGAATTTGCCACTGTCCTAGGTAAAACAAGTTAATTTGCAATTAGTTAACTGGCATTGACAGAACTGCAAGTTGTACATTAGATATACAGTAAGAAGAGAGAAAATACCTTAGCTGTACACTAAAAGTTCAGGTGGCCTTGGTGCCATCTGAAACCTCAGACGCTGTGGAGACAGCCCGACCCCATCAGAGGACAGCTTTGCTTTCTTTACCACCTCTGGCCACTGAGACTGATGGGCAAGGGCAAAGGATGTGGCCCAAAACAGCCAGGACATGGCTAGACCTCAGAGGCTGCCTTAGCACTACGCACGCCAGCTACCCTAGACTGTGCTGAGAGCTGGGCTGGCTGGGGGAGTGCAGCGGCAGCGCTTCCCACAGCACGCAGCAGGAGTGGAGCAGAGGTGGAGGCTGGACGCCAAGGCTCAACACAAGCAGTCACACATTCACACCTCTCGGCCACTCAATTCTGCCTTCTTGGCATCATTCTCTTGGTGCCAGCACAACTGCTTGCTATGCTAAATATCAAATAATTAGGTTAAACAAAAATACAGGCAGCAGGAGCAGAAATTTAAATGAGAGATTTCCAAAGGAAGATTTAAAAGAAGAACCTGCAGTATGGTATTTCATAGGAAGCTAATATATTTACCTCATTTCTTTGAATAAAAACATTCCCACCTGGTGTATTTATATTTAAGATTGCTTTGAGATTACCTAGTTGAGGTCGTGTTTGAGAAAATCCTAAGAGCTGTCATCAGAACCAATGAAAAGTATTTATAGAAAACAATTTTTAATATGCTTGAAAAAAATAGAGACAACTTGGGAGAGATGCACAGAAACTGAATGGGAGTAGATGTTTTGTATCCAGGCAAGATTGAGTAAAATAGTTTTATCTATTTTCTGACTTTTAAAGTCTTTTCAAGCCACTGGTAACAGAACTAAATAACTGAGAGAATAATTAAATTCCACTGTTTTCAGTTTATGCAAAATGGGTAACAGATTCATTAACACAGTTTGAACCTGAACGGAAATAGGGCTCTATAAATTTCACCTCATTCTCCTTTCTCTTTCCTGGTCATATTTTCCTTCCCATTAACTTTAATCACCACATTCGAACTGACATTAGCCAAATCAACTTCTTTACTGATACTTCTTAATAACCGTACTCAACTAGATCCTTGTGACTTGCTTATCTCTCTGGTACAGTTGTTCCAGGTCCAGACAGTCTGTAGAGAGCTTCTGCCTTCCTTTTCACAAACTGCTTTCCAAATCAACACATAAAGCCCTTTATCCCCATGATACACCTTACCCTTTTCTAGCCTGTCTGAATCTCTTCTCACACGCTCCTCTTTTACTGATAAGGACCCTCTGTCTGTGACAGCTTTTCTGTCTCATGTACCCTCACTGGCTTCAGATGAATTTCTTTTAACTGTTTATCATAGATTATTCACTGTTAAATAAGAAAGGTAGATTAGGACTTTTAAAACATTCCTTCAGTACTTATCTGAGAGATGTCATTCTTGAACTAAGTTCTGAATTTAGCATTTGGCGTAGCCAGCAAGTTGCTCAAGCAGGAGTAAATTAAAGTTCTCAGTCCGTCCTTCCTCCAAAATCCCAATTAAAAACTTATTTCTATTCAAAAACATTCTTTAAGTGCTTTTGGATAAACATGAGGGAACTAAAACACACAGCTTGTTCGAAAGCTGATTTGCATTTTACTTCCAGACCAACTGGAAGGGGAACTCAGAGGGAGTCTATGTGACCAGCCTTCAGGGTTATTTAAATCCTAGAATTGCAAGCTGGATTTATAAATGGGACCAGACATCATAATTCAGGTTTATTTGTAACAACTATTTATCCATAGCTAGGCATTAATCATGTCTGGGTCACAAATAGAGGGCCATTTCCTCCTACATCACTATTTCAGAATACCAAAATGACTTGATCCATTTGGACACTGCAGGACAATAAGATGAGAGACTGACTTTTCCACTTGCCTTCCCAAGAAGTCAAGACACACCACTGTATAACCCAGTATATTCTTCTGTGGACTGTCCTTTGGTCCTGGCTTGAGGTCTAAAAGTTTGCTAGTGTAACATTTCAGGATGGCCCTTGCGCACCCAGTTGCAGGGATCCTGCTGCTAGCACATGCCCTCTCTCAGCATGCAGCACAGCACCTTTCTGAGGATGCTATAAAAAAGTTCCAAACCAAATTCCTGAACCTTGCCAGTGCAGCAGCCACGACAGTCCATCTCCATCCAGCCTAAGAATGGGTAGGAGAGCCATTACCACCAGTCCAGTACCAAAAATAAAGTGGATTAATGGCAAAAACAGGCCAGATGGTCCAGTGTCTCAGCTGCCCTGCCTACGCCTCTGCTCCTCCTTGGGGTGCAGGCTTAGAGACAAGGGCATGGGGCTCACCCAACATTACATCCTTTCACCATATCCTTTCCCTGCGCCAGCTTCCTCCCTCCTTATTTTTAATAACAGCCAGCATTTTCTACTCTAGACCCCTGTAACAGTTCTAGACAATTAACCACTGCCCCCAAGCCATCAGCTTTCCACCCAACAGGTAGGTACTTACCTCGTATCAGCCCCAACAATAACTCTTTCTGTTTTTCACTCAGACAGTTCATTAAAAGGTGCAGTCAGTAACCTGACATGAAGCATTTGCTGTATCTTTAAAGATAGTATGAGTGCCCCATCCTATTCTCCAAGTTAAAACTAAGTATGTTTTGCTAGCAGAGATGACTAGAATTTTTTTAAATGATTTAGTCAAAAGTAAAACATTTTCAAAGACGCTAAAAGCAGACAAGACATATAAAAGGATTCAGGACATTTGAAGGATGTTGTATTGTTTAGGTAGCACATTCAGGTGATGGGTAATGGAGTTTCCATTGCAGAAAAGCTGTCATCACACTTTTCTTTGAAACAAATAGTACTGATTTGTTTGTTCACTGTGTCCAGTTTTGGGCCCCCCAGTTTAAGAAGGACAGGGAACTGCCTGAGCAAGCCCAGCAGAGAGCTACCAAGATGATGAGGGGACTGGAGCATCTCCCATATGAGGAAAGGCTGAAAGACCTGGGTTTGTTCAGCCTGGAGAAGAGAAGGCTGAGGGGGGATTTCATCAGTACCTATAGATATCTAAGGGGTGGGTGTCAGGACGATGGGACTAGGCTCTTTTCAATAGTGCCCAACAACAGGACAAGGGGCAATGGGCTCAAGTTGGAACACAGGAAGTTCCACCTCAATATGAGGAAAAAACGTCTTTCCTGTGAGGTTTCCATGTCTTTCCAGGGAGGTTGTGGAGTCTCCGTCCCTGGAGACATTCAAACCCTGCCTGGACGCGTTCCTGTGCCCCCTGCTCCGGGTGTGCCTGCTCAAGGAGCGGGGTTGGGCAAGATGATCTCCAGAGGTCCCTTCCAACCCCTACCATTCTGTCATTCTGTGACTGAGTTTGCTAACAGACCTATTACTACAAAAGAAGTAGCAAATTCTGAGTACGCCGTTTTCTCATTCTGGCCACAGCTCTACTGTGCTGATTACAATACTGAAGATAAAATGATCAGGGGTTTTGGGGTGGGTGTTTTTTGTTTGGATGGTTTTGTTTCTTTTTTCAAAGACAACAATTTAAGGCAGAGACAGGCTTTGAAACAAACAGCTGATAATTGTTATCTGGCTACAGCTCGGTCTGACAATTCACCCTTAGTTTTAAATCTGCAGTTACGACTAAGAAGAGACCGGGCTTATAGGCTGAAATAGTTCAACACTCATCACACTACGAGCTGACCACACAGTTGGAGGTAACACTGCATGAACCACAGAGCACTCCCACTGACCCTGCATATTGGGTAGCCCCAACCCAGCCTGCCCATCTCTTCAGTCCAGCTGGACCATCATCCCAGTAATAAACCTCTAGGCAATCCAGTCTAAATTTTTTGGCCAGTCTCCGTGTCCCCTGCTGGTCTGGCTGGAAGAGGTTTTTAGAGCTAAAAGCAATGATTTTTTCAGCCAGCAGAATTTATTGTACTTGTGGGAAGGTAATTTCCTAGGGCCATTGGAGCCACCTTATAGGCCTGCTTAGTAAGAACACATCGCCCTCAACAGACAATCGCTGGTACATGGAACAACACATGCAGGTTGACTTCTCTGTTTAGTATTTGCTACTTTACCTTTCCTGTTCTGCACTCCTTCCCAGGAACACATCTTCTGGCCAGCAGCCTACAGCAGAGGCCTCCATCTTCTGTAGTCAAAGAAATAAATTGCTTCATTTAAAATTATTAAATTTAAAGCGTTTTTGCCACCAGTGACTGGAAAAGTGCTCCGTGTGCCAATCAGTTTTCCATTGAGGGGTGGTGTTTCAGATTTGTCTCTTCAAGGAGTGCTCAGATAAAGTCCAGGTGCCTTTTTTACAGATAAATACAGATGCTTCAAAAAACCTTCAAGCTTGCAAAGGCTTAAGCATAAAAGTTCCTGATTTTGTCCCATCTTTCATAGTCCTCCCAACTTAAAATGCATCCACCAAACTGCCTGATAAGCCACGTGCATGCTTTACTAATCCCAGTTTTCATCTTATCTCATCAACAAAATAGCAGTGCACTCAGAATGACAAATGCTATCTCACTTCTGGAAGTTGGTATTCAAGGTGACTGAGTGAGACACAGGGAGAATTAATTTTCCCCAGTATTGTTACAGCTGATTTCTAACTCATTGGTGACACACAGGTACCCAAGACACATTTATAAATGCCTGATAAAGGAAATAAAATTCTTGTCTTAAAGAATGAGATATTTCTGAAGGCGGCAATAAGGGGTTGGAGGAAAGACATGGGTAGAAACATCTGAGCAAATTAAATAATTCACAGACAGAACAGCAAGTTGCCTGGTCTTCTTTACAGTAAGAGTGTGTGCACCATATATTCTTGTTACCTTTTCAAATAAAGTTATTCTTAAATAGCATAACAATGGAACTCCTCTGGGTAACTTTACAGATACCAATTTATGTACAAACTGTGTAAATTATACATTAAATTAGATTGGCTTTTATCTGGATTTTTCTGTTTCAGACTCCCGTGTATTCAATGATGCTCTATATATTAATTTTCTAACATGGCTTGATGTAATATTGTGACTTCGGTTTCTTTTGAGGTTTATAAAAGATCAATATGGCAGTCATGAGTAAACAAACATTAAGAAAAAAAACAATCTAAAATTTACAGCCAGCTGCTCTTCATAGAGCCAAATCAGAGTTTCTTGTAAACATGCCTGCAGTTTCTGAGGCTACTAATCAATGTTTTCTCCTTATTATATTTGTTGAGAGTTGCTGACAGTTAATGAAACAAAATTTCAAGCCAATCTGAACTGAAAGTATTTCTGGTAATATAGGCACACCTGATACTGTATTTTCACACAGCAAGAACTTTGCAGCACGCTATTAATTACCACGCAACTGACACTTCATTACAGTTGCAGAGCGTATTTCACCAACAGTTAACTGAATGCTCTTCAAAGTTCCATTTCTAAATGGCACAGAGCAACACTAAAAAACATGGATCAGACCCCAGGATGTTAAGTGCAACTAGTGTATTACTAGGCTGAACATGATTTCTTAAATCAACACCATGAAGATTATTTGGTTTGCTATTAGCGTGACAGCTCATCAGGCAAGTCACACGGCCTCTTCTCCTGTAAAGGATCAGCATCTTCCAATACAGACCAAAGGTATTGGGTTGAATTTCAAACAAAAAGGAGCAGCAGGAGGATCTGGGGAACAATGGGCTATATGTGGCTTTAAGTGTTCCACCTCTGATTCTGCTCTCAGAAAACAGATTTCCTTTCGGATACAGACATTCAAGTTTCTCTGCAAGCCAGCTTGGTCTTCCAGAGACACTTCAGTACTATCTCCTTACTTGTGTTTTCTCCAGCATTTTTTTTCTAGGATAGGCTTAAAATAAAAACCCAAACCTGGTGGTAAGGGGTGAAAAGAAGGTGGTTCTGGCAGTTGTAAGTAATGCAAACTGGCGTATGATTGATAACATTAACTTGAGAAATTCCCTTGTGCTGGGCTGTTCTCCATCTATGACTGATACAGAGATGCTGGAGTGCCGGGAAAGAAGACATGCTTTTGTGACAGATGGGTGGATGTTTTGTAGTGTTGAAAAAGAAATTACATCCTTCTCAAAATGTCATTTTCTTTCTTACTCTGGCATCCCTGGGTGCCACGCTGCTGGCAGAACTGGCAGTCTCGGCAATAAATGACACCTCAGCTGAAGGAAACTGCAGAATGCAAATAGGTGCTGCAAAATGTATGCCTGGTTAGGTCAGGGCTGATTGGGATGATGACAATTGCTGCCAATTACAGAGGTGATTTTTTTACTCCACTGCCGCTTCCTGATCTGGAAGGCCCTTGCAGACTTCCCAGCTTCCCAAGAGGAGGCAATTTTGCCTCCCTGTAAGTAGTGCTGACCCTCTAAGATAACCTGCCAGGGCTTAAGGCATAACGTCTCTGCTCTGCCATGCTGAAGCTTGGGGCTGTACACAGACATCAGGAGTTTGGCTGGCTGCAAGCCAGAACTCCATCTGAAAGGCCACCTCCCTGCCTCTGCCAAACTGTGCTGTCTTAATTCAGCCTTTTGACAAAGGAATGACATAACAAAACCTCCTCTGGCACTTGGCTTTGTTTGAAGCAAGCAATGCAGCAAGCACCCAGCCCTGCAGGAAGGATCTGCAAGGTTCACTGGTTAGCGGGTGGTATCCTGACCCACAGGAGCTGCATTTTGTTCGCAATATTTTATTTCTTTCCCTACATTCAACTCTTCTCTTTAGACTAGTTATTTCAAGGAAAGACTGTGCCTAGTGTGACAAGGTTTTACTCCTAGTTATCCACTCCTGTAAGCAATAATAAAACAGAACAGTCATTAACAGCCCAGGTAACCTAAGACTTCTGGACTGCAAAACACAAGCCCTCGCTGCCCAGGTTAAGTGATGCTGCCTTGCTCTCATACCCTTCCCTAAGCATCTGCTGTTGCGAACTGCGTGGCTTTTACAACACAGACCTGTTAGCCAAGGCTGTAGGAAACTGCATCTCCGCATGGGCATAAATGCCACTCTCAAAGAGCAAGCAGAGCTGGCACTGAACAGAGGCAGTCGTTTAACCTTTGATTGAATTATGCCTGGAAACACTTTGAACTGGGAGCATCTTATGATCCAAGCCTTGGTTCTCCAAGATCTGTTCACTGCGTTGTTTGAACCAGCCTCAGCAGCAGCGGTGGCTCAGCGTGACTCACTGTGTTGCTGCTTTCTTTCAATGCGAACCCCTCATGCCCACAGCGCACCTAAAGTGTTAGGGTGTGGGTGTGATACCATTGCACAGCTAGTGCCCACCCTCCTTCAAAGCCAATGAGCTACACCATGCTTGTTCTTTCTTCTTCCTCTTGGCTAAGCTGAGTGGAGAAAAAGAAGCCAGAGTTCACTTAATATTCGATCAGTTGCTTTTCGTTACAAGCTAACAGCTGCTGGGTGGCGAGGGGGTGCTGCCAGCTGCCTGAGGAGACGGCTACCCATCAGAATCCTGCCAGGGCTACAGGCTATGAGCCAGGGTCTCCTATGGACTCCAACTGGGACAGCCCGGAGCCCACCCTTAGCATCAGCCGCTGCCTCACGGAGGTGTCAGTGCAGGTGTTCTCCATAGCAGCACCCACCGGTTCAGTGCCACCCACAGGCCTTTTGAAGAGGTACTCTATTAAAGCCTGGAAGTAAAAGAATAAGTTCCCAAAGAAACAAATGGCGTTGCAGGAGAACTCATTGGCTTGGTGCCCGTTAAAGCCTATGAGCTCCCCTATTACGGGATGCAAGCATGCAGTGCTCTCCCCTCCCTCTCACACAAGCTTTGCCCACTGGCAGTCTTATGGGGACCTCACTGAAGTGCAAACACCTTAGCAATAAGTGCCCAAAGCAGTCAACAAGGAAAAGAAATAAAATAACCAGTCACAAAATGAGTTACCTCTTCCCAGTAACATCTGCTAATTCTTTCAATTCAAAAAAGGATTTTCCAGTTGCTCTCTATTGCCCCTCTGCCTAGCTGAGATGGAAAGGGACACTAAAAGCCATTCGAAGAGCAAATCCTGGCCTTTATTGAGATAAAAGAGTTAATTTTAGCCTTAAGTGACTGTCTTATCACCATGTTGCTTTCCTGCTGAATGGTCTCCCTGAGAACAGCTCTGCTATACAATTTTAAGTACCTTCTAAATCATATTTAGCAGCTTTTCCCCCTCCCAGTAAAGAAGCTTAAGTAGTAGTACATTAGACTCTAACAAAGATAGCATCTATGTTATTCTGTTTTTTGTGGAGAGTCAACAATGCTAAAAATAATTGTAAGATTATATAAGAAAATAAACTGACCTCCTTAGATTACACATGCATTCATCTCTACTATGCTGGGGTTTTTTAACCATTCAAAAACCCATGCTGATCCAAAGAAGCAAATCACTGCATATTCCACACGACGAGCCAGAGACAGTTTTTGGTGTAAGACACTTACTTCAGAGACCCTACCTCCTGCTCACATGAGGTACTATCCAAAAACAAAGTGGTCCCTATGCATCCTCTGGGAACACAAAACCAAGGCAATTCAATACGCATGAAAAGAGTCGGGAGCTGCTTGCCTAACTGCTTAATACCACATTAGTGCAGCAAAGCGGCTTCCCTTGAAAATGCAGTAAAAAAAAGAACCACAGGTGTCTAAAGGTTTACCACAGTCAGACTCATTTGCCCTGGAGAGCCATTCTGACCTCCTGCCTAAAGAGACTTGGAGTATCACCCTATAATTGCTGCACCAAACCCAATCATTTGTTGTTAAAATCAAATCTGTCTTTCAGAAAGACAGGCAAGTCTTGATCTCGGGCATGTAGTAACGCATGGGCTGTTACATAATAGAAGATGATGTTCTGCTCTGTACAGCTAGGATACTTCACTTTGATACTGACACTAAAATTGCAACAATTAACTCTAATGAAATCGACAATTATGTCTTAATGCAATAACGGGCTGTAACATAATTAAGTAGAAGTTATCTGAGTGCTTTTTCCTAACACGCACATTCAGGCCTGTCCTTTGATCTATAATTTGTCAAGAAAAAGAAAAAAAGCAAAACCAGTAGCTTGGAAAGAGTATCAATAGCACGGCACACTCAGCTCTCTTCGTCCCCTCCTGTCTGCACAGCCAATGCTTTCATGAGGCCAGTTTCTCACTTTTGTAAGAAAGCTGTATTTTCATCTGTCTTCCATCAGGAAGAAAACACCTCCACACTAGAAAGCTTTTCAAATACAAAGGCAGAGCTTAGAACTACCTGGTTTAACAGAACTAAGAGACAGGAGTCTCAGACCAAGACACAGCAGCTGAGGTACCAAAATGCCTTCTGTTACCATAGCATAGAAAAACCTCATTACCCATTAAGGAGGTTGAGCTCAGGGCACAATTAGGTCATCATCGTTTTCCACCACTGAATCCAGTGTGTTTAAAGGACTTGACCAAGGCAGCATGGAAGTCTGAAAACCTCTGACCCTCAGTGCAGTCCTCTAAGATCCCACAGTCTTCTTGCTGACCAGGGGAACTGAGAACATGGAAACACATCTAAGAGCAGAGTCAGCTTTAACTAGAGGAGAGTTGGCCTGATACATAAGGAGTGTGCATCATTTCCTTTAAAGAGGACGCTCATGAAAGTCACAAGCATGGGGAACCACATATTTATCCAGATTGTCGGGATACTTAATGTTTTTACTTGAAGAAGCGCTTCTGGTTAAGAAGATCCACTTTCCTATAAAGTGGTTCTGCTGCCAGGTTTATGGAGGAAAGCTTGAAAACTGTGACCTCTGAAATGTTCAAAAGACTTGGAACAAGATAAAGTAAACTAATTTTTAAACTCAGTTTTTTGAAAACTCCTTACTGTTGATGTGTAAATTCTCAGACCTGCCAAAGTGGCGGTTTATCACAATGTTTGCCATCTAGAGGGCATAGTCCAAGAACAGTTACAGGCTCACAATTTCCCCTGACAGGAAAGAAAGCAAGAACATGGGAGTAACCAAAGAGCTAGATCCATTTAGTTTATTTTCTTACAAATGACAAGAGATTTCTGTTAGTTCATTCCCATGAGCCAGTTCTGCTTCACTCTGATTTCTAAGAGCAAAAGGGGGAACAAGAAGGGAAAACTGAGTCCCACCTGCACAGGCATGGCTCTAATCTTAGCTATGTATCTCCTAAGACAAAGTCACAGAGTCTTCGCCATATCTGGGGCAACAAGCTCAAATACATAGGTCTCGTTCACAAGTAGCTCCATTCTGCTTCCAGGTACTCACACCATATATTTTGAAATACCAAGAGCTCCACCATGGATGATGGGCAATTTCCAGTGCACCCCAGAACCACTCAGTGCCACAGCCCAGCACTGTTCTTTTGGAATCTGGATATTCACATTTACGATCACCTGTCATTCAGTAAATTACAGGGGCCAGGGCTAGCACATGACCAACAACAGCAGACAAAAGGTATCAGATAGACGGTTTGCCTTTTTTTCATCTTAGGCTTGATCCCATTTTAAAGGGTTATTACCTCCTCTCCTTGGCTTTTAACTGTTCCGCTAATGAGGAGGCGTATTTTCTTCTCTTCACCAGCATGTCTGATAGTAGCTTTTTGTGCTAATGTCTCCATCCAGTATGAACTTTTTCTTTGAATTAGATGCCAGGAGGTTGATTCTTGGCATGGCTGAGTTATTTTTTTAACCCAGCAACAGAGTCTTGTGTATGTGAATATAGATAAATACATGAATATGTCTGCATTGCTCTTTTAATATTAGACTTGATAATCTGAGTGGAAAAATGAGTGGTGAAATATTCTTGGCTGCTTCTCACACTGTTCCCTTTGCACCTTCTACTGGCTGCTGCCGGAAAAGTTAGTGGACTAGTCAGACCTCTACTCTGATCAGAAACAACCCCAAACCTTTAGAAGTCAGGACTCCTGAAGATTCTATTTTGAGCACTATCTTTGCCCTATATTTTTTAAAAAGATAGAAATGGAAGCACTAACTGGGATATTGAAAAATCTATTCCCCATTAAAAAATAAAGTCGCTGTAGTTAACATGTTCAAGTCTGAGGGATGCAGAACAGAGGGAGGGAGAAGAGCTGTTCCATTGTAAAATCCCCTACAGTTTCTGTATTTCCACAAATTCTTTCCCACAGACTCTGTCTCAAAGCCAAGATATTATTTTTGTAGTTTAGTCCATAAAAAAGAAAACTGTAAACATAGTACAAAGTATGCACACAACCCTAACTGCAAAAATACAGAATTCCTCCAGAAGTACGATGATACCATGACGTAACTGACATAAGCAGCACTCACTAGCACAGCAGAGGTGGTTTTCAAAGGTGTGCAGGCAGCACTTATCGCACAGCCGGAGACCTGCACAGAGCAATGCTAATACACCCTGCCTTCCCCAACTGTTCTGAACAGCCTGCCAGTTCCCGTTATTAGTATCAACACAGTGAAGCCATTTTCTGAGAGTATTTGGCATCAACAGTGGATCTCATCTCATCTGTGCATTTCGGGTAGCAAATCATCTCCTTTATGGGCAAAGAAGGTAGAACACAGGCACTCAGCGACAGGGTCAAGGTTAATCAGAAAGCCAGTGCTCAGGTCAAGAATGTATGAAAGAGTTATAAAATTGGTCCCAGATGATCTCTTAGTTTTGTCTGGAAGCAAGCACTAAAAGCTTGCCCTTGAAGTATTGTGAAATTCTGTTGGACTTCAACCCTGCATAGACTGCGCTGAAATTAAAAGTATTTTAAGGGCTAAAATTCAATTTTTTTCCCCCAATTTGTCCACCTAGATCTTGGATCATTTAATTCAATTACCGTGAAAATTAGGAATAGGCATACATTTCAGATCCCATTCCTATGTCCCTTCTGCTCAGACCGTCAGAAAGCAATCCATATATGTATAATAGACCAGCATCGGGTGATAGAAAGTAGAATTGTATCAAGGTGGGGGGTTTTGTTGGGGTTTTGCTGGGATTTTTTTTGTTTTGGTTGGGTTTTTTATGTGGCTCTTGACATAGTAGAATTTACGCACAGTTACAATTCTCAAAAGAGCGTCAACTTGTACAGTCAAAACACAAAATGGCATGTTAACAATTACTAAGGACTTGAATCTATTGTGGAGTCATACCGGTAAAAACAAACGCACAATTTTTGTATGAAGGCACAAGTGGTAGTTAGGCTGTCTTAAAACTCAGAAATATGTTTAAAATATCACTTGGACTTTTTTCCTTTCATTTAACAAAAAGAACACTTACTATTTTAATAGTATTCTGACAAATGCTATTCATCAATTTTTTTTCTTTAGAAGAAAAGGGTACAGCTAAGGAAAAAAATCAAGTTTTCTGTATTTCAGTAACTATTTTTGTGTTCCGTCAGAGTCTTTCAAGCAGAACTTAGGTATTTTATTCTTAATGAATTGCAGCTGAATACTTTTCGCATTACCTTATCTTAGTCACCATACAGAAAAGTAACCTCAAGATGGCGATATTTCTCCCTTTTTAGAGGCTGTGCTGACAGCTGGTATTACTGAAGCATCGTCCTTTATTCTGTAGTCATCAAAGCGGAATTTCTTTATCTTTGAGTACATTAAGGTGTAGCTGCCCCCCAGAAATTTCTGCACCACCCCTCACCCCCGTTAAACGTTCTTAACCGCCATTATCAAGTCTTGCACCTTACATTAAAAGTGAACTTCTGCTAGAGAGTAATATTATTTCCAATTACTGAGAGCTTTCTGAAGTGTTTGTTTTCTTTTCATAAACTGAAGAGTTTTGCAGGGAAGAAAAGTTCTTTCTTTACATTGAAGATTTTCATTTGTGCTTAAAAGCTTTGCACTGACAAAGGGTGACAACACTGACAGGTTGCAGTCTGTAACATCCATGTACAAACCATAAGATTATAAGTCAAATTTGTGCAAAAGAGATATGAAGGAGCTAGTTTTAGTTCAAAGCCTTACTTTCAGGCAGCACCTACTGTGAGCAATGAGCATCACATAGCTAGTTTCAGGCATATGAGATACAGACTAGTTTTCTCCAGGAGCTGATTCAGCTAGAACTCAAGTGCTGGAAACTTACAATTTTGGAATCTCCAAGGTCTGTTTGTAAACCTGGTACCTGTCTTCAGGTTGTCCCTGTTCCCTGTACAAGGTCTCACCCTATCAAATACCCTCTGAAGGTATTGTCATCGTCCCCTGCTCCTCTGGATATTTTTGCCGTTCTTCTGTTAGCATTTGTCTTGAGGATTCATTGTGAACTGCCTGTGCTACCCTGTATAACTGTGAGAAGGCCACCTTTTGTATTAGAAGCAAACAAAATTTACTCACGCCTGACACAGAACAGTATGGCTTTATAGCTGTCATTCTGAGTTGCCCTTACGAGGCATGCGTTCAAGGAAGTTTATTGATCATCTTTTGTTGTCTGCAACAGTTTCACAGCTTTTCTTCGCTCAAGTCTAGCATTGCCACAAGCCATCTTTCGTGTTTTAGAAGTGTGCTATACTATACAGGCTTTCAGGTGCTTTCATGTACCTGGTGTTGTCAGATGCTTTCTGATATAAGGTGTTTGGTTCTCTGCCTTCACTTGAGTGTTTCTAGTACCAATCTGTGAAATTGCCTTCAAGTCCTGAAGAGATTTAGGAGCTTGCCTTATCTAAATAGGTTTTTGCTTAAGGTTTCGGCACCTTGCTCTTAATAATATGACTGTGAACTGTTTAAAGAAAGCAAGCAGCTGAAGCTTGCTTGCAATGTAGCAAAAACCCTTTGGAAAAAGGCACTTGGGACTAGCACCATGTCAGGAATACTTAGCTTGTTTAAGGACCTGATAAAATACTTGGCAGGATCAAGACAAAGAACACAAAAGACAGATGCTTCGTTGGTTCATTCATAACCCACTTGTCTCTTCAGAGCCGTGCACAACAACACACGGGCAAGCTTTGCTCAGGTGATGTTGCCGTTGTACCAGGCTACGAGCAAAACAGAGGGAGAGCAGTAATGCCCTTGGTTGATATTTTTGTAATAGCAACAGGAAGATACAAAAGGCGGGTCAATAAACACAGCAGGTTGATTCAGAAAATTAAGCAAGGTAAGGATCAAGGGCTGGTTTAGGATTATTAGCTACAACCTGGATTTGTCCCACCTATGTTTGAAGTGTTTCAAGGGATCTGAATTAGGGGATAGTTCTTAGGTGGACTGAATTGGCCTTTGAGTCATCTCTCATAACTACACATGAAGCTGAAGGCAACTGCTTTTCTCACTTGGATGAGGGCAGATCTGGGCTTGAATATATGTATTTCTTAGTCTCCAAAGCTTCTCAAGCCTAACTGCAATGTCACTTACTGACTGCTCCAAAAATACTGTACAAAGTAGTAATGCTCTGATGTATGCAGTTACTGTATCATAGCTGGAGACCAGTCCAACAGCTGCTAAGCATCCCAGACTCCTGGTGAGGTCATTGAAGACTGAGGATGCTCCTCACCTCACCAGCATAAGCTCACTGAAAGTAAGAGACAAAAGTCTATGTGAGGAGAACATCCCAATGCTGAGCAGTCATTTAGTCTATGGGCACTCAGTACTATTTCTCAGATGTGCCACTATGAAACTGGTCATGGTACTAGAGGTAATTAGATCACCCGAGTCACTCAGTTGGACCTGAACTTTACCAAAATAAGAATAAATCCTGAGTTTCCTGGTTCCTTAGCTTTATACTCCTTGATTCTTACTGCTATCAATTCAGACTCATATGAAGAGAAACCCAGTTTAAATGTCTTGAGATGTCATTAAGCTAAAAAAAACAAACCAAGACAACAAGAACCAAAACACAGCAGCAAACAAAACACTGGGTACGGTGGTCTCATATTCAACAGAACAGAACGCACATCTAGGACAATGAGGAGTGACAGAAAAGGAACAACGTTCAGACACAGGTAGCAGGCATTTCTCCTGGATAGAGGATGTCTGACTAGTAACGCTCATCTATTTGCGTCACCCAGTGCTTCTCCCACTCTCCATGTGGACAGCTCTGAAGTCCTTTCATTTAGGGAACTGTAACTGCCTTCCCTCCCATTTGCTGCTTCCCAGATGTTTCTCCCTGCCTGGTGGGCTTATAAACTCCAGGCACCTCAGATGATTTTATTAGTAATAGGTGACTTTCTATTAGAACACAGACAAAAACTATTTCTAATTTAATGTCTGCCAATCCACAAAAGAGCCATTCTTGAAAAATGTCAGCAGAGGGAAGTCCTCTATTTGAAAAGATGCTATGGAGAAAGTATAACAACAACGAGTCAGTTACCCAAGAGTGCCGTTTGGAGAGACGTCACTAGAACAGTGGCCTTAATTAATGTGTTTGTTATATCTGTTGCCATGTTTATACTGCAGATGTGCCTTCTGCTGTGTAGTATCTAACAGCAAGGACTCCACATAGGGACTGGACTCAGGGAGTTTTTGTTCTGTTTTGGGTTGTTTTGGGTTTTTGTTTTTGCTTGTTTATTCTTCTGGTGGTTTTTATTTGTTTTTCTTAAACAAAACAAAGGTGCAGCAGTTTGCACCATCTGAGCTTGAGCCCTGTGGTTCTAGCTGAAAGTTTCTATGGAACCCCTGAAATGGAGACAGGTGAGGAATGAACACCAAAACCACAGCTAGCCAGGAAACAGAGCCCTTTAAATAACCTGCAAAACAATCTCATGCTTCTCCAGCCCAGTGCAAGCAACAATCCCCACTGCAAAATGTGTAAAAATGGAGAGCCTGCAGTCACAGCCAGAGGCAGCTAGATGAGAAATCACCTCCTTTACTACTGGATCCAGCATTCTGGGTGCTGGCACACCGGTGCCAATTAGGTGGGGATAAACGCCTCCCCTGGTCTGCTTGGGTACATTCCTTCTAATGCAGCACAGGACACAGTTTCATGTTTGTTCTGCTGTGAGAGCAAACTGTTACCATAGCTTCTTGTTGTAAGAGCTGATACTCAGCTCACAGAGACTGGGACAGACCAGTCTTTCCTGAAAAACAGCCAAGGAGTAGGTGGGCATGGGATGTGGCCTGCTCTAAACGATGCATGATTTGAATGCATTCCCTGTGTAGCCTCACCACCAGCACCGGTTGGTGTCTGGCCCAGGAGCTGTACCGAGAATATTCTAAACAGTCATCTTATAATTGCAATGCTATCTCTTAGCTACTTTGTATGCTGAGGAAAGTCAGGCAAGGCGCTCAGCTGCTCAGAAGCAGGGCCAGAGTTCAATTTGCCCAGCTCCTATATGCTGTTGAAATATTGCCCTATGGTTAGTAGGCTTGTGCCAACAGAACCAAACCCTGTTTGCTCTTTACTGTGAGGCATTTCCCACACCTCCTGACTAAGTGCTCACTCTCTTCCACCTCCTTTGCTTCAGGCTCCAGCCAACTGTCATCCCCTGGGAACCAAACATATATTGCATAAAAAAGCCAACACAACAACTAACCTCTCTCAGTGCTTCTGTCAAGGCAACTGCTGCCTTTCAAGCTGATTTCACTGATTAATTAAGCATGGAGACACACCAGACTGCCAACACTGAATGTTGACTGCAGCATCCATCACTCCAGCAGGATTCAATCTAATGGGCTAAAAGCTACAGCCTGAGAACCCAGAACAGCTTGTTTGCTGGAATGGAAAACTCATTGTTTACCATGCTCTAAAATTCCCCAACTTATAAAGAGAGAAACAAACAGCCCTACCGTCTCCAGCGCTGAAAACATTAATTACAAATTACCAAGAGATAAAAACACCTGCTCCCTTTTATCATTAACATTTTATGTATTATACCTTTCAGTTTCTTTCCAGACATTAAAGCTCCCAAGGTCCTTCAGAGGTAGTTAAAATGTACATGGCCATCCTAAGTCCCGTTTGCCTACAAAAACATTTCATCTGTTGTTGCCACCAGGGATGAAGTTTGTTTTCCTCCCACATATATGCTTAGCTTCCTTTGTGCGTGTGCACCTGTATTTAGCTTCCCTGTGTGTGTTTGGTAGGGCATTCCCCTTCCTGTTGACTGAGTAGTTCACACAGATACTTTAGGCAGAAAATGAGTGTGAACCTTAAGATGTTATTTGTATGACTTCTTACCTTCTGCAGTGACTTAGACCATGGCGAAGACTGTTAGAAACAGGTCAGAAACTAAATGGCATTTAGTTACACAAAGTGTAAGGCAACTAGACCAAAAATAAAAGGGAATAGGTCAGGAACAAGGGTGCTATGTAACAAAACAGCTTGTAGTGCCCCACACAACTCCATGCTCACATTCTCACTCCAGCTATGCCTGAATTTGAAAAATTTTTCTCCTCTTGCAGTGCAGAAATGAAGTCTCCTAAACAGCAACACAAATACTACATATATTTATTAAGGACACTAGACTGTAAGACTAAAATTGGAATTGGCAATGCTTAGCCTGATCAAATCAGTACCTCTGAACATGTTTGTGATAACAAAAATCTCAACAGAGCAGACATCTGTTTTAATTAAAATATTTTCAGACTAAAGGAGGAAGGAAGGAAGAATTTCAGTAACCCTATTTGGCATAAAAGGGCTAGAAAGAAAATGATTGCAAGTACATTTAAGTTGCAGCTCTATTCAAAGAGAAACACCACTGATGTTTACAGAATATAAAATGGAAGTTTTGCTAAGTACTGAAATCTGACCTCAGTGTATAATTTCAGGTCCTTTGACACAAGTACAATATTATAAAAGTGTATTTTTGATTCATCAGAGGCAAAGATTTTACAACCTGAAAAAAATGACAACCTATTTTACATTTATAGCCCAAATGAAATGGCAAAGGTAAATAAATAACTTCTTTCTTGAGCTAGTAATATTGGGTTAAGCTCCAACAGAGTCAACCTCTAATGCTGAAATTTGGCTCTGATAGGTGAAGAAATCATTAATGTATTTGGATTTTAAAAAGAAGACATTAGAAAACTTCAGCAAAAATTGTATGTTTATAAGGGTCTGTTTCTAAGAAGATAGCCAAAGAATGACTATCTGGATTGGGCAGGTTTTCACTGTAGACTGACTATTAAAGGAGAAAATAATAAATCAACCTACAGAAGATATACAGAGCTGAAGGCTGTTTTGAATATATCCTGCAATGGATTACTTTGTTATGAGAATTTTAGGTAACATTTAAATGTATTCAAATGACAGACTGCAATATACCTTTTTTTTTTTTTTTTTTTTTTTTTAAATGGCACCCTAATTCCCAGTTACAATTTTGCAGCCAGAAAGTATAACCAGTGATGTTGCTACAATAGGAAATTGAACAAGTGCTGTTACCTGGGTAGAGGCAGGACAGGGTCTGCACCTGGGAATACATGAGAGCATGAGACACCATAAACCAGACAAGGGTCAAAGACAACTCAGCTTCTACAGGGGGAAGAAAAAAAAAACACAACCAAAAACCCCACCAACAAAAAAACCCATAACCAGGAAGATATCAGAGAATACCTGTAAGAAAGTAGCTTTGGCTGGACCTGTCCTTGTTTACTCCAGCCTCTCCAAATCTGTTTCAGTCTCCATCAGGTCAGCCTTCTTGCCTGCCTTCAGCACCCTTTTCTCCCCGTTTTCTTTATTCCCCGTCCTTCTGTGTAGTCCACTGTCATTCTAACGCCAGAAAAACTCAGATACAAAATACCCATCATCATTTTCTCATCAGTTGGCTATACATTCTCCTTCATCTCTTGTCCTGCATCTATCCTCTCAATGCAACTAGCAACCTGCACAAGGCAGCAGCAACCTCCAGTTTTTCTTTCTGCACCACCAGGTGCAGTGGGGACGAACTCTTCTTGATCATTCCACAGTCACACTGTTGGGCAGGTAGCAGAAGGCTGAAACCTGCAGGAGTCCTAACTGTGAGGGCCTCCAAGCAAGCTTCCAGAGTCACCAGACTCTGTAAGGTGCCACTTAATAATGTCCACAGCTAGAAAATGACACAAGCTAGAAAAACATCTTAAAAGACAGATGTTTCTCTGATGAGCAATTATAAAACCACATTGAAGTGTTGCATATATTCAGAATTGGAGTTTTCCAAGTCACAAAAGAATCAAAAAAGTACATTTTTCAAAAAAAATCAAGACATGCCAGCTTTTTCTGAAAAATCTCTCCTGCCTCAGGAATGCAAAGCACCATGCTCCTTAACACATCCCATAGACGTATTCACGTCCTTCCACCCTCCTGGTAAGGGCTGCTTTTCCAGTGCTTCCAGCCAATATTGGAAAACAAAATGCTGTTTGTTAGGCTGGCTTCTAACACCAGATCTCCAAACTGAAGCATCTGCATGCAGCATTACCACCCTTTTGTAATTTCATCCACATTCCCAATCAAGTTTCAAGAGCCATTAAGTACAAATTCAGCTCTTGCAGAGCTTGTTACAGGTGCTCCTTTTGCCCCGTGAGCACGCAGCACAAAAACGTACTGCTGATTCATAAGCACCAACATTGCAACAATCAGCAGCTAGAGTATTTTTCTATCCTTTGTGTAGCTTCAACGCATAGAAAGTACTGGAACGTACGCAGCAGAAATGATCAAATCTCCAATATTAGCTCGAAACACTCTTTTACTTGTTAAGTACCAGGCCTATATAATCAGTGATACAAAGTGACTGTGTTCACGCCATGACTCAGACAGACGAGTCCCGTTATATCCCAGAGAAGTTCAAGCTCAAATAAATGTTTACTTACAGAGTAGACATGTATTTTCTTCCCCCTCTTCATCTAAAGAAAGACTGAATCAGTCAGCTACTTCCCAAGAAATGGTATGGGCCTTGACCAGTTCAGCTGTGATTAATTTAAGGAGCACGATAAAGCATGGTCAATTCTAAAAACATTTGATTGCAGAATAACCCTGTAATAAACATCTGTGTTACTGCAGAATGGTATGGAGACAGATACTCAGCTGCTATATATTGCCAATTGTCTAGAAAACATTGAAATCAGAGCTGCAACATACTGGAAATCTAATTGTTGTTTGCTTAATCAAGGTCAATAATATTTGGGAATTTTATGTCTTTTGATCCTAATTTAGGAACACCCTAAATCACATGCTTCAAGGTCTACCAGGTCAGAAACACACTTAATTGCTGTGGTGAGCCAGGCCTACATCTTTACTTGCTACACTGAAGCATATTTCAATCACCCGCCTGGTGACACCAGCTGTATTTGTTTCAGAAATTGTCATCTCTGTTGTAATGCCCTAGTTTGAGCATGAACAGCTACCCTTCAGCTTCTCTCTACTAGCAAATGCCTAAATGCATGTGTTTTATAACCAAGGAAAAAAAAGCACTGGAAGAACTTTACTGTTGAACTTGTAAAATTCTCATTACTATCAAATCAGAGCAGATGTTTTGCCAGCTTAGGTTTATTGAACTTGACTAACAAATGGCTCCTTGTCCAATTAAAAAGGGTCATTTCTATGGCTGTCTGCAATGCTTAATGCAAATGAAGTAGCACACACCAGTTGCTGTATGGAGAAAATCAGTTAAATTTCACCAGTGATAGACAGTACCCAACAATCCACTGGTAACAAAAACACTGCTTTGTCACTAACAGAACGCAGCAGAGTATTGCTCTAACCCTGAACATGTTTAAGCGTTTATTTAAGCTTGGAGAGCTGACAGGAGAATGTAAGCATACGACTCCTCATGCTTATATGGGTAGTTAACTTGAACTAAACACTGCAAGACGCGAAGGCATGCCACCCTCAGACAAGAAGCAGCGATGGCTGTTCAGGAACCAGTCCTCTTTGCTCACAACTGTGTCCATGCCCGCAGGTATTCTTGGGACACACTAGTCCCACTTTGCCGTTAGAGAAACATTACATTTTATTACATCTGATTGTGAGGATTCACGTACTTCACTGGTTCCCCATCAGATGGAAGAGCTTTTCCAGACTCCCCTGCCTGCTGAGTGCAGTGCTCTCAGCTGCCAGGCCTAGGCAGGATTTAAAACACAAGAGAATCAGAGATTTGCCCTGAAGTGGCTGAGAACTGAGCGTAGATTTTACATCAAGATTCATCAGATGGCATCAAGGCAGTGCAATATTGCTTCTGTGAGAACATGCATCATATCTATAGTACTAAATATAAAAAGCATAACTTTTGGTGTAGCCTTTAAAATAACTCTCAGCTCTCTCTGCTGATGTAATGAAGTCTGTCCAACATTTGAATTTCAAAAGCAGGTTTGGATAACAAATCCACCTCCTCCAAGCTTAAGGAAAAAAATAATCAAGTCTCTAGGAACCAAATCAATAACAGCATTAAAGGAGGACTGGCTGGTGAAACATGTAAGGACGGTTTGAAAATTAGATTTTTTTTTTAATGGCAAGGGACTAGGCTATTACAACTAATAACGCAGGAGGTATTAAATTTCTTCCCAGCCATAAATGAATGCACCAAATTGAAACGCTGATATATCATTAATTTGATAAATGTTATGGTATTTTTCAAGCAAGTTACTCAAAACACTGTTGTAGTTGAAGTATAGGCACTGTTTGAAAACAGCGAATGAACCCTTACCAACGAAAAATTAGTGCTGAAACATAAAAGCAAAATCAGGCAACTTTACATGACTGTGTGGCCTTCCAGAAATCAGCCTTTTGCATTTTGTCAGCATAGCAGCAAGTAGGAAAATGCCCTCATGTGCTAAAGGAAGGCTTTCTTGACCCACAATCCTACCGGCCCCACAGCTCTTTGTTTCTTGCTATTTCTGAAAGGCATATGGGCTAATTGCTGGCAGAGATGCTGCAACAACACGCACACCACTGCCCACCTGTAGGAAGTAACCTCTCCTGCAGTAGCCGTAGCAAGCACTGAAGAGTATATTCACATTGCTGGATCAAGCCTCAGCCACAGTCCTTGCGCTAGCTCTCTGCCTGCTTGTATCAGAGACAAGAGACGAAGGAGAAATGAGGCAAGATTCAGCAGTTCATTAATTTGCTTGTCTCTGATAAAAGGGCTGTGCCATGACCCTGACAAAGGAAGTAAATGCAGATTTTTTTCTTGTATTCCCATAAAGCCATCAGAACATGCTAGTACGCAGTCTGTTCTCATATAACTTTGCACTTCTTTTCTGTCCCGCTCTCTAGAGCATGGATTTGTTACAGAACTCTTTTTGTGTGGCTGTTATTACAGTGTGGAGGGCAACAAAATCCAATCCCACAGCTGAGATCTCTTGCCCCTACAAGAATTAAAGTTAAATAACAAAAGCATAGGTAAGAGCACTGTTAAACCTAGTGCATCTGAGTCTAGGCTAGGAACAGTTTGCCGTAGCAGACCTGTTATTACTAGACGCTTCCTGGCATTTTCCTGCCAACTAAGCAAAAGAAGCATTTTTAAGAACTTCAATCCCAGCAGAACAGTTGGGGAAACATTATACTAATTTCCTCTTGGCTTCTAAACACAGAGCAAGACAATTCACCTTTTTGCTGTTTTGGGGCTTGGTTCCCACCCCTCCCCCTGTTGTTTGATCTCTCCCGTGATGGATTAAGTGAGATGTTCCCCGTGCATCAGTCTCCAGAAGAGCTGCCGAGTATTATTTCCTTTTCAAGCTTCTTCTGTCCTAGCACTCATACTCTTTCTGTTCACCATTTTAAACATATCTCTATTCTGCTTTCTATTTTAATACACAGTATTCAGCCTTTTAGTTAGTGCTTAATGTTGGAAAGCCCAATATCTCCCGAGGGTGCATTTTTCCAGGCCAAGGAAGCAACAGTGACAGGTGACAAATGCCACCTGCTCCTTTGAAGACACCAGGATTTGGTCCTCCTCGATGACCAGTGCTTTAAGCGATAAATCTGGGGAAAAAAAAAAACCAAAACACAAAAACAAAACCCCAAAACAACCAACCCACCCACCCTCCCCTCAGGGAAGCAACAATGGGCAACATAACACATATGCTGCTTAATGGAAAAGTGGGTTACACAGTTCTTTGACAGGCAAACACATGGGTTGATCAAATCTCACTAAGAACTCAGGTCAAGAGCAGCTGGAGGTCAAAGGGGAGCCCAGGTACTTTTTGACCACAATATACCCTCAAGATGATGGAACAACCCCTATTTTTTGTCCGCTTGCATTCATCCCTAGCTGTATGCAAGAAACAGGAAAGCAGTGATACAGGTAGCCTGGCCTTAAGTAATTTTATCAGTATATGGCACATGTAGTTAATAAAAAAGATTTAAGACAAAAATACTTCTTTGACACCTGTTAGGGTGAGTGGGAGGTAACCACGGCTGGGAACATGGTCTTGCAGACTTGGTCCTGCTGGGTTATGAGTAGTGCTGTAATTCCTTTCCTTCCAAATACAGGGCTATTGAATTCCTCTGGAATTACTCTGAAAACCAAAGTGAGTGCCTTCCTGGTCTGAAACCAGGCTCCAAGTCAAAGGGGCAGAGAAGGAAAGGCAGCTTTCCTCTTCTGGGACAGCAAGTTCTGCCTCCGCCTCATGACCGTTACTTGCTGACAATGGATGGATCAGCTGGGAGTGAAGGACCTCATGGAGGGGCTTAAAAAAATCCCCAAGGAGCTGGAAAGGAGGCACATTACCCAGCACTGCAGAATCCCCCTCTGCCCATGCTTTTTGTGTTTCTTCCCCAGCTCTGACAGGTTCAATGGCTCTTTGTTTGTGTCTGGAGAACGGGCACCTTTTGTTTTCTACACAGAAATTTCCAGGTAAAAGTCTTATCAGTTTCAATTATTATTTCAATGGGAATTTTATGAGCTATAGAGAAAAACACTTTTTTGTGTGGACAGCTGCAAGAAAACTGCTGAGAGTTTTTCACATTTATTGGTCTCTAAATCATTTCACTGTCTCATCAAAAGTGCTAGGTTAGAACATGACTTTATATTTACTTACAGAGCTCCTTTCATTTCAAAGGGATTACATCAGCAAATGCTGACATGCAGCTACCTCTAGGGTGTTATTTTGTTTCCATAAAATCCATGGAAACACTAACAGTGTGAAGTGTGAAATACAGTGAGAACAGCAGAAGAGTTGTGCAGGCTCACACCAAGGTGCTGCCTAGCTCAGTACCCTGTCTGCAGCAGAAGCCATATGTGGACCCCCAGAGAAGAGAATGAATAAGGCAAGTACATGCCTTAAAAAAAAAAGGATATGTCCTCTTCCAGCCTTCAACTATTTTAAGTTCAGGGCGTTTCCTGAGTCAAATCTCCTTGAATCCATATACAACATTTTTGCATCCACAGCTTTCTTTGGCAAGCAGCTACACCTCTGTCGCCTGCTGTGCAGAAAACTATTTCCTTTTCCTCGTTTTGATCGTGTCTCCCACTAGCTTCATTTGCTGACTCCTAGTTCTCATACTAGAAAATAGTTTGAGGCTTAAGGACACACTAAAAATGGGAGGAAAGAGAAAAGCTCATCATATGTAGGGTTTGTGGTTTTTTTACCAGCTAAGAGAGGAAAAGAGACCTTGGCAAACCCCCCAAATCTTCTGAGAGCAAGTATTTAAATCCAAATATTAGGCTTTCTTAAAATACCAAGGGAAAAGAATAAGGGGGAAAATCCCCCCTTCAATTACATGAGCTGACATTTGGGCAAAATATTGCTTTTAACTGCCTCGGACACAGAGAGGGTTTTTTTTATATTCAGAACAGTGGCCCAGAATCCCAAATAAAATCGCCCCCCAAAAAAGAGTAACCCTTTACACTCTTCCAAGTGTCAGAATATGGATTCACTGCAGCTGACAAGAAGAGTGCCACTTCTTGACCCCACAGAAGCTTTTCCTTCCTTCCTTTCCCTCTGTCTCACTCCCCACCAGAAGTGTGGCTTCAGTTCAATGGGATTTACAGATGGGTCTGCCATAAACTTGGAAGCACTAAGCTGCCTGATTGTTTACTTACTGGCTCCTTCAGCTACCTCTTGACTGCATCGTGAAACCAAAGTTTGCTAGAAAGGGTGGCAAATGCTCCAGCTAAAACCTTTCTGGCAGCGCATTCTATCTATACTGGCAAGTGCTGTTTATTTCAATGCCAAAGAGAAATGAGTTTTCCTGCTTTCAGCTGGAGTACTACGGGAAAGACTTGGAGACATCAGGAGGTTCAAAATATTGATATTAATGATTTGATATATTTCAATATGTCACCCCTAGTCCTCAAACAGAAAATTGTCACCACATTTTCTGCCCTATTAATAGAAGTGTTAACATCTTAATTTTGCAGGGACCGCAGATTACACTCCCTGTTACTGAAGAGTCACCGAAACACTGTCTTGCATTTCATATGTGCAGAAAACACAAATAATAGTTGTCTTGAAGTGTAGACTGGATTTTAGAATGTTTCCTCCTTCCACTTTATATACAGTAAAAATTGCTTCCATCACACCCTGTAACTTGACTTAGTTGATAGACTACTACATCCAACAAATTATGTTTTTCTTTACATATGACGTTTTCTGCTAGAGCAATTTAAACCGACACTAACCAAGAATACCACAATACTCATTACATCTATAGAAAACAACACAGAAAAGTAGAAAGTAAATAAAGCTGTAAAGCAGTTAAGCAAAACTGGGAAAATTAATTACTGAATGTAGATAATAATGGCTTCTATGATTATGACAACTAGCTGTAGTAATCCTTAGTACAGCATGTAGCATTTCAGAGCATTTCTAAAAGTGGTTCAGAATAGCTCCCCCATCTGTTTAACGCCAGCAGGAAAGCAAGTTTGGATGCATTTGCCTACATGGGAAAGATCAGGCAACATGTTGATAAAATACCTGCTCTGTCACGCTTGCAGATCTCCTGTATGAGCCACAGTGATTTTAAATATATTTGCATAGCTACTAACTTCGCTTCTTTAGCTGCCTTTATGGGAAGTCTTGAAGCACTATGCAAGCCCTATGCTACCAGAAGGAGATTGGGATATTTACAGACGCAAAGGTATCATAAAGCAAGTCTAAAAAAGGCAAATGGCTGCAAAGCTGCTGAATAAATCTTGTTTATAGTTACAATTAAATGCTGTCATAAATAATTCTTATTTTTCATGGATGCTAAAAAGAAGTGACAGCCAGGTGGTTCTGCAGTTTTTGTTCAGAAGCCTAAGGCAAGTCATCACCAAATGCCTCATCCTCAGCCCAGGGGTATAAGCAATGTTCTTCCACAGACTTTGACTCAATTCAATGAGCCAAAGCATTTGCTTTTTCACTTTCTCTTTCTAAAAATCCAGTATTTGTTCATGTCTGTATAGCACATACACTATTGCAAAATGTGAAACAGCCTTTCATGTTAAACATAAATGATTCCAACAGCCCCCTGTATTACACTTCCAGGTGCTGAAATTTCACACTGAGCAGGGCTACTCAAGCCAGGGAATATTTATTACACAAGTCCAACAGGAGAGGAAAATTCTAAAACAGCAAAGTAAGCCTGAACCAGCATTCATCAGCATTTCACTTCAGCCAAACTTCTAAAAGGTGGGTTTGCGAGCCAGTGCTGCCCAGACACACCTGTGCATCTGGCAGTAGTCAGTATTTGCCTGAAAAGACCGAGACACAGTGTGACTGTGGATGTAGGTCTTGAGCTATTTTATAGCATATGCACACATTCCCATCCATTATTAGATTTTACCATTCTTCCCCTCCTCTTCCAATATTAGTCACACGACTCCTCTCTGTACCTATTTTAGTATGAAATAAACATGGCATTGTAAAAAAAAAGAGACGGCATTTGTTTTGCTTTCAGATCCCATGATTCCTTTTGCAATAGAGCAGGGAGCTACAGCTGTGCTGGGATCCTGTGCCACAACTGGTTATATTTTCCTGATAAAGTAGTTTGCAACACATTTAAGAAGTTCTGTCATAGCATCTTTTCCTAGAGAAAAAATGATAGTGTTAGAATGTGATGTGTCTGGTAAGGAGAATGAAAGTCTCTCTCAGCATGTCAGGTGTAGCACATTCCTAGGCAGGGCCTTCAAGAGTTTCAGTAGATGTGATCAAGAAAAGGATGACATATTTTTCCCCAAACATGATAAACATATTGATTCTCAGCATCAGTTAAAATACCCAATATATTTTGAGGTTAAAGCCTAGATTTAAAGATCTAGAGCAAATAGTACATTCATATAGAGGTTTTTAAAACATCAATACCCACCATTTTAAGAATAAGTTTTCTTTTATATGTCTTAGATATATTTGATTAAAATATAAGATAAAGAGGAAATAGAACTATGACCTGGAATTGATTGGGAACATTTTTCCATGTCTGAAACTCCAGATTTTTTGCTAAGAACTCATTTTAATTAAGAATTGAGAACATTAAATTTAAGACTCAAAGTTGTTTCAGGCACCAGTGATTCATTTTGACTTGCGCTCTATATTCCACATAAATCAAAACAAGATGTTTTGACAGCATTCTGTCAAGATTATTAGTGGTAATTAATCTAGTCCCACAAAATGTTTCCGTTTCAGCAGGAAACTGGAACTGTCAAGACTGTTGATGGCTCCATAGAAGCACTGCGACAAAAAGCTGTTCTCACTCAAAGGTCTCAGGTGACCGTTTTTATCGGTTTATAAAAAATGTACTTTATCTGTCGGTATTGTGGCTTGTAAGTTGTTACTGTGGTTAGCAGTGGGTAGATTTTACATCACATATACATCAACATATAAAATCTGATGTTGTAAGGGAAGAAGCTTCAGATAATTTTTGTAGTAATCTTAACAACTGCAACCTTCATATATACAGACTTCCAAGGAAAACTAGACAGAAGCAATGGTCTTTGCTCTACTACAAAACAAAACCAAAACCATCTCACTATTTTGTATTCCCAAAGACTACCTTTTTCTAACTTTTTATTACTCTTTTTTCAGGCTCATACTACAGTGTCTGTCTGACCGCACAGATTTTCAACACAGATGTAGAAGACAGACATTTGGCTGCTCTCATAAATACCGACAGACACTTCATACTTACTGGGACAAAGCATAATGAAAGCTTGTAAATTCCACTCAATAGCCAGCTCAGCCTCTTAAAAAATGACCCTGACCACAGCCATAGATTCAGGAGAGGGAAGTAATATTTTTCATCACTTACACAAATTCCTAAGGTTGTTACTTTGTCAACTGAGCACATTAGTATATAGCTTAAAGCCAACCAGAATTACCGAAAATCAATATATGTACACACTCCCTATACATTTTCCAGGTTCAGTACTCCTGGTTCATGCTATTTGGGCGCTGCCCAGCTGCACACTCAAATGTGTGCGTGGTGAGGTTCTCATGTCAGAGCTGATTTCGTGTAATTCTGAATGAGGAAACTTTGCCACGACTGTGTTAGAAGTATCTAGTCTATTTGATACCTTTTTGAAGATGTGTGTATCCAAGAAGAACAAGGAAATTTGTTTGTGGTCTCTGTCATCTTCCCTTATACCAGGATGGCTCCAAGACTGAGACTGGGATCTGCTATAAAGCACTGTAAGGTGCTGTATGGGTCTGTATCAAAAAGCCAGAAACAGCCTTTTTTTTGTTTTCTTTTTAAGAAACATGCTGGCAATCCTCAAGAGTAGGTGGCTGCACTACCATCAGTCAGGCACAGCTGTTCCTAAACAGTCTCCCCTCCATTAAGTTACCAAGTACTGTCTGTACTGGACCTTATAAGAGGTTGCTCTGCCCAGCACAGAAATTTTGAGAGTAGGGAAGAGTTCAGCATTTTACATTGTTTAGCAAAATGCCAGACATCTGCAGGGCATGAGAGGACGCTCTGTATTCCCACTCCACCTTCTGCATCCTCTCATGGGGATTCGGAGTCCGTGGCCAGGCACCAGACCCACCCCACCCCCATCCCTGCACTGTAGAGGAGGCAGCAGCTCTCCACTGCAGCAAATCATCTGCCATTTCTCATTGATGCCATATTCCCCCTTATGTCCTCAGACGGCATCTTTACAGCACATGCCTGTAAAGATTAATATTTAGAAGACCCTTAAGTGTGATGAGATGACCCTTGGAGGCCTTGCAGTTAAGACTATGGTCTTAACTCATTGTTTTCCAGTTAGAGCTGAAGACAGTTGCCTAGACAACAAGCCTGATTCATCAGCAGTGAATTGTCAGGGCAACCGTCTCTGACCATACCTGGGATGTGCTGAACAGCACTGTTGTGCAGCAGAAACAGCTGGCAGACATGGAAGGCCACCCCAAAAACATTGCAAGTTAAAAAGGTAAAAGCTTCCACTGGATTGTCTGCTTAAGCCAAAAACAGATACTTTGCACTTGTTCGCATCAAAAAGCTGAGTACAGCTACTCCACATGAAGGAAGAAAAATATTATGGTAAAGAAAATAATCCTATCTCAGCAAACTACGTGTTCACATAACATGGCTATGTACAGTCCTTCAATGGTTTGTACGCAGCATCGTTTGTTTACACTATCACCATCTTTTTGGGGGATATCACTGAAGTAATGTGGGAAGAAGTTCACTGTGTTGTTTCATGGAGAATTTCCTCTCCATTTCTTGTTGGCCTACAGCAAGACGCTCATGCCGATTCCCAATTTTAAATACTTCTTCCACTGTATTTTCTTTTAGAATATTTGCACTTTAGGAAAATTAATACATACCCTAAAATTATTGGCAGGGGCCAGGGGCAGGAGAGGGAATCACAGTAACATGCAGTCATCTATTATTTAAACTACTTTATAAGTTCTTGAAAATATTTGAACCTTTTTTCCTCCAAATGTAGCCAGTCTTATGAGATATCAATTATTCATTTTCCCAATGTATTTCAAACAGTACAATCATAATTTAATAAAATACCCACTTATTCTATTTGACCAAGTCTCTCAACCAATAAAGAAACCCCACAGCACAAATTAGAATACTGGCAGAGTGCTGGAGTACATATCTTGGGGTCCCTCACCTGCAATCTGCATGCTGCAAGTTCTCATACCTCCTCTCCCTAATAAGTTGATTAAGGAAAAAGAAAATCGTAGCTGAGAGTTTGATTTTTTCCTCCACAAATTAACGTAGATCAGAAAAACTTTTCCAGCTCCACAATCCAAAACCCCTCCCAGTCAGCACCTGCAGTCTTGGTTTCAGAGTCATACTCAGACTTGTTTCAGAATTATACTGCTGTGCCTGCCCAGGTTATGCCAGGCTCCCTTATTTCTATATCCATTTCATCCAACTCTATACTCCTTTTCCTAAGTGTCCCATCTGCTAGATGCACTTGGCTATCTAACCCCCAGCACCAAGTTCACTGGAAAGAATAAAAGAGAAGACACCTCCTAACTTAACTGCATAGAATTGAAAGCAGGGGTCGACATATTAAAGTGTATTTTTGCTATTTTAAGTACATGGTGTTCGGGTGGGGGTTGGGGCTAAGGCTTTTGTTTTATTTTCATCTCCCAAACTTCTGACAAATCGTGCTCTCTGCTAAATTCCCCCATGCCCCTGCTTCCAAGTGACCTAAAGAAAAGTTTAAAGACAGATATTTTGTTCTTTCATATAGATCCTATTCTGCTATAATGGAGGATTTGGATTGAAACGTTCTCGTTTGATCAGGGACCGCACAAATTCATTGAAACTTCTGGTATTAAAGTCTCTGTATTTTTAATGTGAGGGAGAGGCTGTTTTGTGAAACATTTTGCTGCAGAGTCACACTCTGCTGGACACTCAGGACTTCCCTTTCTCTGCCAGCCTTTTCCAATATTGCAAAAGGACTGCATAATACAAATAAATATTTCATAATAAAAATGTACCTCTCCAAGCCCCTTTACACCTCTGAGCCTCAGGCCAGCTTGGTTTGGCTGCAGCTTTTCTTCTGGCAGTGGGGCTGTCCTCCTTCCTGTGTGCCTCAGGCACTCCTGGCACCTGGGGACGCCCTGGGGGATTGTGGCGATCTGCTTTGGAAGAAGTGATTCTTGCTCAAAAGCAAGATTTCTGCCCAATATCGAGTAACTTGATTGTCTCAGAAAAAAACATATGCCTATTTACAAGGAACTGTGGTGGTTTTCTTTTAATAAGATCATTTTCTAGTCAGTGTTGTGCTGCCCAGTGGAGTACAAGACTCACGTATAGCATGACATCCTACCAACGAGCCTCAGGAGCCACAGGCAGCCAAGCACAGCATCAGCCACATCACTCCACCTGCATGCCACAGGTCAGAGGAACTGTTGTGCCTTCAATTCTCCCTGAGGACTTGCGGCTATTTTTGTATTTCTCCTTTCTAGCCTGTTTGTGCAAATATCAGGCTTACACTTTCTTGATTAGAGGATCTGGAATGACACAGGTATGAAACACCACGTGCAGTATTTTAAGGAGGCCAAGGAATTTAATCGCTTGTCTAAACACACTGGGCATTTTTCAGAATTCAGCCAAAATGTTACTAATCCCCTACACTTCTAAAATGCCAGATTTCCTATTCACTTATCCTTCCCCAGCCCCAGTTATGCAGCCAGTGGAGAACTAGAGTTAAAAGACCACTTCTTTGAAATCTAAACTATACTGAAACCTTGACGTAGGGAACAGGACTTTGTAAAATTTGCTCCTTATGGGGTTCTTATAAAGAAAAACCAGCTGGGTCATAAATACCGGAGTGGCAGTAAGTCCACAAAAAGTTGTTGGTTCAGCTACTTTTTCCTGGTCTTTTGTACATAGTGTAGGAAATGCCTGGTGTTTTACCAACATCAGTGTCAGCCAAATCAGATTCAGTTAGCTACAGCAATGGGTCTGTTGAAGAGCTTACACAAATCCCACACGTGCATTTCGCAGGATGCAAACCCCACCCTATGCAATAACATTTTAAAAATCACAAAGTTTGTGATTGTGTTGTTATTGTGTGTTGATGTTATTGTGTGCCACGTGAGGACGACACCACTAAGGACAACAGACATAGCCCAGGCTGAAGAAGCCCAGTTTCCACTATCCTTCCTCTGCCTCGTGGTTTAATTCACCCAGCTGGAAACCTCACTCTGGGTATTCAGAAATTGGGAGGCAGTTTCAACTCCTAGGCACATGCAGTCTCATGTAATTTATTCGTGTCCCCCACCTACATTTACTTTCACCCAGTACTCATAAAAGTTAGTCTCTACTTCTCTTTATTTTCTCTGGTTAGACTAACCCAGCCAAGGTGCTTGCACAGGATCTAGCACAATCAGGCTCTAGTTTTGACAAAGTGTTTCTGATGTCCTTTAGCACCAGCCAAGGGATATACAAACACACGAAGTGATGGAGTTTTGCCTTGTTTTTATAGCAAAATGTTGCTGGCTAGGAAGCATTGGATAGGGCTGCTAAAAATGTTATCTAATTTAGCAAGGGGTATGAGCAGGCTCAGAATTGGTTAAATTACATATACTTCTGCACAATCCTCACATTTCAATATGATAGTCTCAATTACAGATGACAGTTTCTATTAAGGGAAAAAAAATGCACAGAGTGAAAAATAAAAAAAAAAAAAAAAAAAAAAGGTTTCTGTATCTGGCAGGTCTCAGGAAGAAATCCCAGCCCCATGCTAGCAGCTGCTTCGTTCTTGCTCATGAAGGCTTGACCTGCAGAGAGGGGGGAAGCCTGCTATGTGATCAATTACTATATCTTTCAATATCTCGTTCTCAGAAGAAAAGCAATTAATCCAGAGGCCTCTGAAAAGTAGGAGCAGCACACTATCGTGCTTTGGCATGACTGCATGAGGATGACACAGTTGAACAAAAAAGCCTTTTTTTTCCCCCCTCCTACAAGAGCCTCAGGGAATTCCACTTCCTCAGTAACTCATGCAATCTACATAAAGCTATTTTTTACCACAGGCGCTCAGTGCTGTGTGACTGAGCACTCTGGAGTAACACTTCTTGGTAACACTTATTCTTGGCAACCAAACTGCGCTCGGGGGCTTGCTCATAAACCAGGCCCAAAACAGGGGGAAATGTGCAGGAAAACTGCCCAGGACTGGCTTGTCCAAAGCTTCACAATAGCCAGAGAGTGAAGGATAGTCCATTCTCTGTAGACGTAGCTCCTAACTTTCCAGGCTTTGCTACAAAGAGTGCTGAGCAGTTTCAGTGACGGCCGTGATGTGCGCTGAGGAGCTGGGCTGCCTGTCGTCTAGTCCATGGGGCTGCGGAAGACACAGACCCTATTTTTCATGATGCAAACTCCAGGGGACGAGATCCAATTTCCACATGAGAGTAATGTTTTCTGATGAGTAATTTAAGTCAGGAAGGAGGAATGAGGTGTATCTATTCAGTTAAACAGAACTTTGAAATTGATTTAATAAAAAAACGTGAAGGAATTATGCCTTGCAGCGACTAGCAAGGCAGCTGAATATGATATATATTGGCACATAGAGGGGAAGAAAAGAATGCACACGCAGGGTTTGAGGCAGGGGAGCCACCTAAGCTCACGGCAGCTGAATACACAAGTAGGATTTGTTTGCACATTTGGGAGGAGGGTCCCCCATTCCCTTTAGTAACAGGTATTTTGAGAGTGGGGGAGAGGAGAAGGGGGTGAATGCCATTGGCACCTCTCCCCACCCAATTTCCCAAACATCTTTCCTTTGTATTTTCTTTGAAAGAAGCACTCAGGATGCAGTGAGCACTCCCATGCAGACAGATTTCACAGCAAAGGACAGCGCTTGAGAACAGAGAGCAGTTTGCAGCTCTGCACATAAGCACAGGAAAAAATTTGGAACGAGCTGAGCTTGTTCCAGCTTCTGGAGCCTGGTCCTCAGGAGATGACTTTGCTGGCAGCATCCACACTGCTATACCTGGCAGTCAGTATTTGATGGTGCCTCTTCCTGCTTGTGCTCTATTTTAGACGGCATGGTTAAAAAAAAAAACAAAACAAAAAGAAACAAAACAACAAAAAAAAAGAAAAATAAAAAAGGTGGGAAAAGGAAAAAGATGATGGAAAAAGGAAAAAAGGAAAAGGGAAAGAAAAAAGGAAAAAGTAAAAAGAAAAAAGAAAAGAGAAACGCTCATTTTCTGCCCACCTTACAGCTGATACATTTTCTTCTATATTGACAGAGACTGTGTGCTGTGCCCTGGGAACAGAGGAACAGTTCAAAGAATGGTATTGCAGACTCCCAGTATGGATAGTTCCCTCCCTTTTCTGCAAAACAGTTCATTTTAAAAACCAAGCTGCTTCTGGGATGACAGTCCATGCAACGTAAGAAGGGAGCAAAAAGGGGGGCCAGCATGGTGCTGAGACCTAAGAGGCATTTCCACCAGGAGCAGACCTTCCTGGGAGAGCCTGTGCAACCCATCAGCACCATCACATGCCCCATCAGCAGCATGCTGTGTGTTACTCACCGCTATGAAATCGTATTCTTTCAGATTAAATTTAAAAAATAAGGCATGCCAGACTGCCATTTCTGTCAGTGCTCAGTCCCAGGTGTCTTGGAGAAACATCAAGGCATCCTCCCTCCCGTGCACTCTGCCATACAGTGTCTTATGCTGGGTAGGTGCTTCGCGGTGCTCACCTGGAGCAGCTCCGGCACTCCCCGAGCACCCTGGGCCTCAGTGAGCATCTCCAGTTTCTGCTGCCTGTGGAGCTGGGCTGCTGGCTCAAGGAACACTCCTCCTCTTCCTCCTCCTCCTCACCCAGGCCAAGGCAAGTCAGGGAGTGTGGCGTTCTACAAACTGCAACACCATGACATCTCTGTCCTTATGAACTAGGGCTTAGTTCTAAAATGAAATTAATTTCATTTGCCCTTTTAAAGAAAAGAATCTTACTTGATATTTTAAAATATTATTAATTAAAAGAATAAAAATATTCCCTTTTGTAACTAACTAATCAAGAAGCATTTCTAATTAAAAAAAAACACCAAACCAAAACCCAAACCAAAAAAAAGGTCAGTCATGATGTAAACCTCCTGTACTACAGAGATGCCCGGCTGCACCCCTACCATTGTGCATGCAAGGCTTGCAGCACTGCAAAGCTGTGTTCACTGCACAACCACTGTAAGGTAATACTTTTCAAAACATGATTAATATCTCAAACCAACCGCTCATATTGCTCTGTCCAACTGTCAGATAATACGCTAGTAAGACAGCGCACATTTAATTCAGAAGGCAATTGAATCCTGCATGCAACAGCTCAGGCAAGAGCTAAACCAAGTGAACAGCTGTGACGATCTACCCCCACATTCTGTAGCCTCATCCACTGCTAAGATGCAACGAAAATAATATCTGATGTTTCTTATGATGGTCCACCACCAGAGATGTTACTGCAGTAAAGAAAAGACAAGACAGTAAAGCAGCAGAAAAGGGAATGCAAAGGAGAGGACTTGAAAGAGAAGGGAGAAAACAAACCATCTTCCTAATACTCCTGCATTTTTAAAGGGGTATTTCCTGCACCAACACCTTTCCAGACTGAGAGATAACAATATGATTTTGGCTAAAAAAAAAAAAAGGCACATCTAGTGGCCCTGAAAGTCTCCTGCGATACCCAGAGGATGTCTGAAAAGCATCAAAGGAAGGGTAAAGGTCACAGTTACAGGACAGGCAAGATGGCAGAGAGAACACGGAGCACACTGGCAGCTCTCAGGGAGCACCAAAGTGTGAACTTCACTGCAAACATCTAATTTGAGAGACTTCTTGTCTTCTGACGTCTGATAAGGAACATCTCTCCTACACCTGAGCGAGCAAAAGATGGAGAGCGGCTGGCTGACTTCAGCAACCAAATTCCCTAAAACATACTGGATAATACATCTTGCTTCCTCAGCAATGTTCTGTGTCTTATATTATGAGATTTTTATTTTTCTTTTTTAAACCGTAGATCAGAGCACTTATAAGCCCATCTGGGGCCAGGATGGAGAGCACGAAGTTGCAGTTAAATGTCACAGCCCACAAGGCTGTAACTAAATCAAAGCTGAACTCAAATTTAAACAAATTGGTACCTCTACTGAGAGATGTTCCCCCTGGTACCTTTGCTCTTCTCGCTTCTGGCAGAGCCAGGCAGCGAGGCCACCCTTGTGCATAACATTTAGGTGAATTTTAAGTTATTCTAACAAGCATTTAAGAACAGCCTGGCTGTATCGCAGTCTGTGGTATCTGAGAACATATTTGAAAAGTTCATTGCATAGGGATGGGTTTTTTCCATTGTCTCGAACAAAAAAATAAGTTATAACTTATAGGCCTGCTGTAACTTATGCATGGAAAAATCTGACAGTGTGTAAGTTATAATAGTGCATAAGTTATAATTTGTAGACCTCCTGTAACTTATGCATAGAGAAATTTGATGGTACTTGTGGACAGAATCCAAGTAACATTAGAAAACTTTTTGCATAATTTCTGCACTATATTAAAAGCCTGAATCTTAGATGCTTCAGAAAAGGCTCATTAAAGGGCTCTAGTATTGTTCTCTGCTAAATAATCTGTTTTATCACTCCCTCTCCTTGCCTATTCTTATCGAAGTCACCTACCCTGATTTTCCAACTACCTACACAAGAGTGGTGAAGAGAAACCTTGTAAAAAAATTGATTCTCTCTATTTTCAACCCTGACATACATTATTTCATTTACCATACACAGAATTCAGAATTTGTGTTCAGCTGCAGCATGACTGAGACGCCATCAAAAAAGTAAACTCATATGTGGCAGCTGTAGAAAAAGAGCAATCATGAGGTAGAGAAGCCAGAGACCCGCAAAAGCATTCAGAGCCTAATGCCACTCCTGGAGCACAAGCCCTTTTATGCTGCTCAGTACATAAAAATAATAAATGCATAGAAATACTAGCAGCTGCTCTTTGTGACAGAGTCTGGACCAGACAACTGGCCAGGAAGGTAACTGATAAGACGCAAACTAATATTCTTTGCAACGTTGCTTTCAACGAGATTCATAAGATCCACAAAAAAGGGATTTAGGCACGTATTTCAAATCATGCAAACAAGCCCACAGTTTAATGGGGGCAAAGTGAAAGCACAGAGATAATTGTCAACGCCAAAAAATCAGGCTGAGTCAAAGATAAGTGCATAGCTTCCTCTGACAAGCACGTTTGTCACAGCAGGAACAGCCCTCAGCATCGCCCTGCACCCACAGCACAGCTCCCCGGGGCTCAGTGGGAACGCTTCACACAGCGCCAGCAGACAAAACACAGCAGAGCACCCATGCTCGTTAACCAACACAGAGCTTACCTACGCAACTGCATTTTTGTGTACTGAGATGGGAACAGACACAACTTGTCTCCCCCACACACAGCGTCCTTACCTTTGACTCTTAATTCACCATCTCATTGGATTACCTCAGCAAATCTAAAGCACAGTCAAGACAACAGAAAAGCCTTGCTGTAATAAATAAGAGGAAAAAAAAAAGCTTCTGCAGACTTTTTGCCCTAATTACATTTTAAAACAACCTATTAGTCCATAAAGATTTTCCAGTGAATTAATCAAATATACGTAACATATGGTAAAGATGCTACAGTGAACAAATCAGAGTTTGGTCACTGCGTTTGAGCTTCAGTTGCCCGCCCAGGCACAGACATGTTCGTTCGGGATGCCTGCAGTCCCAGCCTGCCTAGGAGGATGCCTGTTGGACAGATTTGGGTTTCACTTGCCCAGGAGCATGAGAATGGCTGCATGCAGCAAGGCCAGTGTTTCCCTTTGTCTTAGTGATGGCCAAGAACTGATGCCCAGAGGAGATAGTATCAGGAAAATATCACTGCCTCCCCTCCCAGCCTCCCAAGCAAAAGGCAA